>NC_073306.1:143812299-144126466 GCF_027595985.1 Sorex araneus
TGGGTCCAGGAGGAGTGTGTTGGCATCTGATACTCAGCCGGGCAGATGCTTTTGCTTCTCATTTGTTGTCGTTTCTACGTAAATCCTTCGTGAAAAGAAGCAGGACACCCTGTGCCTGTCAGAACCACTGACCCATGTCTCCAGGCAACAGGACTGTTTGTGGCCCTGCCTGTCGCAGTGAGCTGGATGACCGTGGCTATGTGTCTCTCCATAAATGCCCATGGAGAACAGCTCCAGGGCCCTCTGTGCAGAGCTGAATTGTCTTGTCACAGTAGCTTTCAGAGTTCTCCCAACTGACATGTATTCACTTTCTAGACCTCAGCAGCCATTTCTTCAGAGGAAAAGGGCAAAAAGACCAAGAAGAAAGCCAGGCGGCGGCGGACAAAAGGTGAAGGCAAGAAAAAATCTGAGGATGAGTGTTTTCGCTGTGGCGACGGGGGCCAGCTGGTGCTGTGTGACCGCAAGTTCTGCACCAAGGCCTACCACCTGTCCTGCCTGGGCCTGGGCAAGCGACCCTTCGGTGGGTGACAGGGCTGTGTGTGTCCTCTGGGGGGGTCCTGGGTTCTTGCTGTCTGCTCTCTATAGGGCCCCTGCTCTGCCCGTGCCTCCCTCACCCTGTCCCCAAATCCATCTGGCCTTCATGACCCAGGATGGCAGGGGCCGGCCTTGTTTGGCCAGCAGCTCTGTGTGTGGAGGGTGAGCCGGCACTCATGCCCGAGTGGCAGTGGTGGTGACAGCATCGGGCTGCCTTGCGTGCTGCCCACAGCTGCCTGGGAAGAGCTGCTTCTGCCTCCAATTCCTTTCACGGTTTCAGGGTTCAAGCATAATGATTCTGTGATAATCTAACCATTTGTTTTGTTGCAGGGAAATGGGAATGTCCCTGGCATCATTGTGACGTCTGTGGCAAACCATCGACTTCCTTTTGCCACTTTTGCCCCAATTCGTTTTGCAAGGAGCATCAAGACGGGACAGCCTTCGTCTCAACCCAGGACGGGCGTTCATACTGCTGCGAGCATGACTTGGGGGCAGACACAGTTCGAGGTGCCAAGACTGAGAAACCCTTTCCAGAGCCTGGGAAGGCCAAGGGGAAGAGAAAGAAAAGGAGGTGTTGGCGGAGGGTCACAGAAGGCAAATAGCGCCTGGCGGTGGCTGGGCCGATCAGGGCGGTGTGGGCGGCCCACCTGCCTTGTGGGCAGATGTCCAGCTCCGCCCGCCTCCTAGGGGGTGCCTCCCCGCCACTGAGCCATCATCTGCAGCGCTGGCTGCGTCTGCACTGAAGACCCGTCTGAGCCACGTGGTTGTGAACATTCCAGGACACAGCAGCCTTGCTCGACAGCATTACAGCTACACTTGAAGTCCTGCACATCAAGGTTCCCCTGCTCCTTTCTTAGGCTCAAGTTATGCTTGAAGATTTACTGGCACGTGAAATGTTTGCTCTCACCCTGGAGAGTGAGTGTAGGCTAGGATTTCTTCCTAAGTGATCACTGTTCTCTCCCTAATCCCAGTTCAGTCAGCACTCAGGACAGACCAGGGGGCCCTGCCTCATGTCCTGCACTCCTTGGGTACCGTGTTTGGTTTTTATTGTTATTCTGCTCTTAGGAAACAGCTGTTTGTCTTTGTACTAATGTGAAGCTTCTCCTCAGACTGCTTTTCACGGGGAGCGGCCAACTAGCGGCTGTGGCAGACGGAGACCAGTGAACAGGCTCCAACGTTCCCTCCCAGGCTTCCCTCTTGGTGTGGCTGAGCTCTGCTGCAGGCAGCTACCACCTTCACCTCCTCCCTGAACAGGCAGGGGCTGGTGTGTTTCCCTGAGCCGCGCTAGGTACTTCCCACCTTGGCTAGGGGAGGGAAGTCAGGTTTACCTACTCTGGCTTTTCTTCCCATACTTCTGCCTTTTATCCAGTATATTCTTGCTAAACTTCACAGGTGCCCTCAATAGAAACGTGTGCTGATATGACTCTAAGCAAAAGTAGGAGACTCAAAGTGTGGCCCCTGGTGAACTGACTAAAGTGCTAACAGGGAAAATAATTTCCTCAGCCTATGTTTGCCCAGTAGTGGCAGTAGGTGCCCCACTTGGTGATCCAGAGTGTCCAGGGGAAAGTGCAGGTCTGAGGAGAACCACAGTTTAGAACTGGCCTTTTAAAGCCATTTTCTCCTGCATGGTGGGGAAATAACCTCTGGATGTGTTCTGGCCCTCCTGGGAGGAAAGTTACCCATAGGCCCAGGTCCCCCGTGGAGTAAGACTTCTGACGTATCTCTATGGAACTTTACCCCAGGAAATCAGGCACATCCTCAGGGACCCCTCCACTCCCACCTCCCAGTGTGGTGGCAGGCGCTTTATTCTTTAAATACTGCAGGACATCTCTTCTCCACATGCGTTTACAGTCCTTTCATTCCTCTCACTGCTTAGCTTGTTGGACAGCAGGATGCACGTCCTGTTCCTGACTTTTCTGTGGCCCTGGGATGTGCACGCTCAGGCAGAGATCAGAATCTGCCCTGGGGTTGAGTCCCCAGTTCACTTCCCCAAGCACTAATTGCCCCCCTGGCTGGCATGGTGGCTGTGAAGTTTGTTTGGTTTAGAACTGAGTCCTCCCAACCTGTCATAAAGAAATACTGGACTGACTCAGAGACCAGTTCTCCTCATGTCTAGCTTAGTTCGGGGGAAAAGGACACCTGAGTCTGAACACCAGGATTAGGTGTGTAATGTAGTGCACTTTGGGGAACAGCATAACTTATTTTTGTATTTGACAGTACGAAGATCTTGTGATTTTGTCACTATAGTATTTGTTCCAAATTTTGTTTCTTGAAGTATGAAATACTGGAAAAATTTTGAATGTGGGTTCTTTCCAGACGACACTAACATTGTGAATGTCTAGAGCAGCATATTCTGGCTCTGGACTGTGGCGAGCTCTCAGAGCCTTTACAGCAGACAGCAGTAACATCAAAGTCTGCTGGGGGGCACTTCTTTCTGATCCTTTATCATCTGTGTGGAGCAGGAACAGCCAAGCACCCAGACAGCACTGAAACCAATTTAGACACCCCCCCCCCAACCTGACCCAGGTGAGCACTGTGGGGTGTCTGACCAGTCATCTGCAGAGTATCAGGGTGCCCCCTCCCCTCCCACACACACTCAGGGCTGTTCATATGACGTCTCAGTAACCCACCATGTGTCCAGGGCTCACCTTCCTGAACTACCATGTTCTTAGGCTCCAGACAAGCTTGTTTTCAGGTCACTGCAATGACTGAGTTGCCCCAATTTTGGTGCTATGAGGAGTGTAGTGTTCAGTGAACATTTAGTCATAGAGTAAATGCTGTGTCATGGGACCTGAACTGTGCTTGTCAGGCCGGTGCTTCAAGCCCGTCAGGGACACTGGGTGCTCATTGGTGCCAAGAGTCAACTTGAAATTCATCTGGGGGTGGGGGGGGATATACTGAAATGTAGATTTGAGAATTGCCAGTTGGGGAAACTAGCATTGAAAGTGGTAAGTTGTGTTTGGAAAATTGTGTATGAGTATTTTTGTATTAAAAAATTTTAAAGGCCTTTCTTAAGCCTTCATGTGGGATTTATTTGGAATTTTGGGCTTGCAGTACCATCGAGCTGTTTGTGCACACCACACTGAGGGACTTCTGCATCCCAACACCAACTGAGAAAATAGGTCTCCTGGAGACAGAATATGGTTTCCAAATCCCCACTACCCTATACCCGAAGGTGCCGGACCTGAGCCGAGAGAACAAGGCCCAGAACACAGCTCCAGGGCTGACTTTAGAAAAGCTAAACTTTAATGCCCCCATTTTACAGTGAAAACAGGAACCCAAAGGCTGCTCTTAAATGCCACATATGTACAAAAGACACAGAAACCCTGCAGGCAGTGAGGGCCCTGGGGTTCCTCAACCCAGGTGGAAGGTGTTGCTCTAGCAAAGATGACACCTTGCCTGTCAGTAGAATTTAAGGAAAAATCTTTTTGAGAGTGACAAAAATTTGAAGTTATTATAACTTTTCTGGTTAGCATTCAAAAATGTAATATTGAATCCAAAAAAGTATTTTAAATCACAAAATATCATAACCCATATTAAAATTTTAAAAATCAAGTCCAAAATACCCCACACCCAAGTAATGCCAAGGCTGGAGTGGGGGGGGGGGAGGAGGTTGTCCTGGCCCGACCCGCGTGGCTCTAGGACACATTAGCCATGGGCTTGTACTTCTTGAAGCGTGTCCACTGGCCTGTGGCATAGTTCATCTCGAACACGGTGTCTACCAGCATGGTGGTGCTGCCCTGGCCGTCCGACTTGGGCAGGTCCTCTGTGTGCTCGCTCAACTTGATCTGGATCACGTCACCCTGCTCCTGGCACGGGTTCTCTGTGGAGGGTAGGGGCTGCTGGGCAGGCACTGGGTCCCAGGCCCCACCCCCCACCCCACTGGGCTGCCTTGGAGACCCACCTCTGGAGCCGGCCATGAAGCCCAGGATAAGTGCCTTCTCAGGACGAGTGACCTTGTTGGCCGTTTTGAACATCTCCTGTGCTGCAAACATCTGCTCTCTCTGTAAGTTTAAGAGTGTGTGGGGACCTGGCTTTCTCAGGCACCCTTGCACCCCCTCTGCCCGCCAGCCCTCCAGGACACCTACCGTGAGGGAGAGGTTCTTCTTGAGTTGCTGCTGTGGTGGGGGCTGGGGCTGTGGGGCTGCTGGGGCTGTGGGGGGTGTTGGGGTCACTGGCGCAGCAGCTGGGGGCGAAGTGGGTGTCAAGGGCGAGGTGGGAGCTGCAGGGGAGGGTGCAGGTGTGGCAGGGCTGAGGCTGCTGTTGTACATGGGTGCCCTCTGCTTGAACTGTGTGGGCAGTGCCGGACTCGGGGTGCTGGACTCCTCAGGGGGCCGGCTGGCCTGCAGGCTGGCTTCCCGGGAAGACGAAGCTGCAGGCAGTGAGGTCTGGTGAGGGGCCCTGACTGCTGGCCCCAGCCTACCCCATGGACCACACAATGTGGAAAAGCGCTTCTGTCTGGCACAGACAGGTCTGTGCTGAGAACCTGGAGCCCCCTACAACAGGCAAATGGGTTCACATCCTGACCCGAAGTGCCATTCTCAGCTCCCTCCTGTCAAGCAGGGAGCCCCAACTGCTGCCCACTGACCTGGCGGTGTCTCAGAGCTGGCGATATAGGAAGATGCTGGCACCATGCTGGGTGTAGCTGGCAAGTAGCTCATGGAGGGCAGCGCAGGCTCGTTGTTCAGAGACCCAAGTTTCTGAAAGATAGAGTTTCTGGGCCCTCCTAGAAGAGGTTGAGCGCGGGTCTTGGGGTGTCTCCCCATGACCTGCGGCCAACTCAGCATAGCCCTGAGGAAGCCCCAAACCAGCCAAAGTATAACAGGCTTTCCTCACTACAACAGTGTCCAGTGAAAGGAAGCTGTGAGCACACAGGATGGCAGCATTCAGGGGGGCGCTGCCCGGGCACGAGGTCTGTGCCAAGATGGGACCCCATGGAGGCCCCACATACACAGGACATCATGTGCACAGACACATATGGGAACCCCCACAGTGACCCGCCAGGTGCTGGTGGAGAGTTGAGCCTGGGCACAGGGTCCTACCTGTGTCGACACCAGGCCGGCCGCATAGTCAGGAGTAGCATTCTCAACGATGGTCTCTTCCTTGGCTGGTTTCTCCACAACTTCTGTGTCTGAGGACAGAGCAGAGCCCTTTAGCATGCCAGGACAACACCCCAGAAGAGAAGGGGTGCGCCCTCCCACGCACCTAACGTCTTCCGCCGCCTCTTTGCTTCTCTGCCAGCACCAACCATGTCCAGCTCCGAGATATCGAGCAGCTGCCAAGGACAGAAGCACCCTTAGAGCAGAGCAGCAGTGGGCACCAGGCCAAGCAGACCGGGAACGCAGGTGCCATGCCCACCTTCACTCCTCTCTCCTTCCGCAGAGGGGTCCTGGAAGGCGGGATGGGGGTCCTGTTCCCAGCAGGGCTGAAGACGCTGGGGGTGGTGGGGCTGCGGAAAGGTGCCTGCTTCGGGATGCCTTTGAGCGGGGCTGCAGGGAGCACCGGTGGGTGGCGTTGTCAGCCTCCTGTGTCCCCCAGAGGCCACCACTCAGACATGACCATGGGGAGCAATGACACGATGTCCACCCCGCCCCACCCCATGTGTGCAGTTTCTAGACACGGCAGATACCAGAGTGCCCACAGGTGGGCCCAGCTCAGGCCGAAGAGGCGTGGGGGTGGGGCGCGCAGGCGGGCATATTCAGCTCAGTCCCCACAGCTGCCCTGTGGGTTCTGTCTCCTAAAGAGAGTTCCCTAGGAGCTGAGGGTACTGCCATCTCCTGGCCCTTGGGTCCCCCAAGCTGGCCCACCATCTCCGCCAGTCCAACGAGCCTTTCACCTAAACTTGTCCAGGTCCTTCACTGGGCCCCTCACCCCTGCTCCTGCCCCTGATGCCATCCACCCTGGGCCTGAGTCTGATAGTAGCACCACAAAGCCTTGCTGGGAGAAGCATCTGGGGCCAGGCCCTGCGGTGGGGAGGTAAGGAAGGCGGCTTACTTGTGGTGTCCATCTTCCGGAGCAGCGCCCGGCCCTTGGCATGGAAGGGCACCCCCGCGGTCCTCTTGAGCTGCTGGGCAGTCTCGGTTGCTGCAGGAGGGCAGGAAAACAAGCACTGCCTTGGTTATCCCTGTAGCCACCTACCTTCAGGGGTGACGGCAGCAAGATAAGGAACCCTGGATGCCTACAGGAGATGCTGAGCTGACAATGGAGCATCACTGGGAGGCAGCTGGTCTGGTCAGCACCTCCCTCAGACCCAGAGACGTGATTCCAATAAAGCCAGGTCCAGCCAGAAGCAGGGGTGTGGGGGCAGGGGTCCTGGATCTGCCCGTTCTGGGCCCAGAACATCACTGGCTAGGGCCCCATTCTTACTGGCTACTGGGCCCCAGCTGACATGCAGATCCTTGGCCTCCCCTGTCCATTCCAAGTGCACAGGCCCTGGTGCCCCCTTCTCTCTGCCGGAAGTGATGTTTCTGCCCTTTCCCCAGCAGGGACTGGCTCACGTATTACAAGCCACTACTAGAGAAAACTTACCAATGACCTTACACGTGTGTTTGGGGGAAGAGGGTCACATCTGGCAGTGCTGGGAGATGGAGCCAGTCTGCCCATGAGACTGTGAGTCTGCCTGCACTTGGTGCTATGCAGCATCTTGGGAGTGGAGAGGCCCCCACAAACCTGCAGCTGCGACCCTAAGCTGAGAGCCTGCAGGGGTGGGGGCCAGGCCACTCACATTTCTGCAGGAGCTCCGCCCGCAGCGTGGCACTCTTAGGTTTTCGCTTGAGCTGGAAGTGCTTGACGGGGGGCGTGAGGGGCCCGGCGAGGGTGGTCAGTGCGTTCTTGTTCAGGTACCGGCACTCCAATGGCAGCATGGCCGATGCCTCACACTCACTCACTGCAGGGTAGATGGGGGTGGGACATACTTCAACTCACTAGAGTCTCAGCCAAAGGGGGCTCGGCTGGCATCAGGACAGGAAGCAGAGGTCGCAGGGCACAGGGCATAGGACCCACGTCAATGCTCAGACGTACCCTTCTCCCGGAGCTCCCCAAGGATCTCCTGCACGTTGGGGTTCTGCTCCTCCAGTTCTAGGTTTAGAGCGCCCGTGTCTGGGAAGGACTTGAGGATGTCGGCAACCATGAGGACCCAGGGGTCAGAGTCGAGAGCTGCAAGCTGGATGATCTCTGTGAGGGCACCCTTCATCTGCCAGGAAGGAGACTCGGGTCTGAGGGGGTCACACCTGCAGGCCTCTGTGGGTTGTGACCCAGCCCAAGGCCACACACAAGCAAGGTGAGTGCCCCCTCGCTGACAGCAAGGGTCGGGCTGGGCCTGGCCAGGAGGGGAGAGAGGCAAGGAAGGCTCTGCAGATGGGCTGAGCAGCTTCTCTGGACATCCGTGGGGTGTTCTCTGCCCCGGGGTCCCCCCTGTCGCTTCATGGGAGCCTTGGCCAGGTCACCTGTGTCCTCCTGCAACAAAGCCACGTCCCTGCTGGCCACTGACCACTCACACAGCATCACTTGCCTCATCACGGCAAAAAACAACAACAACAACAAAAAAAAAAAACAAGAAAAAAAAGCAAACGAACATTTTGCAAAGGAAACAGGAAAGGAAGATGCACCCAACCTAGCATTACATTTAGCTGTTGCCCAGAACCTTGGGGACCACGCCCCAGACACTCGAGTCCCTGGGGACAAGGCGAAGCCACAGAGGTCAGCTTCAGTCATGAGGGCAGCCCAGAGAGTCGGGTAGGAAACAGCAAAGGAGCAGGAAGACAGACACCCATCCACACCTGCATAGGTACCTGAGATGTGGAGTGGCAGAAGGACCTGAGCTGCGGTAACAGGTTCTCCAGAAGCCTCGGGACCAGCAACCTGACCTGGCTCTCCCTGGTAGGCACTGGGCAAGAAGGGGAAATGTAGGGGTCTCCAGGGCCAGGTGACTCTGTGGAGCCACATCAGCAGTGCTGCGGGGGCCACATGAGGCAGAGCACTAGGCATTCTGGCCCCGTGAAGATCTCCTGAACCACATTCTCAGACTCTGAATGTCTCTGAGAAAGCCAGGGAGCACAAGTGAGAGGAGCCAGGAAATGACAGAGGATGGCACAGGCCACCAGACCACCAGCAGGGTACCGAGAACTTGACCCCAGCATCAGTTGGTGCAGTGCAAAAGGGCAAAGGCGTGGGAGCAGGGGACACCCAGATGCTCTTGGCTGCAAGGCATGTCATGAACTCCCAGCAGTACTGAGAGCTCTGGAGGCCTTCAGCCATCCTGACACACAGGGACATGCTCTGGGTGCACAGAAGGGCAGAGGGCAGCTCAGCTGCACCCTCTGAAGATGAACCCCAGACAAGGACCCAGCAAGTGCAGGAGAGGCCCAGAGCAGGCAGGGCAGCACCGAGGGGGCTGCAGCAGGCACCACAGGAATATGCGGCTTCACAGGCCCAGCAGGCAGGAACGGTGACAGTCCATGAGGTGGGGACCATGGCTGAGACGCAGACTCATGTTGCAGGGTCCGGGACTTGATCCCCAGCACCATGAGCTACCCTAGGAGCCCCCACAACAGAAAAGGTGAAAAGGGGGGGGGGGGGAGCCTGGACAGACAGATGTGAAATGAGCCAAAAGCAGGGGCCCACAAAGAGATGGCGACGTGGCCAGTTCACACGGGCTCTAGAAGCTCTTTAATAACAAGAAAATAAGGAAAGGGAAGAGGCTCGGGGCGGTCTTGTCCTCTCCTGTGGAATCCAGGACTCATCTTCTCTCTTCAGTTTTGGGGCTGCTTAGGACACACCCCTGACGAGCTCCCGGACCTGCCGTGTGCGAGGCAGCACTGACCCCACTACAGTCTCTCCGGTTCTCTTAGTTTCCACTGGACTAAAGTTTGATAAGCCTAGAAAAACCTACAGGTTGGGGGGTGAGGGGGAAGGATACTGGGTTTATTGGTGATGGAGACTGGGCACTGGTGGAGGGATGTGTTTGTTAACATTGTATGAGGGAAGAACAAGTTCTAACATGTGTGAATCTGTATCTGTACCCTCATGGTGATTCACTAATTAAATTTAAAAAAAAAAACCCTACAGGTGGGCTGGGACCACGAAGGCAGGAGAAAGAAAGCCTCTGGGCCCATAAACAGAAACTGCCCTGCATAGGGCAGGCAGGACTCCCCCCTCAACAGCCCTAGTCAGACACCAGCTGCAGGGTCTCTGTTCAGGGGAATCGGGAGGGGAGAGAGTACCCCACCACCCCACTGGAATCGAGGCTAGAGTGGCCTGAGTTAATCTGGCAGCTGCAGTGTCTCAGGCCGGTTTCCAAGGTCAGAGCCATGGGCACTGTGGAAACTCAAGGACACAGAGTAGTGCAGGGGCTTGGACGGTGCATGTAGCCAGGGCCCAGGCACCAACGCAGCAGCCTGCAGCCCCCCACCCACCAGGCCGCCTACACAGCTCTGAGGTGGAACAAACTTGGCTCAGAGACTGAACTCTCAAGCTACACCTGTCTAGGTCAGCACAGCCCCAGATACCAAGTTGACCTTGCAGCTCGCAACAACCCTAAGTCTGCCCCTAACTCCCAAGGAGCAATGGAAAAATCAAGGACAAGGACAGTGAGCAAATTCTGGGGAACTCACTGCACACACCCTTTCTGACTGCCCAGGGAAGACTTGAGAACAAGCCCCTCATTTTTCGGATGTAAATAATCTGGAAAAAAAAAAATCACTGGAACAGAGAATCCGTAAGCTTGAGGGGACTGTGATGAAAAATCAAAGAGCTCATTCCCTCAGAAATAAAGGGAAAGAAACAGCAGGAAGCAGATGGAGATGCCAAACACTGAATGAGTATCCTCAAACACCATGGAGAAAAGGGAACAGAAAAGAGAATGAGGAAATGAAGACATATGTTTGTCAATATTAGAGGTACAGACTCCAACCACAAGGATTCCAACAGAGGGGCTGGAGCATGCACAGTAGGTAGGGTGTTTGCCTTGCATGAGGCCGACCCGGGTTTGATTCCCAGCATCCCATATGGTCTCCTGAGCACCACCAGGAGTAATTCCTGAGTGCATGAGCCAGGAGTAACCCCTGTGCATTGCTGGGTGTGACACACACACAAAAAAATTCCAACAGAAACCAAGAAGGAACAGCTGGGAAGGAAAAAGAGCAGCAGAGAAGTTCTTGTGAAGGAGACTGTGCACAATCTGAGAGGCCCACAGGTGCCAAGGAAAATAAACCCAAACTGGGCTTTAGCACCGGGTTCAAGGGAACAAAGGAACAACAGCACCGACGTCCGCATTAGATTTCTCTAATACAACTCCCCAAGCAAGGAGCAAAGAGCACGCAGGCCCTCCCCGCGAGGGCTCTCTCCCCATGGAGATGCATGCAGCGGAAAGCCTGTTCAGGCAAACTGTCACGTGGAGCACCTGCTGCGGAGACCAGCTCCGCTCGGGATACCGCGCAGCCTTGGGCAGCGCAAGGAGCACAGAGAGCCACTCCTTCTATCAATGTCTCTGAATGCCCATGGGCTGGCAGAGAAGCGGCGAGGCTGTGTGGGTCAGGAAACTGCCCAACTCCTGCAGCTCGCACACAAACAGGTTCAGGAAGACAATGGCAGGCACAAAGGACAGAGACAGAGATGGTAATAGGGTGCTTTGAACCCAAGCCCGGCACCACATCAATCCCCAGCAGAGCCAGGAGTGGCCGCTCCAACCAAAACAAAGACAAAACAAGGGCAGCCATTCTTGTAGGAAGTAGTATACAAACCACATACATGCTGGTCGTGAGGTCAATAGATCCAATAACTAGTGATAGTTTCCCATCAATCTATAAGTGCCCGCCCTGTGACTGTCAGGCCCCCAGACTTCACAGCAACACGGCCATGAGAGCCCAGGTGAGCAGATACACAGGGGCATGCTGTCCCCTAGCATGAGGAATACCAGCGGGGCACAGGGCACACTGGCCTCGGGCACAGCAGCTGAGAGCCCAGAGATGCAAGAATGAAAAACTCATCACAAGGCAGCAAAGACAGAAAATCAGGGACTGCTCGACATTGAGACACTGGACAACAGACTGTTAGCCACCCACAGGGCCAGAGAAGACATATAAAGAGTCTTTGAACAGGGACAGGAGATGAAAGGAACCATCAGCCCTACAGGACAGCAGAAGTAGCACCAAGGCAAGGTGACAGCAATCCCGGCAGCCACTAGAGTAAAGCACAAACAAACCACTTCACCCACAGTATGGAAACTAGGAAAGAACAAATGAAGCCTAAAGAAGTAGAAGGAACAAAGTAAGAAATGGCAGAAATCAAGAACAGCTTGTCCATCACTCCTGTGCCCTCCCTCAGGCATCTCACTTGTGTGTCTGTTTCTTGCTTTTGCCATTCTGAAGAAGTCAGTGTTCTCTCTCCCCTCTCACATCTTTCTAAGTAAGTTTTAATAAAAACTAACTTATTTCACACACAAAGCTATTAAGAAAACAAGGATATGGGGCTGGAGCGACAGCACAGCGGGTAGGGTGTTTGCCTTGCACGTGGCCGACCCAGGTTCGATTCCCAGCATCCCATATTGTCCCCTGAGCACCACCAGGAGTAAATCCTGAGTGCATGAGCCAGGAGTAACCCCTGTGCATTGCTGGGTGTGACCCAAAAAGAAAAAAAAAAAAAAGAAAAAAGAAAATAGTAAGGATAAATGAAACCAGGAGCCAGTTTTTAAAAGACGAACAATGGGAAGCGCAGAGCCATGTGGGGACGCTCCTTTCCGGCCCCGCGCGAGATCGACCCCGGAGGCAACTGAACCACTTTGGACACGAGCGGCGCCCCCAAAATGCCTCCAAACTGTGTGCTCGGAGCTTCTGGCCCAGGTGCTGCCAGCGAGTGATGCAATTACCAAAAGAATTTTCCCTGGACTTCATATAGAAATCCAAAACCTCGCGGCTGCCATAGCAGCCGCGCGACCTAATATCTCTTGATTGTCAGCAATGTGTAAATGTTCCTTTTTGGCAGGGCTTAACGTGGGGGGAAACTCCAAACAATAGTACTAAGTTTTTTGTTGAAGGGTAAAAGATTGTAGCGATAGAATTTTAGGCAGAATTTTCCCTGGACTTTTATATAGAAACCCAAAACCGCGCGGCCGCGGCAGCCTAATGTCATCTAATCATCAGCAATATGAAATGGTTCCTTTGTAATGGGTTGGACTTTGGGGGGACCATAATAGGGTTAAAGTTTGTAGCGACGTGTAATTTCTGGCTGTACTTTCCCTGGACTTTATACAGAAATTCAAAGCCGCGAGGCCGCTGCCATGGCCGCGCAACCTATTGTCATTTAATCATCACCAATATGAAATGGTTCCCTTTTAACGGGTTGGACTTTGGTGGGAAATCCTAACAAGAATAGTAAGTCTTTTGCTGAAATATTGAAGGCTACCAAAGTGGTAGCCATCTCTATAGACTGAACTAAGCCATATCCCCACGCCGGCTGAGAAGAAATATCCTTCTTTCTCGGGAAGAAACGCGGCGTGGCATTAACCATAGCATGATGTCCATTAAGCTGACACGGACCTGGTGGCGTGGGAATGGGATACAAGGGAATAAATTATTATGTACTTGGAACAGCGGGACGCTGGTGGAATCTCGAGCCGGGGCCGATACCAGCGTATTACTTTTGGTTCCAGAAACTGCTTGCAGACATTCTACCAGACTATCAACTAAGCCAGAGCCCCACGCCGGCTGATAACGAGAAATAACCATCTTTTTTGGTTTGTTTTCCCTTTGTCAGGCAGCGTGGTGATTACTAAACAGGCGTGATCTCGGTGGCGCGGGACGAGGGGGGAAAAAATAGAAAAGTTATGTAACAAACAGCGGGACTTACATTCTCAGCAATGGAGAGCCATTCTCTACATTCTCAGCAATGGAGAGCCATCAAATGCTTCCTTGACAGTGGGACTGTCTTTTCTTTTTTGGGGGGAAACCCTAGCAACAATAGTGAGTTATGTGTTGAAACATGGACTATAACCAAGATAAAGCGTAAACGAAGTGAAACTTATCACTTACAAGGGCGGGGACTGGGGGGGCGGGAGGTATAATGGGGTGGTTGGTGATAGAATATGGGCACGGGTGAAGGAAAGGGTGTTTGAGTATTGTATAACTGACATAATCCTGAGAACTATGTAACCCTCCACATGGTGATTCAATAAAATTTAAATTAAAAAAAAAAAAAGACGAACAATGGGGCTGGAGGGATAGCACAGCGAGTAGGGAGTTTGCCTTGCACTCGGCCCACCCGGGTTCGATTCCCAGCATCCCATATGGTCCCCTGAGCATGGCCAGGGGTAATTCCTGAGTGCAGAGCCAGGAGTGACCCCTGAGTATCGCTGGGTGTGACCCAAAAAGAAAAAAGAAACAAAAAGACAAACAAGATCAACAAACTCTTAGTTCAGTGCACAAAAGACAAAACAAAACAGAAAATCCAACCAGATCAGAGACGGGGGAGAAATTACAGGCAAGCCTCTGGAATATGGCTGGGAGTGGCAGAGAGCAAACCCAGCAAACCTCACAGGCCAACTGTAGTAAGAAAACACAAACTACCCTCACGGTGATTCTCTAATTAAAAATAAATAAATTAAAAAAAAACAAAACAAAAAATAAAATAAAATATTCACCCTTTAAAAAAAAGAAAAGAAAAAAAAGAAAACACAAACTATGATTAATATCCTCCCCAGAACACAAGCCCAGCAGGTCCAGATGGCTCAACAGTGCGCTCCACAAAAACTCCAAAGATACAGGACCTTTGCTCTTCCAGCTCTTCCACAACAGGGAAGAGATGGGGGCTTCCTGCAGCTCCCAGAAAGCCAGCATCGCATCCACACGCAGAGTAGAGAGGTCCCTGGAAAGAATGCCGCATGCCTTTAACCCCAATCAATGCAAAACTCAACAAAATCTTAGGAACAGTATTCAAGGACCTGTTAGATTTAACAGTGTCTGACAAAATTTGATTAAAGAAAAAAAAAAAGCATCTGATTTTACCTCCCCCCCCCCAAAAAAAAACAACAAAAGAACAAAAACCCTCAACAAAATGAGGACTGAAAAATGGCTGGTGTCAAGTGCCTGCTGATGCATCCATGGCGGGACACTGCAGTATCTCACTGCTAAGCTCCGCCTGGCCTCTGCTCACACTGGAGACCAGAAAGCACGCTGGGCAGTGCTCTTTGGCCCAGGACGGCGGGAGCCTAAGACACGCCTGTCCATGGGTAAAGCAAGCCAGCCCCGAAGCTTCCCACCATGTGCATGAACACATATTGAGAATAAATCGTGAGGAGATTCATTTGAAATCAAACGTCTTAAGTTATGTGATGCCCAGGAGCCAGAGCGACAGGACTGCGGGGAGAGCTTTGGCCTCACACATGGCTGACCTGGACTTGATCCCCGGCATCCCACAGAGTCCCCTGAGCCCAGCCAGGAGTGATTTCTGAGTGTCATAGGGTGTGGCCCCAAAACAATGTTAACAAAAAAAACTATTATGTGACCTGACCCCCAAGCTGGAGAGATAGGACAGGGCAGGGCATTTGCCTAGAATGTGGCCATTATTAAGCTTTGATCCCTGACCCAGATCCGATCCCTGGCATGCAGGTATCATCTCCGAGCACAGCTAAGAGCAGCCCTTGAGCACCACTAAATCTGGCAACATGGCTTCCCAGGATACAAACTGGGACGTCAACGGTGGTCTGCTCAAAAGCACGGACCTACACTTCAGAGTCTCGTCTCAAGAGCTGTCAAAGGGCTCACTTGGTTGTTTCTGGGCCACACCCAGCACTGCTCAGGGCTTACCCCTGGCTCTCGTGCTCAGGCGACTATAATGAATAGTAGGGATGAACCTGGGTCCCCCACATGCAAGGCTCACCCTCACCACTGTACTACTGCTCTGGTCTGCATGCCTCTACTTTGCTTATTTCCACTCTAGAGGAGGCATGTTCTATCTTTGTTTGTTTTGGGGCCACATTCTGCGACGCGCAGGGCTTACTCCTCTCTGCACTCAGGGATTACTCCCTGCACTGCTTGGGGGCCCATCAAGGATGCCAGGGATTAAACGCGGGCAGCGCGTGCAAGGCAAACAACGCCCTCCCAAGCGAACTCTCCTCTCTAGCTCCAAGTGCTCTCTTTAAACACATTTTCTCTCTTTTTCTCCCTCACATCTTTCTAAAAAACTCCGCTGAATTACAACAACAAACAAAACCCAGCGACCATCTGCAGGCTGGTTCAGGGACTACAGTATTTGCCCCACATATGGGCAACCTGGGTTCGATCCCCGGTATCCCAGATGCTGGAAGCGAGTCCTGAGTGCAAAGCCGGAAGGAACCCCGGGCACCATCCGCTGGGCCCAAACGCCCTCCGGGAGCATGAGTTTCCTCACGGGCACTCCACACAGCGCACTCGGACGCCCGTCCCGCCGCGACCCCGAGCACCGCCGGATGTGGCCTCCAAACAAAAGTAAAGCCCCGTTCCCGGCGCGCTTTCGAAGCCCCTCGCGTGGAGGCGGACGAGCCGAAATGCGGGGGTCCCGGCTGGGACCCGGGCCGGGCCTGCACCCCCGCCAGGAAACAAAGCAGTTCCGGACGACGGGCGGCTGGGGGCACTGCCCGCGGGAGGCGCCGTCCGCGCGGGCGGCTGGAGGCCCGGCCCCAGGGGGCGGCCAGCCCGGGGCAGCGCTCCCGCAGTGCGCGCTGAGGCGCGGGGCGGCGGGGACGCGCCTGAAGCGCGGGGCGGCAGGGCCCAAGGCGCGCGGTCGAGGCCCGGGCGGGCGGCGGGGTCTGGGGCCGGGGCGCGGGGCGCGAGGTGGGCCCGCCCTCACCTCGTCCACGGTACGGCGCGGGAGGTGCAGCGTCCCGAGCAGCAGCTTGAGCTTGACGGCGGACGACAGGCCGTGGAAGCAGAGGCGGATGTTGTCGATGACGGCGGCCGTGAGCAGGGACGCGATGCTAGGCGGCGCCCACAGCTCGTCGGTGGCCCCCAGCTTGTTGTGCAGCCACAGGCCCGTGTCGCTCTCCCGCATGGACGCCATCTTGGGGGAGCGCGCGCCGCCGCGCCGGCATCTTATGAGGACACCTGCGCGCCGCGGGAGGCCCCAACATGGCGGGGGGGCGGGGCCTGGGGGCGGGACCTAAAGTGGGCGGGAGGGGCATACGATGGGTGGACTGGGACCACGGTGGGCGGGGCCTACGGTGGGCGGGGTCTTAGGCGGGGCTTAACCTGAGCGGCGTCTCGAGGAGGGCGGGGTCTCCGGTGGGCGGAGCTGCCTCCGGGGAAGTGGGCGGTGCGATGCTTGGGAGGGCGTGGCCTGGCCTCAGCGGGACGGGCGCGCGGGCCGCCGCCCCGCATCCAGAAGTCCTAGCGGCTGCTGGCCGCTGGCCGCTGACCCGGCGCTGAGGTCTGGCAATGCCGCCTGCTGCCCAGCTGTTCCGCTTGCGGGGAGCGGATATTGAGTGTGCGACATCCTGCTTTCTCGGTCCGCGGACGAACCTCCGCCTCTCCGTGCCAGGCCGAGCTGCTGTCTGGGGGACCTCGGAAAGGGGCTTTTAGAGAAGACTGGAGACTCCGGGAATCAGCGAGGGTCAGGTGGCATTGCTGCATCCACTCACTCATCCTCATCCGTTCACACACGCCTAACGCACCCTTTGGAGTGCACCTCCTACCGGTGCACTCACTCACTGGCGCATGCACTCACCATTGTCTCCACAGCCTCCTGTGCTTCTGGCCCTGCTCCCAGCTTGCAGTCAGACCAGACCTTTGCCTCGCCTCGTAGGTTGGTGGGCAACCTTGCAGTTACCTGCGCCCAACCCTGCCCTTCCCAACGCCCAGGCCTGCTGAAAAGGAAGACTTGCTCCCAGGCCCGGTCTCCCAGTGCTTCCCCCAACGCATACATACATACTTACACAGACATAAATGCACGCATACACACACGCGTGCATGTGTACACAGTCACACATTACCTTTTTCCCTCACCCGTCTCAACTTACCCCTCATCATCTCCAGAGACCCCCCTGTGACCGCGTCCCTTCAGAAGTGTCCCCTCTGCCCACCAGGTGCACAGGCTCTATGCCCCACCTGATAGTTATTGAAACACACCCACTGCCTCCCCCTTAAGGAGACCAGCGCTGAGACCCAGGTCACCATCCACAGGCTTTGCTGGGATGAGACCCAGCTCTGGTTTTGTTCTTTTAAGACTTTTTATTCCTCTGTCACCGGTCCCAGGGCTCACTTCTCCCCCACCCCTCCCACCATTGTGTGTGAGATGATGTGTCTTTCCCAGAGAGGGGCCCTGAGCTTCTGCCTGCAGGATGACGCATCCCAGCTGCCTGTGTGTGAACCGTCTGTAATGAGGACCTGCACGCCTGGGTCTGGGACATGCAGGACCCAAGAGGGGCATAAACTGAAGAATAGCTGGTAATTTCAGGAAGACTCGGGGGTCTGCACCTGCTGGCGGTGGCTTGGGGTGGCTTACACAGGCTTGCCAAACCCACACACTGAATAGTCAGGCTCGAATACTGGGGTAGCCCAGTGGGGAGGACGTGTGCCTTGCACGTGGCCGACCCGGGTTTGATCCTCAGCATCCCATATGGTCCACCAAGCACCACCAGGAGTAATTCCTGAGTGCAGAGCCAGGAGGAACCCCAGAGTATTGCCAGGTGTGACCCAAAAAAAACCAAAAAAAAAAAAACCACATACAAGGCATGTGCCGTATCACTGAGCCACAGGAATTTTACAAGCTTTATTAAAGCTTCAAATCTGGAAGCTGGAAAGAGTGCAGCAGGTAGGGCCCTTGCCTTGCATATGACTGACCTCAGTTCGGTTCCTGGCACCATACTTGGCTCCCTGAGTAAGTGCTGAGCACCACTAGGTGTGGTTGCCCCTGCCATTGTTTTTTTTTTATTTTTCAAATCTGAGGCTCGCATATATGCTTTGCAAATGGGAGACATTGCATTTGATCCCTAAGCACCTCTGGGAGTGACCCAAACCCCAAAAGGAAAAAATATTGCTTTATTTGCTCGACTTTGCTGCTCACAGATGCTGCCTGGTTCTGCTCCCACCGAGGGTGTCAGTGTTCTTCTGTAATCTTGCAAGGACGATGGAAACCAGTTCTGGGCAGGTTTGGGGAGCTGCTGTGTTCGGAACCCACGAGATGGCTCGAAGGGCTGAGAGCATGTTCACATGTGCCCATCATGGCATGGTCCCTGCTCCATCCCTGTGGGGGTCTGGTCCACATAGGAAACAGATAAAATAACTACATTTGCTTGACAGTAAGAAAAGTTTTCGGGGGGGCTGGAGCGATAGCACGGTGGGTAGGGCATTTGCCTTGCACGTGGCTGACATGGGTTCGATTCCCAGCATCCCATATCCCTGAGCACCGCCAGGAGTAACTCCTAAGTGCAGAGCCAGGAGTAACCCCTGTGCATCGTCAGGTGTGACCCAAAAAGTGCAAAAAAAAGTTTTCTGGTTGATACATATCAATTTAATCTTTCTTTCTTTTTTTTGGGTCACACCTGGTGATGCACAGGGGTTACTCCTGGCTCATGCACTCAGGAATTACTCCTGGCAGTGCTCAGGAGACCATATGGGATGCTGGGAATCGAACCCAGGTCAGCCGCGTGCAAGGCAAATTATACCCAACCTGCTGTACTATCACTCCAGCCCTAATTTAATCATTTTTAATCATGGCACATTTACTGGGAAAAGAACAGAAGGGGCAACACCCCTTATGTCAGAGAATGACTGAATTGCAAGTATTGGTCAATGGGGATGGAA
Source organism: Sorex araneus (assembly GCF_027595985.1). NCBI lineage: Eukaryota > Metazoa > Chordata > Mammalia > Eulipotyphla > Soricidae > Sorex > Sorex araneus. The sequence continues at coordinate 143,831,604 of NC_073306.1, forward strand.
ACTTTACTGTATGCAAATGTTCATAACAGTTTCTTCATAATAATCAGAACTTGAAACCATCCGAATTGCCATTTTCCTAACTGCAGCTTTCTTTTGAATATCAGTTACATAGTATATTTGAGTCCTCAGGCCCATGTCCTTGTAAGAATTTTTCCAGTGATGCTGCCTTGTTTCAAAAAGTCTTACTTGCCCACTGGCTCAAAGAAAGAAGACAGAGGGGTTGGAGAGAGTACAGAGGGTAAGGCACTTGCCTTGCATGCAGCTGATCAGAGCCAACCCCTGGCACCCCATATAGTCTCCCATGCCCTGCTAGGAGTGTTTCTTGGGCGCAGAGCCAGGGATAAGCCCTGAGCACCACTCGTGTGTCTCAAACACAAGATAAAAAAAAAAAAAACAGTGTGAAGAGAGCTGGGATGAGGCTCAGAGGCAGAGCACCTGCCTCCTCTCATGTGTGAGACCTGTGTTCCTCGCAGTAAAGAGCAGAGGTGATGTGAAGACTAAGAAGCCATAGCGGAAACATCACAGTGACCCCAACCTTGGCCCCATCCCTGTGGAGGTCGGGCCCACATAGGAAACAGATAAAATAACTATCATTTGCTTGACAGTAAGAAAAGTTTTCTGGGACTGGAGCGATAGCATGGTGGGTAGGGCGTTTGCCTTAGCTAGTGCTAGATGCACTAGCGCTCTGTGACAGCCAGAGAAGAAGGACCAGATATTATCCCCACCCCAGGGAGACCTACCCCATCCACCAATGGGAAAGGGCTGAAGTCCAGCCAATGGCAGGCCACCACTCTGGCTCTCCTCCAATGAGCTCCCTCCAGAACAGCTCGTCCCGCCCCTCTTCTCTATAAAGGCAGGTCTCGCGCCTCGCTACTGTTTTTTGTTTTTTTTTGGGGGGGGGGGGCGGGGGGGGTTGGGGTCACACCCGGCGATGCACAGGGGTTACTCCTGGCTCTGCACTCAGGAATTACTCCTGGCGGTGCTCAGGGGACCATATGGGATGCTGGGATTTGAACCCGGGTCGGCCGCGTGCAAGGCAAACGCCCTACCCACTATGCTATCACTCCAGCCCCACGCCTCACTACTCTGGATTGCTAATGCACTCCTCAAGAGCTCCCGTGCTCTGGGCTGTTACCAAATAAACCCAGAGTAGCTGGTGATTGTTTTTGAAGTCAAATGGTTTTATTTAGAGAAATATGAAGGGAGAGAGGTGTTCAGAAGAGAACTCTCGGGTTCATCAGGGGGACAGGCAAGAACACATCTCAAGCTGGGGTTCAGGTGACCCCTCAGATGATGATTGTGCCTAGGGGGTGATTTTTAATTTAAGGTGAGAGTTACTGGGGCCGTGACTCAGAGGCCTGGGTTGGACCCCTGGTACCACAATAAACAAAGGCTGGAGTTTCACTTCAACCAAAGAGAGATTTAGGATCTCCCTGTCACCTCCGTGGCCCCTGAGCACCACCGGGAAAGACCCCAGAGTACAGGACTAGGCATAGCCCTGAGCACCACTGGTGTGACCTCAAAGCCAATAATAATAATAATAATAATAATAATAGATGAACAGTACAAATTACCACTCATGGTCACATGTTTTAGTTCTTAAAATTCTTTTTGGTGGGCGCCACACACTGCAATGTCAGGGCTTACTCCTGGCGCTGCAATCAGGGATCACTCCTGGTGGTGCTCAAGGGACCATATGTCTTGCTGCAGGTCAACCAGAGTCAGCACATGCAAAGCAAGCATACAAACTGCTGTCCTATCTTTCCAGCTCCCATTCTAAACAGCTACAAAAACTGGATACAGCACAGTGTGAAATGTGCGACAGACACAGCACCAAAGCTGGAAAGGGTAAACTGTTTGTCTGTTGTATTTTGGGGCCACAGTTAGTGGTGCCCAGGGCTGACTCCTGGTCCTGTGCTGAGAGATCAGTCCTGGCAGACTTGGGGGACCATAAGGTGCACCCACCTACTGTACTAGCTCTCTGCTCCCAGGGGTATACTTATTTTTTTTACATTACTTAATGTGATATATAAAGGATATATATCCTATCTAAAAAACTATTAAAAACAGATGGGAACAGCAAAGGGACTGTTTACAAAAACACAAAAATCTGTTGTAGGGCCTGAAGTGATGGTACAGTGGGTAGGGTGTTTGCCTTGCACACCACAGACCCGGGTTCCATCCCTGAGTATAGCCAACTGTGGTCACAATCTCTCTCCCCTATATCTGTTGTTTTTCTATATGAAAACAACAAAGGACGGGGCTGGAGTGATAGCACAGCGGATAGGGTGTTTGCCTTGCACGCAGCCGACCCGGGTTCGATTCCCAGCATCCCATATGGTCCCCTGAGCACCGGCAGGGGTAATTCCTGAGTGCAGAGCCAGGAGTAACCCCTGTGCATGCCGGGTGTGACCCAAAAAGCAAACAACAACAACAACAACAAAGGAGGACAAGAAATAAACATCCCAACTGCAATTGCATCAAAGGAATTAAATATATTAACAAACTATGTGAAAGAGGTGAAAGTTCTTTATAACCAAACTTCTAGACAACAGATATAGAGCAGGAAGCTGAGAGTTGGGAGACTATTCCATGTCTTTGGCTAGGGGAAGGTAAGATGACATTAAACTGCACTACAAAATGGCTAGATCTGTAAAGGAGGGGACTGGAGACACAGCTGCAGGCAGCGCGCTGGCCTTGCGGAAGGCTGACCCCATTCTGAAGCCCAGCACCACTGTATGGTCCCAGAGCACCACTAGGAGTGATTCCTGAGCCCGGGCAAGAACTAGCCCCTGGGTTCTGCCAGGTGTGGCCCAACAAACAGCCACGCCCCCCAGGGAAAAAAAAACCCTATAAGAGATTAGAATAAAATTAGACACAGATCAATGGAATCGAACCAGGAGCCCAGAAATAACCCAGCTCAAACACGGACACTAGGTCTGACAAAAGATTTGTGGTTGTACAAGAGGAAGCAAAATCTCTTCAGAGGTGGTTGGGACACCAGACAGCCCCAAGCAGCAGGGGAGTAGACACAGAGCCCTTGTCCCCACACAGCAGCATTCCCAGGGCGCATCTCCGGGAGCACGGAAAAGCTGGAACAGAGGCCAGGCTGCCCTGGCCGGGTCCCTGAGCGCCTCCCACACCTCTGCTCAAAAGAAAGAATGACTCCAGCCCCATACCCCCTCAAATAAGTCCAAAAGGAACTAAAGGTCAGGATGGAAGACTTAAGACCATCAGGCACAGTGAGAGACCATGGCGGTCACTGCTGTCACATAGCCCTAGAGACGCTCTGGGGGCTTGACTTCAAACTCAAGGGGCTGGAGAAACAGGACCAAGGAGTAAGGCCCACAAGGGGAGGAACCCCTGAGCACGGGGCCAGGAGTAAGTTCCAAACACACTGAAGTGAGCCTTCTCTGAACACTTGGGGACATGGAGGCAAGCCCTGGGTCCGAGGGTGCGGGGACAAGGGCGCGGGGTGTTCAGCGCTGCGACCACTTAGGCAGCTCCCCTGAGTTTTCGCAAGAAACTCGTCCAGACTGCGAGTCGCACAGAGCCCAGGCGGGCTGGGGTGCGGGAGCCTAGGGGACCCCGCGCTGTGCCGGGTAAGGTTCCAAACCCAAAGCCACGACACTAAGAACCGCAACCCCGGCTCAGTGCCCCTCTGGAGTCGCCGTGGCCGAGCCACGGACGCACGGGCTAAACTCGGGGCGCTCTCCCAGGGGGCCCTCAAGCACGGCCAACAAGGCGGGAATGGATGGTGGGGAGGGGAGTGCAGAGGGGTTCGAGAACGAGGGATAGGAGTTCCCCGCCCGCTTCGGCTCCCCGCGCTGCCCGCTGGCCGCTCTGCCCCGCCCCTGTCGGTCAGCAGCCCCGACCCTCCTGCCGGCCGGACAGCGCGGAGCAGGCGCCGGGCTGAGCGCGGGGCTGGCGGCCCTGACGTTTGAGCGGGACGCGGACAGGGGTCGCGGCCTGCTGGGGCCCCGCGCGCTCTCCCCCTTCTCCGGGCCCGGCACGAGCCTCGGGTTCCAGCTGGCCGGTGTGTCCACGGTGAAGGAGGCCCGGAGACCGGTTGAGGTGGGCGGGCCCCGACGCCGCCCCCAGTCCCGGCCTCGAGTAGGCGCCAAACCGCTCGGTCCCGCGGCAGGTCCCCTCGTCTGCGCTACCCGGGAGGGGCTGCAGGCACAGTCGCCTCCGCGCAGCCCGCCCGGCCCTGCTCTGCAGGGCTCAGAACTGGCCAGGGTCGGCCCTCCGAGTCCCGAGCCTCTCCGGTCCCTTTAAACTAAAGGAGCGCGGGTCTCGGGTTTCCATGACGACGACGTCGGTGGGGGGACCCGGGCGGGGCGGGGTCGAACGCATGCGCGCTGCGCGCCGGACGCGGCCAGTCCCTGTCTCCCGCGCGACTGTCGCGAGTGTCGGACCGCGGTGAGGGCGCTGCGGGCCCGAGTCGGGGGTCCCGGGGGGCTCTGGGGGGCCCGAGGGCCTGGGCCTTAGGCGTGTGGGTATCTGGGGGGCTTGGGGGACCTGGGGGCCTGCGGTGGGCGTATCTGGGGAGCCCCGGGGTATCTGGGGGGCTCTGGGGGCCTGCGGGGGGCTCGGCCCTAGGGATGGGGGATCTGGGGGCCTGCGGGGGGCTCAGCCCTAGGGGTGGGATCTGGGGGGCCCTGGGAGCCTGCGGGGGGGGTCAGCCCTAGGGGCGGGGTTCTGGGGAGCCGGGGGGGAACTCTGGGGGGCTCGGCCCTAGGGTTGGGGACCTGGGGGGCCCGGGGGACTCTGGAGACTCGGCCCTAGGGTGGGGGTGTCCAGGGAGCCGGCGGAGGCTGGGGGAGCTCAGGTGGCCGGCAGGGGCTTGGCCCCAGGGGCGGGGCCTCCGGCGTGCTCCACGGGACCCGGGGTGAGGGGCTCCGGCCGCGGCCGCCTCACCCCGGGCTCGCTGCAGGCGGCCCTTCCCCACCCCACCCCCCGCAGCTCGGCCATGGCGCCCCCGCCGCCTCGTAGCCCTCCGCGGCCGCCGCCCCCGCTGCTGCTGCTGCTGCTGCTGCTGCTGAGCGCGGCGCTGCTGGGCGCCCAGGCCCGCGCCGACCCCGCTCCGGGCAGCGCCGTCCCCGCGCAGAGTACGTGCCCGCGGCGCTTTGTTCGCGCGGCCTGGGGGCGGCGGGGGTGCGGTGGGGCGCCCGCTGACCGCGCTGCCCGCAACGCCCGCAGGCCGCCCGTGCGTGGACTGTCACGCGTTCGAGTTCATGCAGCGCGCCTTGCAGGACCTGCGGAAGACGGCGTCCAGCCTGGACGCGCGGGTGAGGCGGGGACGCCGAGGGGGGTGCGCGCCCGGCGCTGGGAGCAGGGACGCCCCCGACCCCGGGCCGCGTGAGAGTGGGGCGGGCCAGGCCCGGCGGGGCCGCGCCCCCTCACGCCGCCGTTGCTTTGCAGACCGAGACTCTCCTGCTGCAGGCCGAGCGCCGCGCCCTGTGTGCCTGCTGGCCCGCCGGCCGCTGAGGATGCACTGACCCCCCAATAAACACCCAAACCCGTCTCCGCCTCCCGACTGCTCGCCTGCGCCGCCCACCCCGCGTCCGCCCTCCCTGGCCTGGTTTCTCCCGGCACCCGGCCCTCGCCGCTGCAGCCACAGTGGGCCCAGTGTCCCCAGGCCCTAGCTGCCCTCATGAGACGATGCCCTGCGGAGCCCCGGGCCCTCTACAGGCCTGGTCTTCTCCCACAGCTGCCTCCTACTCCAGGCCGCCAGGACCCACTGTCTGTCCACCGCGCTGGAAATTCCCGTATGGGTCTTCACTCTCAGCCTCGCTCCATGGAACTGTGATGGGGGACGCGGTAGGACCCCCGCTCTGGGCGTCAGTTCACCTCCGTGGCTGTCCCCGGGGCAAGCTGGCGGCTACCCACATACCCTTCATCACCCACCCGGGGACAAACCTGAGACTGGCTAAGGCCCAGGACGCCCAGCAGGCTATTCAGGGACCCCAGTTGGCAGCGGGCAGGTGCAGCCCGTGTCCGGGCACAGGTGGGCTCGGTTCCAAGGCCCCGGCTGGCCCGCCAGCAAATACAGGTGCCAGCCAGAGAACACTGAGGCATGAGTGGGGCTGTGGGGATAAATCTGACCCAGGCAGTGTTTAGGACATTCACACGGAAAACTTTCCAGAATGGAGCTTTAACCAGCATCTTGCATTCTGTGGCAGTCCTGCCCACACTAGGGTGTTCCTAGGACACTGAGAGGGGCTGGTCTGGGGGAAGGAGGGGGGGCAGGGCAGAAGTTGGGTCCAGGTGTCCCAGAGGGAGGGCTGGGGCAGCGAGCTGTGTGTCCTGACCCAGTGAGATGGGGACGGTGTGGGACAGCGGCGGAGGGTCACACGCTGCCAAGGGCAAAGGGCACTTGGTAGAGGGTCAAGGGGCAGGAAGCCTGAGAGGTTGGGGGGCTGGAGAGGGGCCCTGCGCCCAAAGTGTCCCCCTCCCGAAGTCTGGCCTTATTGGCTGAGCATGGCCAAGGGTGGGCTGCGGTGCCCACCTGAGCTGGCTGAGACCCCCCTGACAGCCGCAGCCTTCCCAACCTAAGGGGATGGTGACAGTCGTGCCCCCTCCCTGCCACTGCAGCCGCCCTCTTTTGTCCCCGCTGGCCCCAGCTGAGCTGTGGCATCTCCTGGCTCCATCTCCCCCCTCCCCCAGCTAAGGGGGAGGTACCTGGGGTGCCCTCTGCCACACTGCCCGTGAGCATCGCTGCCTCAGCCAGCCCATGTATGGAGGAAGACCCCCATTCTGGGCACACAGGACCAGTGGGACTGCGGGGGTCCCTTTCCCCGCTCACCACAGCCCAGCCCGACACTTTGGGGGGACGCTGTCCCGGGGCGGCTGTGGACCTGCTGCCCGCTCGTGCCAGCACTGACCAGTTTCCTGCCTGCTCTGGCTTGGGGGCTGGGGCCTCTGCCATTAGCGCCTACTAAGTCTCTTACCCTGGACGGGGCCGTAGCCCTCGGTCGGGGAGTCGGGCTCAGTCGAGCCCCAGCCCGGTCTCGCCCCACCGCGCGGGTCCTGCCACGGCCAGCGCCCTGGAACCTGCGACGCTGACATTTTCCCCGCCTCTGCTCGACTCTCGTGGAGGGTCGCGCGAGGTTCCCCTGAACCCGGCCCAAGAAACACGGGCTGGGGCGATCTGTGGGCCCCTCCGCGGGGCCTGGCGCTGGCGCGGTCCGGGCAGGACCGGACCCCGCGCACTCCGCGGGGCGCAGCTGGTGTGGGGTCCCAGGCCCCCGCCCCTCGGCAAGGGTCTCCGGCCCTCCCCGCTGTCGCGCGCGCTCGGCCGCGGGAAGTTCCCTGTCCCGCCGCTGTCCGCCCGCGACCCGTCGCGTAGCTGATCCGATCTGGGGGGACGGGCCGGCTCGCCGGGAGCACCCCCAGCACCTGCACTGAGGCCCCGAAGCGCATGCGCGCCGGCAGGGCGGGGGGCCTGGAGGGTTCGGGGTGCGCCCACACCCCCGGGGCCGCCGCAGGGCAGCGTAGCCTCCTCCGGCCCGAGCGCAGCGCTGCGAGCCCGCGCGGCCCCGGGCGCGGCTTCGTCGGAGCGCGGGCCGGGGGGAGCCGGGAGCCCCCTCCCCGAGGTCCGGGCCGGGCGTGCAGACAAAGGGGCCGGGGTCGGGGCAGCTCGGCGGGCCCCCCAGTCCCGGCCCCGCGCCCGGGAGCGCCCGGCTGGCGGCCGGCCCGGCGGTGCAGGGCGCGCGGCGGGAGGCGCGGTGCGGTGCGGGGAGCCCCGGAGGCCCCCAGCCGAGCGCGCCTGGGGCGGGCGCGGGGGCGGCGTCGCTCCCCCCAGCCCGGTCACATGGTGACCCGCGGCAGCCAATGCAGTGGACGCTAGGACCCTGCGGGCCCGGGCGCCTGGCCGCCCCGCGCCGCCGCGTTATAAATACTTCCCCAAAATGCGGCGCAGCTCCCCGCGCGTCCCGCCGCCCGTCGCCGCCCCGCGCCCCTGAGCCGCCGCCGCCGCCGCCGCCGCCGGTCCGAGGGCGCCGCGCCCTTGCCCTGGGCCCGCGCCCTGCCCGCCCGGCCGCGTCCCCGCGCTGCGCCGCCCGCCGGGTGCATGCATTGTGGGCCTCCCGACATGGTCTGCGAGACGAAGATCGTGGCCGCCGACGACCATGAGGCGCTGCCGGGGGCCAAGAAGGACGCGCTGCTGGCCGCGGCCGGCGCCATGTGGCCCCCGCTGCCCGCCGCGCCCCCGCCTGCGCCCGGCCCGCAGCCCCGCGGCTTGGGTGGCGACGCGGGGGCCGCGGGGGGCGCGGGGGCCGCGGGGGGCGCGGGCCCGGCCCGGGAGCGCGGGGTGTATATCCGCGAGTTCCGCGCGGCCGAGCAGGATGCGGCGCGCCGCATCTTCTACGACGGCATCATGGAGCGCATCCCCAACACGGCCTTCCGCGGCCTGCGCCAGCACCCGCGCACGCAGCTGCTCTACGCCCTGCTGGCCGGTCAGTGCCCGCGCCGCAGTCCGGGCTCGCGCGAGCCCGCCGGTCCTCGGGGCGGACGCGGCCGGGCCGGGCGCGGGGACGGCGGCGGCGGGGGCTCGGCCCGCGCCTATATATAATCCGCGGGGCGGGGGAGGCGGCCGCGGCGGCCCCGGGTGCTAATTTATGAGGGGAGCCCGCCAGCGTCCTGGGGTGCGGGGTGCGGGGCCCGGAAGGTGTCCCAGCGGTGCGCACGGAACCTCGGACCCGGGTGCGCCGCGCCCAAGGTCACGCGCTCGGCCTCGGGCCCGGGGCAGAGGCAGCTGGGATCCCGCTGGCTGCTGAGGGCCGGGCGCCAGGCCTGACCCCTGGTGAGCAGACACCCGTTTCCCAGGAGTAGCTGGGAGGCAAGGCCGAGCTGGACAGCGCCTTGGCGCTTGGGCAGCCCCTCCCGCCGCGGGGGAACCGCGCCCCCCTGGCACCCCCACCCCCTGGGCGCTGACGTTGGGCCTGACAGGGGAGAGGCAGCCGGGGTCCCGGCGTTCAGGACGCCCCTGTGCCCGCAGTGCTCTGCTTCGCCCTGACCCGCTCGCTGCTGCTGACGAGCCTGGTGCCGCCGCTGCTGCTAGGCCTGCGCTACTACTACAGCCGCAAGGTGATCCTGGCCTACCTGGACTGCGCGCTGCACACCGACATGGCCGACATTGAGCAGTGCTACATGAAGCCCCCGGGTGAGCCCTCTGCGCGCGGCAGGCCGGGGTCCCGCCTCCAGGCCTGGAGCGGAGGCTGTGGGGGAAGGGGCTGGGGGTACAGCGATCAGGAACCTGCTCTCCAGCCCCCTTCCCACCTCTGTGCAGGGAGGGGTGGGACTGTTCTGCATGGGGAGTGTGGACCTGGCTTCCCTGCAGGCTCGTTCCCTGATCTCGGAGGTATAAGGGCCCTTGGACTGAGCAGAGGAGTCAAACCACTGGTTAGTATCTAGCTTGGTGAGGGCCAGAAAGAACAGTTGAGACAGCAAGCAGGGACAGGGACAGGGAGCAGGGGTGAGGAGGTACCTGGTGCAGTGGGAGGGACAGTGAGCTAGGTGAGGGGACATCTGGTGCAGGGTTGAAAGGGTACCTGGTGTAGGGACTGGGAAAGTGAGCAGGGGTGAGAGGGCAGTTGGTTCAGGGACATGAACAGTGAGCAGGGGTGAGGGGGTGCCTGGTGGAGGGACAGTGAGCAGGGGTAAGGGGGTGCTTGGTGGAGGAACAGTGAGCAGGGGTGAAGGAGTATCTGGTGGAGGGACTGCACAGGGGTGAGGGGGTATTTGGTGCAGGGACAGTGAGCAGGGGTGAGGGTACTTGGTGGAGGGACAGTGAGCAGGGGTGAGGGGGCACCTAATGCAGGGACTGGAACAGCAAGCAGGGGTGAGGAGGTACCTGATGCCGGGGAGGAACAGTGAGCAGGAGTGAGGGAGTATCTGGTGCAGGAGTGGAGACAGCGAGCAGGGGCAAAGGGGTACCTGGTGCAGGGGCAGGGACAGTTAGAGGCGAGGGAGTATGTGGTGCAGGGGGAGGTACGGTGAGCAGGGGTGAGGGGCTCACCCCTGCTGGTGCTTTCTCACACTCCATAGCAGCCCAGCAGCCACAGGCACCCATCCCTCCTGACCACTGCTCAAGTCGGCACTGTCTGGGTGTGTGCCGGAGGGTACAGGTTTAGGGGGGGAGCTGGTGGGGAGCAGGCTGGTGTGTGACCCTGTCCTCTGGTCCCCACGTGAGGGAGGTACTTGTGCATGAGGGAGCAGGAGCCCATCAAGGGGGGTGCCTCCCGCACCAGCCCTATGGTCTGTCCAGGTGGGCAGCAGCGAGTCAGCGGCTGAGGGTCTGGCCCCGGGTAGGCGCGGGGCAGGGTGGGGTGGTAGGGTGTGGCAACGTGGTCTGGGGTGTTGGGTCCCACCCCGGCTGTGGCCTCTGCCTCCTGCCTCTGCCCCCCCTCCCCGGATCCTCCTACCCTGCCCCGGGATGTGATTGGGCCAGGCGGTGGGTGGCCACTGGGCTAGCAGCCAGCCAGGGTGAGGGTCAGTGTGGGGGGAGGCAGGATGGTGCCCTGGCCAGCCTGGGTCTCCCATGTGGATTCTCTAAGTGTCCTCCCCGCCAGAAACCGCCTGTGCCCTGACACTGGGCCATGGGACTCCCTCTGGCTGGCATGGTGGGAGGCCCTGCTCCCTGGCAGCAACTGGCCCCACAGCATCCCTTTCCCTGGCCCCCTGCTATGCCCACAGGGGCAGTGGAGCAGCCCTGGGTGGTTGGTCACCAGTCACCGGGCTTGTGGGGTGCTGGGGTCCCCTGTGCAGAGGCCTCCTCCCTCATGCCACCTGAGACCAGGCCCCTACAGCCTCCACCCCCTGTCCCTGCAGGGTCCTGCTTCTGGGTGGCCGTGCTGGATGGCAACGTGGTGGGCATCGTGGCAGCGCGGGCGCACGAGGCAGACAACACGGTGGAGCTGCTCCGCATGTCGGTGGACTCGCGTTTCCGGGGCAAGGGCATCGCCAAGGCGCTGGGCCGCAAGGTGCTGGAATTTGCCCTGCTGCACCACTACTCGGCCGTGGTCCTGGGCACCACGGCTGTCAAGGTCGCCGCCCACAAGCTCTACGAGTCTCTGGGCTTCAGACACATGGGCTCGAGTGACCACTACGTGCTGCCCGGCATGACCCTCTCGCTGGCTGAGCGCCTCTTCTTCCAGGTCCGCTACCACCGCTACCGCCTGCAGCTGCGCGAGGAGTGAGCCGCCGCTCGCCCGCCTGCCCGAGCTGCAGACGCTCAGCCACGCGCCGGGCTGGCATTTTCCTCTCCAGCATCGCGCGGTTCTGGCTGGTTCTCAGTGTGCAGGGCTGCTGTTGCTCATCTGGGACACTTGGGGGCGGGGGGTGGTGTGCAGCCGTGGCTCTCCCGCCCAGCCAGCTGGGGCCTCACCTGGAGAGGGGAAGCTGGGACCTGTGTGGCCTGGCCTCCAGCCTGCCATCGCCAACGGGAAGGCCCCTGGGTGCCCGCCCCAGCACGGAGCCTGGTCTGGGGGCGGCGGGGCAGCTGTGCGGGCCAGGCTGCTTTGCTCTGTGCATGCCGAGGACCGGCTGGGCTGCAGCATGCCGCATGCCCACAGCCTCCCAGACTCGGCCGGGCCTGGCTGCCCTATGCAGGCGCCTGCTGCCACCCCCTCGGCTTGGCTTTGACTTCGTCACCTTTCTTCCCTTTGGCCCCCGCCTGCCTGGTCCTCACCCAGAGGCGGTTCCCATAGCAGCCAGTTAGCAGCCAGGGCACCAGGGGAGCCGGGAGGGCAGAGGTGGGCCGCCTCCCAGCACCCGGGCTGCGCGGCTGCCCCTCGAAGCTCATTAGCCCAGGCGGCTGCCACCACGAGCCCACGGCTTCTCCTCGCCTGCGGCCGACCCTTTCCCTAGGTCACTTAGACAGAATAGCGTTCTGCATGCCTTTAACTCTCGGACAAGATGGCGAGGGAGTGTGGCACATGCGTGTGCCCGAGAGCCTGCGTGGTTTCTGGCCGAGTGCAGGGTGGGTGGCCGGGTGGGCGGAGGATTTCCGAGTGGAATCGGGAGGGGACCCTGATCCAGCCCCAGCCCATGGGGGCTCTGGCCACCCTTGCCCCTCCTGGCTCTGACATGCAGCCTCCCGGGAGAGGGGCATCTCCGTCCACCTGGGCTGTTGGCACCGTGGGGGCAAGGGTCTGGGGAGGCACCTGGGTGTGCCTGTGTGCCCTGGACCCAGCCTGTGGGAGGAGGGGCCAGCACGGTGACCCCTGGAGCTGGCACCCACAGTGGGAGGGGGTAGCTCTTCTTCCAGGGCGCTTCGGGGGTGGGCACCCGGAATGCAGCGTGAGGAGGCGGCTGGCGGGCTCCTGCCCTGTACAGACCCCCCTGTACATTTCCCTGGTGGCGCCCGGCCCCCGGCTGGGGTTTTGTAGACTGTACAGAAATCCTATTTTCTTGCAGCTCTCAGATTTTGTTAATCTGGATTATACAGACAGACGTAAAGTGTTTTAGCAAAATGGAAAACAGACCTTTGTGCCTTTTCCTCTTTCTGCTGCTGTGTCCGTGGCCAGAGCTGGCGTGGAATGTGTGCGATTGAGGTGTGCTGGGAGGTGGCGGGGCCGACTTGGGTGGAGGGTGAGCAGGATGGGCGTGCCTGGGACCCTTGTGCCTGCCACAGCCTGGAGTTTTGAGGCGGGGGCCCTCCTGTGCATGCAGGTACACTCCTGTGCCTCCCCTCGGGGCTGAGTCAGGTGCCAGCGCCCAGCACTGATGGCAGGGGCACGTGTGTGGCCACGGCCTCCACCCTGAGTGCTCGCCGCTCCGCCCTGTGCCCTAAGGTGTGAGTCTCGCCCTCTGAGACACAGATCTGCCCACGGGGCCTGCCTGGGCAGCAGCTGGGGCGAGGCCACCTGATTCCTCTTCCCTGTGTCTTGGCGCTCGTGGTTTGGGGAGTCTGGGCTTCCAGATGGGGGTGTCTTTGTAGAGGAGCCGGAAGAGACTGGGTGCTGGACGGCTGGGCAGGGGAGCGGGTGGGGGTCAGAGCTCTGAGCCCCAGGGCCCCTTGTGTGGACAGAATCCTGCCCTGAGGGCCTGAGCTGCTCCTTGGGGCCTCCTGGGTGCTGGCAATCTGGCTGCCCTGGGCACTGGAGGGCGGGCTGGCCATGTCCATGCCCAGGACACGCTGCCTCTGTCCAGGCCTGACCATTGCTGCTCTGAGGGCCTGTGCGTGACTGCAGACGCTCCAGGTTGGGGGGACACAAAGAGGTGGCTGCAGAGAGGGATTCAGCCCTGTGGCCTGGTGGGCTGGAGGGTGAACCTGAGCACGTGTGCCCTGTCCTGTCTGCTGGGTGTCAGGGGCCTCTGTCATGTGAGGGAGCAGCCCTGGAAGGGCAGCTGTGACAGGGTGAGATCAGAGCCTGTCCATGGCTTGAGCATGCCTGCAGGGGACACGGAGTGTCCGGGAGGCAGCTGTGGGGAACAGGGATGTCCTCCCGAGCCCCTGAAACCCAGGGCTCCTGGGGACAGGGGGCCTCCCTCTGCACGGCCACCAAGCTGCTGTTTTTCAATAAAGCTGCAGGTAACACAAGCCAACTCCATGTTTTCTTGAGAACCTGCCCAGTGCCCTGTGCCCAGTTCCCACTGCCCTCTGTCCAGTGTCCTCTGCCCAGTGACTGCTGCTCAGTGGCCCCTGCCCACTCCCAGTGTCATCTGCCCAGCGCCCAGTGCCCAGGGCTGCTCTGCAGGAGTTGGCGCAGGCTGGGCCGGAACGTCTTTGCTCTGAGGGAACCCGAGCCCTCCCCAGGAGGAGGGCATGGGACTCGGGGTGCAGGCCAGGAAGCAGAGAGAGGATGGGGTGTGGGGATCCTGGAGTCAACCAGATGCACCAGGGGGTCTGGTCCCCACAGTGAAATGGGCCTGAGGGTACCCCCGAGGGCTTGCTGATGCCAGAGGGCAGCATGGCCTCCAGAAGTTTCCTTCACATGCCCACAGGGGTCACCTGATCCTCATTTTCCCCACTGAGCACAGGCCCTCCCCAAAGGTGGCCTCTGGGAGCAGCTGTGCCCTCCCTCCCCAGACTTCGGGGCTGGCTCACTGGGCCGGGGTACAGTTGGGAGGAAGGGGCCACTGGTCTTTGCTGGGGGCACAGGGATGTGAGTGGGCCCGAGGCTGAGCTGTCCCCTGTGCACCTTGAGGTGGTAAGGGCCAGCAGCTCCCAGACCACCCAGGTGCCAGCCTGGTGGCTATGTGGGGACAAGAAGCCCCCTGCAGCGTGAAGAAGGCAGGACAGGACAAGGGCAGTACTCGCAGCCTTTACTGGGTGGCCCTGGAGGACCCACCCCGCTGATCTGCGGGGTTCACACTTGGCTTTGTGGAGGCCAGTTCCCAGCCCCGTCCCACGTAGGACTATGGACCAAGGGGAGAGCGCCCATGGGTGCGGGCGGGGGGTGGTGGGTCTCCTGCAGCGGCATCAGATGTCCCCAGGAGTGTCCAGCACTCAGGCTCACCTTCAAGGGGACCTGGGGACAGTGGAGGAGAATGCAGCCTGGGCCCTGGGGCTGAACTCAGAGCAGAGACGCCCGTGCCACTGCCACACCACGAGGCCGTGCTCACAAAGACACATACAGCACACGCTCATGCTCACACAGCACACATGTTCACACAGGTGCACATGCTCACACAGCACACATGTTCACACGGGTGCACATGCTCACACAGCACACATGGTCACAAAGTCACACATGCAGGCACCCATATTCACAGCATACATGTTCTCACAGGCGCATATGTTCACTCAGGTGCACATGCTCACACAGGCACACATGCAGGCACACATGTTTACGCAGGCACACACAAGCAGGGGAGCAGCAAACGGAGTCAGCACACCAGACGGGTGGGGCTGCAGGACCTTTCCCACCCCACCTGCTGCAGGAGTCACAGGAACCATGCAGGACAGGACGTCGCAGGGTTGTCCCTGCGCCAGCCTCCAGGGGCCCCGTCCTACTCACCACCCGCCAAGGAGCCCCTTACCTGTAGCTGCAGCTCCGAGGCCGGCACGTTCCGCAGCGACTCCATGGAGTGCCTGACAAGAGCTGAGGGGCGCGCACTCAGACCCCCTGCCCAAGCTGCACCCACTCTCTTCCGCAGGGCACTGGGCTAGCCCAAGATGGGGTCCCAGGTAGGGGTCCCTGCTGAGGGGGTCACTGTGGACTAGCTTTTCACTGTTCTTGCTTTTTTCCTTTTTGGGTCACACCCAGCAGTGCACAGGGGTTACTCATGACTCTGCACTCAGGAATTACTCCTGGCGGTGCTGGGGGACCATATGGGATGCTGGGAATTGAACCCGGGTTGGCCGCGTGCAAGGCAAATGCCCTACCTGCTGTGCTATCGCTCCAGCCCCCTCTATTCTTTTGGTGGGGGGCACACCTGGTGCTGCTCAGGGCTCACTCCTGGCTCTGCACTCAGGAATCATTCCTGGCGGTGCTCAGGGGAACATGTGGGATGCCGGGGATCAAACCTGGGTGCAAGGCAAATGCCCTCCCCACTGTACTATCACTCCTGCCCTCACCCCCTATTTTTGGCAAGTCCCTGAGAGGGTGGAGAGACAGGCAGGCACAGGGAGTGTCGGGGCCATCTCCCTAGGTCACAGGGCACAGCCCTAGCATAGCGCCAGGAGGTGGCTACCCCATGGGCTGCAGCCCCAGAGCCCCACTGCATTCTGATGGCCACGCTGGGGTCAACACGGCAGACTGGGCCTGTGTGCCCTCGCGTGACCAGGGCTCGTGGGCTCACCTGCAAACTCGGGCACCTGCGGTTCCTCCACCTCGAACAGCAGCTCATCGTGGATCTGGGCCACCAGCCTGCAATGATGTTAGTCACCATGGAGCTGGGAGCAAGGGGCATCCATGAGGAACGCCATGCCCACAGCGGCAGCAGCTGGGGCTCAGTGGGGACAGGGGACAGCCTCATGGTCAGGTTCCAGGGTGCATGTGGGGCCGCAGTGGGGAAGGACACGGCCATGGCTTTGTGCTTTGGGAGTACAGTTGACCCCTCGATTGTAAGGACTGGGGAGAGGCCCTGCTGGTCTGGGGTCGCCCCTATTCTGACCCCCAGCAGGGATGGGGGGATCTCCCAAATATGGAAAAGGAAGCATGTCACTGCCTCTGTTGGGTGAAATCAAAAGGGAGCCTCACCAGCATGGAGAACAGATGCCCCCTCCATGGACACAGGCTGAGCTGGGGACAGCCTCAACCATGCACAGACATCCTGCCTGGCAGAGCCGTATTGCCCCCAAACCCACTGCCAGAAAGGGGCCACAGCCAGGAAAGCAACCCTGGTGCTCCGGGACCCTCTTTCTCATGCTGGACACAGAGCTGGCCGCCCATGGGAATTCCCTGGCCATCAGCTGGGGCGGCCAGAAGTGCAGCCCTCCCAGTTGGCCTGTGCCTCACACACAGCCAGGCTGTACAGTCTCTTGCTGAGCTGACTCCCAGGCCTCTGCCGGGTCACGGGCCCCCCAGGAGGCACTGGAAACTTCCAGATTTAGCAGAGGGTTCACACTCCCCGGAATCACCTTGTGCAGTCAGTGACTAAGAATAGGAAGGGATCGTTAGTCACCCACACCCAGCTCGGAGCCCTGCACAGTCCACCCCCGGAACTGGGGCGCAGGCATGGGCCACGGATGGGGGACCTTTATCTTCCTGAGATGCCGCGTGGGCGCTGGCCTGGGGGTCATGCCAACAGGGCACCTTTCCACCTCTACCCCTGCCCCGAGGCACCCTGACCCGCCACCCTGCAGCCTGGCCTGTTCTCTCTCACAGGCACCCATGCTATGTTCCCTGGGGCCCTCCCTGTGCTCTGCTGGACCCAGGGGACCGGCAGGCATCAGAAGGGGGTGCGACCAGGGTCAGGTGCCCCAAGGGGACCCCGCACCTTCCCTCTGGCCTCCTGAACCACAGAACCCCTTTTGCTAGGGCAGCTGGGAGTCCACATGGGCCTCACGCTCTGCCCTGCCCAGGCCTAGCAGGTGCTGGCATGTCCTCTCTGCCCAGGTGACCATCAGGCCCACCTGCTCCAGTCCTTGGGGAGCTCTGCGGCCCCACATGCAGTCTCCTGTGCAGACCTCACCTACAACAACAATGGGCTCCATCACCCACCCCAACATCCGGGTGCATCTGGGGGCTCCCGTCCCCCATTGCTGACATGGGAGAAGCAGGGCAGAGGGGAGCACGGGGCAGCGTGGACGCTGACTCTGGGCACAGACTGGAGGAGGTGACAGAGTGGCAGTGAGGAACCTCACATCCCTGTGAGCTGAGGGTTTAACCCACTCGGGCACGGTGGCTTGTGCCCAGAGTGGATGGCCTGGGAACACTTCTGCCAGGTGGCAGCCTGGTGCTCCTGCTGCAGGCCTGGTCCCCTTGTGTGGGGCTGTGCCATGAGTGGCCATCAGGCCCACAGGCTGCCCCGGGCAGGGCCCTCTCTGACCTGGCTGTCAGGGTGTGGGACAAGGCCACAGCAGTGAAGATGCGGATCATGGCCATCTTGCAGAGGTCCGCGGCAGAGCCTGTGGGCACAGAGCGGGGTTGGCAGGAGGACAGCGCCCACCCGTGGCACCCTCTGACTGTGGCCCCGGGCTGGCCCTTTAGTGGGGTGGGGATGGCTCTCGTGCGGAGGCAGGTCATGAGGTCCCAGTAGCCACTGCTGGTGCAACAGCCGAGTCCCGAGCCCGTCGTTGGCGTGACCCATCCCTGCCGTGAGGCCTCCAAACTGCCCGCATCAGCATTGGGGCAGTGTGGTGAAGGTGCCCCCGGGGGTGCTGGTCATGGCCACAGACACACAGCCTGCACAGCGCACGGTGGTGGTGGTGGCTCTGGCACAGCCAGGCAGAGGGACGAAGAGTCATGCTGAGTCTCAGGCCTGGCTGCAGGCTGAGAGCCCACTGCGTCCAGCAGAGGTCCTGGCTGGAAGACTGGACAGCTCATCCTGCACCTGCCACGGGGGCATCTCCCTCCCCAACCCCGACAACCTACTCCCAGGCTGGGGCAGGAAGAGCAGGGACAGTGGGGGACAGACTCACTGCTGCAGCTGCTGAAGGCACGGTAGGCACTGGGAAGGCACTGAGGGTGCTGGGTAGGTGCTGGGGAGACACTGGGGGGCACTGAAGGTACTGGGGGCACTGGGCCTACCTTGTACCACAAAGTTCACTGCTTGGCGCTCAGCCTGTGCCCGGAGTTGTACATCCTGAGCCCAGATCTGGGGCAGTGGCCTCCGTCTGCCCATCAGGGTTGCCACATAGCCTGTGTGAATTAAGAGCAGGGTAAGAGGCAGAAGCCACAGCTGCGGGCACCCTGTTCCCATGGGCAGCATACTTTGTGGGCAGGGCTTCCCCGGATGAGGTTCTAGGGTCCCAGCAGCCCCTTGCCTCCTTCCCTGTCTGCAGGGCAGGGGCCTCTGTGCAGCACAGCAAGGAGGGCTGTCCTTGCTCCCCAGGCTAGCTTCTGGGCGTCTGTGTCTGGGGTCTGGGGTGGGCAGTGGGCGCCATGTGTGGGCAGGCGGTGGGCATCGTGTGTGGGCAGGTGGTGGTCCCCATGCTCTCTTCTCGGGCCAAGGGCACGGCTCTCAGGGCTGCACACACTAGGCCCAGACTCCGTCTTGAGCACCACAGGTCCCTCACACTCCTCTGCTGTGGCCCTTGGGGCCCCTAAGCAGTGCAGGGCCAAGCACTGAGCCATTTGGCCTGCACGGCTGGGCTGAGTACTGCCAGGAGTGGCTCTCAGGCCCTTGAGCGGGATCCCTGCTGCGCCGTCCCCACCCAAAACTGCCTCAGTCTTTTCTTTTTTTGGTTTCTTGGGCCACACCGGACAGTGCTCAGGGCTTACTCGTGGCTCTGCACGTGGGGATCACTCCTAGTGGGGCTCAGGGGGACACTGTGCTGCCAGGAATCGAGCTGGGGTTGAAGACATGCACCGGCTCTCCAAGTACTCCCTCTGCTATAAAGCCTGCATCTACAGAGGGCCCCTCTGTAGCTCCTCTCTGAGGGGAGGAGGGAGAAACAGAGACAGAGACACAGAGACAGAGACAAAGAGGGAAGGAGGGAGGAAGGGAGGAAGAAAAGGAGGGAAGGAGAGTGTGAGGAGGGCGGGAGGGAAGGAGGAGGGCGGGAGGGAGGATTCTTTCCCTTCCAAGCACGAGGGCTCAGGTTTTGATGAGAGATTCTTTCACTGATGTTCATTTCTAACATGTTTGTGTTCTTATTTCGCTCCTGAGCTACTGAGAAATGCAGTAATTTCTGAGTAGGTAGATGGATGCCCAACCACAGACACAGGAATGGAAATCAGAGCAGCTGTTCCGCAGGACAATCTCTGGGACTGTCACATACTATGTGCTTTCCACAAGGCCCAACGGTCTCATTCTGGGGGAAGGGTTTTGTCCACCTAGCTTTGTCCAGCTGCTGCCCTCTGACCCAAGGAGGTAAAAGCTTTTGTCGCCTCTGCAGAGCCTGGAGCTGCCCTGGAGGGGCCCTGGCCACTGGGAAGAGGATAACTAGGGTGGGCTGCGGGGCTTCATCAGGGCCAGCTCACCGCTCCGCTGACACTGGGCGATGGTGGCTTGGGAAAACTCCTTGATTTTTTTGTATTTCTGTAAAAAACTCTCCAAAAATTGGGCAGCTTCCTGAAGTGGAACTTCCAGGCAGGCAGCGAGCCGCTCCTTTCCTGTGTGGGCAGAAACAGCCCAGGTCAGGGGCTCGCCTTTCCCACCCATGGGCCCACCTGCCAGGGACCACCGACCAGCTGAGCCCACGGGAGCCTCGGAGGTGTCGCTGAGTCCACCTTGGTTTCTGATGGGTCAGGCTGGTGCTGGCCAACCTAGGACTGGGATGTGGGCAGGGTCGGCCGGCTGGGAGTGGGACGGGGAGGGAAGCCGTGGTGCTGAGGGTCTGCGCTGGGCAGTGTGCTGGCAGGCAAGCACTCTGGGGAAGTGGCTCTGGTGGGGGCTTCTGCCCAGACGGCACCCCTCTGCTGGTGGGCACGCAAACCTGGGTCTGAGTCTTCTCTGCCAGCTGGAGGTTCTGCATGGCTCTGGGGGTGTCGGGGGACAGTGCTGGGCTTGCACCCAGGCCTCCCTCCCTGCCGCTCTCCCCAGGAGCAGCCCAGGAGACCGTGTCCACCTTGGCCCTGTCCTGTCTCTCCCAGGGCAGAGGAGTAACTGCG
Source organism: Sorex araneus (assembly GCF_027595985.1). NCBI lineage: Eukaryota > Metazoa > Chordata > Mammalia > Eulipotyphla > Soricidae > Sorex > Sorex araneus. The sequence continues at coordinate 143,851,772 of NC_073306.1, forward strand.
GGGTCTGAGGGGCACTCGGCACAGCGGGGCATGCGGGTCTGGGGCTGAGGGCCACAGTGAACCCCAGAGAGACAAAGTAGACCCAGGATTTCCAGGGGGCAGGACTGGGATGAGCCGCGTCACTCTGTCCTCTGCTGGAGCTCAGCTCAGGGAGGGCCCAGCTCACAGGGGGCGCCCACTGACTGTCCACCCATCTTTTCAGAAAGAGTCACTCCAAACCCCTGGGCACCTGTCCCTTCCAGGAGAGTGAGAACCCCCCCTACCCCAAGGGCCCTTCGCTGGGGTCTCATGGCATCTCGGGACCGCACTCCCAGGCGCTTGCAAGCCCGACCCATGGATCCATTTCTGACGGTGCCACCTGCTATCCATTGTCCAGTGGGTGCTCGCTCACTGCCGAGCTTCCTGCCCTGCTGCTCCCTCCTTCAGCCCCTCCAGCCTTTCCCGGCCTGCCCTCTCCTCCCGTGGCGTTGCCAGCTGTTGCAGGCTCACATCCATGGCCAGGATGCCGCTGGGGGCTGCACACTCAGATGGCGGTGCCCGAGGGCCCACCGGGCTGGACCCAGGGTGGTGCTCACAGGGGCCACTCTGCCCTGCCCTCTGCTCCTGGACTCACTTGGGGGATGCCCCTTTCCTTCACCCTTGGCACTAATACACCAGACACTGCTGGTGGTGCCAGGGACCACAGAGCTGCCAGAGGCCATCTTGGCACATGCCATGGGGCTAAAGACTGGCCTCGTGGCCGGAGCTTGCAAGGCAGGGGCTGAGAGGCACAGACTGGGCGGGGTTCCCTGGTCTGTGATCCCCACGGAGCCCCTCAGGGCCTGCTCCCGTGGTCTCGGCCTCTGCCCTTCCCATCCCCACAATGACTGTCTGTGGCTGTGTGACTTCATTCCTGCAGGGCAGCTGGGTTCTTCTGAGACAGCAGTTAGTCTGGCCCATGTCCACTTGTCCCTGTGGTGGGCAGCGGCCTACAGGGTGGCCCAATGCAGCCCCTCTCATGCATAGGGCAGGGCTGTCCAGCAGAGGCCTGGGCCGGCCAGTTCCAACATCCCTCCCTTCCCCTCCAGAAGTTCTCTGGGCCAGGGCGACAGTTCCAGGTGCGTTTGGAGTCCCCTTGATGCTTGCCAGGGGCCACAACCTGGCAGCAGCTCAGGAACTTTAGACTCTTTCGTCCAGAGCTGCTGTAGTGGCCGGTCACCCAGAGGGGCAAGGACGCTGTGGCCCCCACACTGACTGAGCCTGATCCTCAGGAAGCAGCCGAGCGAGAGACAGGGCGGGGAGGGTCCCCCTGGCCTCCGGGCCTCCCCAGGAGGTGGGTATGTCTGTCCCTTCCCTTTAGGTGACCACTGGCCAGTAGCTTTGCCCCAGGCAGGTGGTGTTCTGCATGACTCCAGTGCCCGGCAGCGTTCCCGGCTAACCAACATCTCTGGGCGCACTCGCAGCTGAGCTCTGACACGGCCCCAGACCCAGTGGCCCTGGCTACCCAGAGCAGGCCGGGCTCCACTCTCGCGGCCTGCCAGGAGGGTCACACCCTCGTCTGGGACCCCCAGCACAGCCCACAAATGGCACCTGACGGATGCTCAGACCTGGAGGAGAACGGAGGGACTGAGGCAGGCTGAGAGGGACGGGGGACGCCCGGGCTCAGAGCATGTCTGGAGGGGGAGGAGGAGGAGGTGAGGGCCAACGTAAGGGGCAGTGAGTTTTGGCCCGCAGGCCAAGGCCCTGGGCACCAGCGACTCTGTGGCTAGTGGGGCTGCTGTGGTCCTGGAGCCCCCCAGCATGGCCACCCCCCCTGGGCCCTTCCCTGCTCCTGTCTACAGCCGTGCTTCTTGCAACCTCTCGCTGGCAGGAGCTGCCTCTGCCGGGTCGGAGTGGCTCCCGCTGCCCAAGCCGCCTGGCCAGCCTAGATCTCCAAGGACCCCTATGTGCTCCCAGCCCTGACCCTGGCATCAGAGGTGGGGCGCTCCTGGCCTGGGCGAGGGCCCAGCGCTGACCCTGGCATCACATGAGGGGTGCTCCTGGCTTGGACGAGGGCCCAGCGCTGACCCACTCCGGCGTGGCTGGGCTGTGCAGATGTGTGGGATGCAGCCACCAGGCTGGCCGGTGCCTCAGGAGCAGAGGAAACAGGCCGGGTGGGGGACCTGTCACCGTCAGGCTAAAAGCAGCCAAATTACCCTTTGCACCAGCGCCACGGCATGACTCACTGCTTATTTACAGCGCCAGTGTCTTCCTCCCCAGAAAAAAGTCGAGCGAATATTCCAGAAGTTGCCAAAGTGACAGAAATGGGACTGGCTCTGGGGACAGAGGGAGAGGGGCTCGCCCCCCAGCATGCCTCTCTCTGACACAGGGCAGGGTGGCCCGGCTGGGTGATGCCTCGTGCTGATGTTCTCGGAGCACTGGGACCGGACTGTGGTGGCAGATGCTAAGGATGACAGAGAGCCAAGGGGGCTCAGAAGGGGACCTGGTCCAGGCCACACAGCCAGGAGCACAGGGTCAGGCCAGGGAGGGGCTGGCGAGAAGAGCCAGGATGAAGGGGGCAGTGAAGACGTGCCAAGGGTCTCTGAGGCACAGGAAGCAACCCACGAGTGCACACGCACACACAGAGGCTCTGGCACCTACCTGCTCCATACACGGCTGAATACACCACCTTCTTTGTCTGTTCTCGGTCCACGGGCGTCACACACTTGGCAGGAATGTCCTTCCTGCAGGGAGGGACATGTGGTCAGGGCATCCCTGCCTTCCCGCCATCAGACTCATCCCCGATGTGTGCCCGTTGCTGCCCTGGCTCCTGAGCAGCTTTGTCTTCTCGACAGACACTGTGCCCATATTTCCATTCACCTTTCCATCATGATTTGCCCCGGAGGGGCAGGAGAGATAGGACGGGGGAGGCATTGGCTGGCGGGCGGCCCACCCAGGTTTCACTGCGGGCACTGCACATGGTTCCCTGAGACTGACCAGGAGTGATTCCTGAGCACTATTGGGCATGACTCAAAACCAAAAAAAAAAAGTTTTTATTAATAAAAAGAAAGTTGTAAAGGAAGTAGTGGATACTTCCAGTTTTTCTGAGCTGCAATTCACCACCCAGGATGAATTGGTATATTAGCGTATGTTAGCATGCTCTGACAACCATTATCACAGATTCTAGAACATTTTTCTCCTCCCAAAGAAAACCACCCCCTCTCCAGTCACCCACCAGTCCCTGGCAACCTCTGACCGGGCCCTGTGGGTGAGCAGGGAGGCCGTGTGGGGGGCTCTCACTCATCCCAGAGCATGGCTGGTGAGGCTGTGGCGACCAATGAATACATACATGTGTGTTATCTGCCACAGCTGGCTGTGCTCAGGGAGGCTCAGGGTTCCGTATGGGTGCTGGAGATCAAACCCGTTTGGCCGCGTGCAAGCGAATGCCCTCCCCGCTGTACAAGGCTCTGGTCCCCTGCTTCATTTCTCCTGAGCCTGTGCAAGCAGTGCTGGGGCCGGATACACAGCGGGGTGTGCAAGCCTGATGGGTCAGTGCTCAGGCCCAGCAGTGCAGATGGCGCACAGGCAGCTCCCGAGAGGCAGCTCACAGAGCCTGTTTCGCCCTGGGGGAGCTGCGGGCCGCCTGGGACCCTCCGTTCAGCATGAGAATGGACTGCCCTCCTTCTCTTTTTATTTATTTATTTATTTATTTATTTATTTATTTATTTATTTATTTATTTATTTATTTATCTATTGCTTTTTGGGTCATACCCAGCAATGCACAGGGGTCACTCCTGGCTCATGCACTCAGGAATCACCCCTGGCAGTGCTCAGGGGACCATATGGGATGCTGGGATTTGAACCCCGGTCGGCCGCATGCAAGGCAAATGCCCTACCCGCTGTGCTATCACTCCAGCCCCCTCCTTCTCTTTTTAAAGACCACTTCTAATTTTTAGAAGTGGTTTGTTTATTTATTTAGTTAAATGTTGGGCCACACCCGGTGGTGCTCAGGGATCACTCCTGGCAGTGCAGGGAAACCTGAGGATGGAACCACTTGCAAGGCCAGCCTCTCCCTGACTGCATGTCTTGAGGAAGCAGATGTCAGACTGGGCCCCTGAGCATCTACTCAGAACTCCCCGAGGGCACAGGCAGGCCCGGGTCTCACCACACATGTGGGCCCTTTGGAGGGAGACCTGACAGGCAGAGGCGGCACTGCCTCAGAGCCATGGCTGGCCACGTGAGTCCTGGCAGTTGCCTCTGTGGCGTCAGGAGGAAGCTGCGTCTGATGGTAGATTATGGCCCAACTGTGGGTCAGGGCCTCTGCTCTGGGCAGAGGAGTCAGGTCTCACAACCCCTCAGGGCCGGGCTGGCGTCTGGCTGCAGGAGGCAGCACCCTGCTTGGCACAGCACAGCACAGTGCTCCTTGCAGCCACACAGGCTCCTCCTTGGGCTCATCATCCCGAGCGTCTGCTTGCTGCTTGCTGTGTGGTGCCCATCTGGCCCTCACCGCGCACATGCTGTAACTGGGAAAGTATCTGAGGGCGGGGCTGGAGCCATAGCACAGCGGGTGGGTGTTTGCCTTGCATGCGGCTGACCCAGGTTCGATTCCCAGCATCCCAGATGGCTCCCCGAACACTGCCAAGGGTAATTCCTGAGTACAGAGCCAGGAGTAACCCTGTGCATCGCCGGGTGTGACCCAAAACAGAAAGTATCTGAGGGCAAGTGCCTGGTCTCACCTCCGTGCAGAGGAGGCCAGCGGGCCGCTCCTTGTCTGCCATGGCCATTGCTGGTAGGTGGGCTTCCCCGGGCCAGCGTGCGGACTGTCTGACTGCTCCCCCACTGGGGCGGGTCTGCAGTGGTGCCACTGGGAGTCGGTGCTGTGCTTCCCTCACACACTGAGCGTGTGCAGCCGTGGGCGTGGCTCAGACTCTGCTCTGTCCAGCGACCCTGTTGTCACCCGCCACCAAGCCTTAGTGATTCTGGCCTCGTGATGGACTTTAATATTGATGCATTGGGCTTCCCTATTGCTCCTCTCTAAATCATTCCCATTTAGGACTGGAGATGGTACAGGGGTTAAAGCTCTTGTCTGTCAGGTGGCCAACATGGGTTCAGTCCCTGGCACTGCATGTGATTCCCTGAGCACCGCCAGGAGTGGTTGCTGAACAGAGCCAGGTGCTCCTGAGCACTGCTGGGTGGGGCCCACCTCGAAAAAATTTTGGGTAAAGCACTTTGCCTTCCATGCCAGCTTATGCTGGAGCAATGCCCAGTACCACATCCCCAGGTATCACTTACTAACCCCTTCTGTCAATTTCACATTTGTTACACATTATTCTTTGCTAAACTGAAATCAGTTTATGTGCTTATTGAAAAATCTGTTTGGGGCACATTTATCAGGACATTTCTAATTTTTCTATAGGGGTTTTTGGCCACACCTGGTACTGGGGACTGAACTGAGCTGGCCGCAGGCAAGGCCAGCGCCCTCCCATCTGTCCTGTCTCTTGCCCGCCTCTCCTCACCCTGTGCCACCTCCTAGCACTGTGGAGCCAGGGTTTGTTCTCCCTGGGAGCTTGGCCCGCCTCGGCAGCTTTCCCGAGCAGTTTGGCCCTCTTCCTGGTGGCCCGGAGGGGCCTTGATGGCCCGCTGTCTTGTTGAGGGGCTGACCTTGGGGGAGCTGTCCTCCCCCACTTAGATACCTGAGGTCACCTGGCAGCCAGTGGCACACTGGTCAGGGAGGTAGGAAGGCAGGCAGGACATGAGAAGGGCGTGCGGTAACGCCGTGGGGACCGCTCTCCAGGAGGCACAAGGAGGCAGGGCTAGCACAGCCTCTCCAGCCCGCTGGGGGTGAGCTCTCTGCAGAAATGTTCTGGCCCATCCACTGAGCAGGGCGGGCCCAGTGGCGGGCAGGAGGGCGGTGGTCCCACTGCAAGCCACACTCCCAGTCAGCCCCCTAAGGCCCCTCAGAACTAACCACACTGGCCGGATGCTTGATACCAGCCAGTGCCCGGGCGGGGGGGGGGGGGTCCTCCACTCTCCCCCACCATCCCTGAGCATCCCAGCTCCTGGATGCCAGAGACGGCCCCTGGCGCTGCCTGGGGTAGGTCCACAGAAGGAGGTCAGTGAATTTCTGCCCTCCAGGATGGCTGAATGTTTCAGAATAAAGTGGTGAAGGGCCCCTTGACTTTTTGTGTTCTAAACAATGAGGCATTTCTGTGAAACAAACCTATTGAAAAGTGCATTTGATCTTGTTGCCTTTTTGCTGAGCTATTCTAGTCTTCTGTTTGGAACATAAAAATCATTTCCACAGCAACTAATTATAGTATAAGTCACAAGTGCTGGATTACTACTGCCGCTGGGGAAATCAGAAGCAACCATTGTGCAAACTTTCAAAGCTCAATTTGGGGGGCTGAAGAGATAGGTTAAGGCACTGGCCTTGAATGTGACCAACCCAGGTTTGATGCCAGCCACCCCACATGGTTCCCGGTGAGCATCACCAGGAGTGATCCCTGTGTGCAGAGTGAGGAGTAAGCCCTGAGCACCACTGGGCACATGTCCCCAAATATACGTATATACATCAGTAGAAGCTTAATTTTCAAGTTCCCCCAAGGATGCAGGAGAGACGAGGGCAGATGCCAGAGGAGACACTGGCATCTCAGTGGTCCATGAGTGAAGAGCCAAGCGTTTGTGGAAGGAGCTGCCCTGCCTGCCTGACAGTGGCCTCCCTCGGTCTGTCTGAGCCAGACACACACTTTCCGGGGAGTGAGTCCTCACACCCAGTCTGGTGGAGCCCACACGGGTGGAAGAGGGTCCACGCCTTTCTGGAGATTTCTTAGCCACCCATGTGGGTTTCCGGCTCTGACCCTGTGGCTGGATCAGGAGAACTGGCGGATCTGCCACCTTCACCTCCCAACCAGGAGTGTCTCCCTTTACCCAGTGTTTGCGCCCAGACCTACACCCTACTTGATTAACCTCTAGTGAGATACTATTAAGTAACTCATGATCTGGGCCAAGTAATAGGGTGCTTGCCTTGCATAAGGTCCCTAAAGCCCTACCAGGAGTAATTCCTGAGCACGAGCAGAGTCAGGAGTAACCCTTGAGCATCGTTGAGTGTGACCCCAAAACAAAAACAAAAAATCTCATGATCTTTGGAATGCCTGGATAGTGGTGCTGTGATTCTAATCTCTTTCTGCATGGTGGTGGTCAGTTTATAGAAGTGCAATGGGCCCTTTTGTGTTTTTCGTTTGTATTAGGGTCATATCCCGTTGTGTTTGGGGGGCAACTCCCAACTCAGGGAGAATGTGGTGCAGGCAGCTGACTGTGCCTTGCATGAGATCACCCTCCCTATTGATCCATCTCCCTGGCCCTGGGGGGCGTTCCCCGAGAGACGTGCAGGCAAGAGACTCGAATACCTGATGAGCACAAGCCAGCAGTCAACAGGGAGACAGCTGGGAAAACCTCGAGTCAGCCTGTGAGATAACGTGGAGGCTGCAGCCAGAGTGAGAGTCACTGGCAAGAGCGTGGGCACACTGGAACCCACACAGTGCTCCTGGAGGTGGGAAACGAGATTGCTAGTTTGGCAGTTCCTCAAGTTAAATATAGTTACTGCTGACTTGTACATCTTAAAATGGTTACGATGGTAAATTTTGTTATTTTACCACAATAAAGGAAAGATAACACAGACTTACTCTACGATCCAGCAGTTCGCCCACGGGCAGGGGCGGTACAGCTCCCGGCACTTGTGCACCCCGGGCCAGCAGACAGACCAAAGGCAGCAGGATGCCAGTGTCCACCTGCAGTGCTGGAGAAGCGCACACAGCCCAGGCACAGAACCCATCACTCCACACTAGGGACGGCCGCGTAGCCGCAAGGAGAGCCACATCCCTAGGCCTGCTCTGCCCTGACAACATCTCTAGACAAGAAGCCGATCAGAGGGCCCCCAGCCAGGCGCATGCGCACACACTGCAGGCAAGAGTCAGCGGGGTCCACAGGGTCCAATGGGGATGAAGGAAAGGATGAAGTGACTCTCTCTGGGGATGGAACTGGGCTCCTGCTGCAAAGGCCTGCCAAGGCACTAGACCCAGCGAGCTGCACACTTCACAGGGAGACTCCTGGCAGAGAATTCCATCTGCCTCCAAGCAGAGCCCGCTGTAGGATGACCCTTTGCTGCCCTGGGTCTGAGGAAGCAGCCATGCAGGCTGGGCGGGCACAGGCTGGGCCTGGTGTGGCACGGGTGGGGCAGGGGCAGGGCCTTCTTTTGCTGAATTCAGAGCCAACTGAATTCCAGGTAAAGGTGTCTGCTGCCCTAGGGACAAGGAGTACTGACTGCCAATGGGAAGAAAAGCCTAAGCAGGTTGAATCAAAGTGTATTGAAAATAGCAAACGTGAGGGAGCAGTGAGCATGAAAGGGGTAAGATCTCTGTGTCCCCAAACAGCAGGGCCTAGCCCCTCGCCCTGGTGCTCTGAGCACTACTGGGAATGACCTGCAGGCCCTGTGCAGGCCCGCCCAGATGGGCCCCATGCCAACAGCCCTGGAGCACCCCTGTGGGACCCCACTCCAGTGCTGGGATAAGGGTGGAAAGAGAGTGGAGGGGAGCTGAGTGGGGACACACGGCCCATGTGTGGCACCATCCAAGAGTGCCTCCTTGACCCCTCCAGGGCATAGGCTTTGGCCTTATGACCCGTGGCCCATGAGCAGGGATTGGGGCTCATGCAGAGCTAAGACAGGAGGTGTGGAGTGAGCGAGAAGAGAAGATGGTGGCAGATGTCACGCATTCCCGAGCAGCTGATGAGACAGAGCGGAGGGCCGCGCTATTCTGGAGCCAGGTAGACCAGCTGGGGGTCTACTCAGGGCCAGAAATGACAGATATGGACACAGAGGCAGTGATGGCAGCCCATGGTGAGCAGGATGGAAGCAGAGGAAGCATGAGTCCATGGGGGGTGGGCAGACCCCTGAGGGAGAGGAGCCAGCCCAGTCAGTCCAGTGAGTCTGGAATTCTCTTCTTTCAAAAGTCAGGCTAGAAAACTCCAGAACTCAATCTCTGCCATGCTCATGCCAATCTCCACAGGCTTGGGAAGAGCCCCTCATGCATGGGAATGAATCTGCTGAAAAACCCAGGTATGTGGGTTTTGTGACTGAAATCTCCAGGCTCTCATGGAGTCGGGAATGGGTGACCTCCCCCCCATCTCCCTATTCTTCCAGGAGCTTGGCAGCCACGTCCACAAACTACCTCTGAGCTGTATAAGCTCATTATCAGCCATGACCCAGAGACTCACAAATAAATCTTGGAAAAGAGCAACAAGCTTCAGAGATCCCTCCAGACTCCAAAGTCACCATCTAGTTAAAAATTTAACTCCAGCTCTATCATCCTATTTAAAATTTTAGAATTCCCAGATAATTCTCATACTTTATGCCAGTGATGTACCAACAGTAGCACACAACTTTAAATCCCAGTTTGATGGGGTTTAAAGTAGATGGCAACTGATCTTGATAATATATATGTGTAGATATAGATATAGATCAGCACATAAGGCTCAACCTGTATCACCATGTTAGTAATCTATACAAGAGCTTAATGGCTCCTAGGTGAGATACAACAGTTTGCTCTAAAGAAACCTCTTCGGATCATTTTTAGCAGATTATTCATAACAAGCAATACTGCATCACTGTGTCACTGTCATCCCGTTGCTCATCAATTTGCTCGAGCAGGCACCAGTAACGTCTCCATTTTAAGACTTCTTGTTACTCTTTTTGGCATATTGAATACACCACGGGTGGCTTGCCAGGCTCTGCTGTGTGGGCAAGATAATCTCGGTAGCTTGCCGGGCTCTCTGAGAGGGGGTAACAGAGGAACTGAACCTGGGTCGGCCACATGCAAGGCAAACGCCCTACCCACTGTGCTATTGCTCCAGCCCAACAAGCAATACAAAATAAATTATTTAGGATCTGCCTTTAGGGCAGGCTTGAGTGGGAAAATTTGAATAATGGTGGGACAGTGTAATAGTGGTGGGATTGGTGTTGGAATATTGAATATAATAGATTATTGTGAAAAACTTTATAAAAATAAAATTAATTTAAAAATAATTAATTTAAAAAAGTCTAGCAGGGCCTGTCCCTGGGGAGCCCCAGTCAGGGTGGCAGTGGGGGGACTGCTCCCTTCCTGGAGCAGCAGGGTAATCTAGCTCTGCCCTTCCCACTGGGCACCTCTGGATTCCCCACCCCAGCCCTGCCCACGGGCCTGGGTTCCCTGACATTTCTATGACACTTCTTTCCAGAAGGCTTCGAGATGAGAGAAGAGTTTCTCTGTCAGCAAGTGGCTCTGACGTTCCTTCAGGCGTCTGAAGACGCGCCGGCGCCCCTGATGATCCGATAATTTGGTGAGCTCACATATCTTACCACTGGGAAGCCAGGGCCGAAAAGACATCATCTTGTTCCGACTCCTGGAATAACTTCAGAAGTTCTGGGTCTCCCGATAAGTGTGTAAGAATGCGCAACTCAATCTGCGAGAAGTCTGGTAGACAGGATGTCTGCGTTAACTCCCTCATTCCCCCCTGCAGCCCCAAGCTTCTCCCCTGCTGGCTCTTATACTAGCTCTCAGGCTTGGGACTTTCTGTTTGTTTAGTTTTGGTTTTGGGGTCCCACCCTACAGTGCTCAGAGGTCACTCCTGGCAGAATTCAGGAGACTGTGAGTGGTGCCAGTGACCGTGTGCCCTGCAAGGGCTCTACCCACCACTTCAGCCGCTCTAGCTTCTCAGGACGTATCACTATTATTTTTTTTGGGGGGTAGGTCACACCCAGCAGTGCTCAGGGCTTATTCCTGGCTCTGCATTCAGGGATCACTCCTGGTGGGGCTCAGAGGATCATATGCAGTCGGTACTGGGGTTAAACTCAGGTTGGTGACAGGCAGGACCAGTGCCCTGCCTGCTGTCCTATTGCTCCTGCCTTGTGGACTTGCTCTTAAAGAATGGAATTTGAACTAGATTCTAAATATCTGAATTCCAAAATATGCACACACTGAGCCACACTCCCACACACGTACCTGCAGCCAGAAAAGTGTGGCTTGCGGATGCAATGAACATGGTCCTGGGAGAGATGCTGAGGACTTCGTCTTCCTTACCTGAATAGTCATGGCAAGAGCATTTGGTGAATTCAACTATTCTCTGGCTTTATTCAGTTTTTCTGAATATTTTTATTATTGCAATTCTGTTACTACTGCTGAGAGTAAACTGTCTTCTGTTATTAAAATTTTCTGCCTAGAATTATTATTTTATTTTTATGTATTACTATTTTTTGAGTCTTTGGTACTGGGGGTCAAACCCAGCGCCTGACACATTCGAGGTAAGTGCCTCCTGCCAAATGCCCTCCCCAAGTCTGTTTAGAATTCATCTGGAGACCCAGAATTAAGGCTCTTCCCTTCCATGCAGCCGACCCTGGTTTAGTCTCTGCCTCTGCATAGGGTCCCCTGAGCATCTCCAGGGGTGATCCCTGAATACTGCAAGGTGTAGCCGGAATAGAAATTTTTGTGGAGTGGCCTCCCAAGCAATGCTCATGTGGCAGCGGGGCCACTCGCAGTGAGATCTGGACAAGTGAGCAAGCAGCTCAGCATGGAGGCCAGAGATGAGCAGCTTGGGCCAGGCAGTGCGGGGCCCACCAGAACACCCCAGCATGCTGGGCCTTCAGGGCCACACCTGAAGATGCTCAGGGCCTCCGAGGCTACAGCTGCTGCTGCTGAGGGCGCCACCTGGTCTGGGAGTTGAACCTGGCTCACAGGAGCCAAGCATGCATGCTGATAACTATGTTCTAATGGGCTGTCTCCTGGCCCCTAGAATTCTTCTGGTTTGTTTGTTTTGGGGCCACCCTGACCAAGAAGTGCTTAGGGATCACTCCTTGTGCAGCTCATGGGAAAATATGAAGTGCTGGGGATGGAACCCAGGTCAGCCATGTGCGTGGCAAATGCTCCCCCACTGTGCTCTGGCCCCTACTCCTAGAATTCTTTGATTTTTTTTTGTTTGTTTTGCCTTTGATTTTGGGTCACACCCGGGGTGCTCAGGGCTTACCCATGGCTCTGCACTCAGGAATTACTCCTGTCGGGCTGGCTCGGACGAACATATGGCGTGCCAGGGATTAAACCCAGGTCGGCTGTGAGCAAGGGAAATACCCTACCTACTGTACTATCTCTCCAGTCCCTTCCCTATGATTCTTAATGAAGAAAAGTATGTCCATGGCTTTATTCCAGTGAGAGGGATCTGGAGACGCTCTGGGCCTTCCTGAGGGAAGACCAGCTCAGGAGGCGAGGGCTGCACGATTTCCACCATGAAGGGTGGCTGGGACCAGGCCGAGCAGGCTTGGGCCTTCGGAACTCTGCTGTGTGCAGACTTGGCCTTTTCCTTTTAGAAACGTAGCCGCAGTGTCCATGAGATAGCTGGGAGGAAGGAGAGGGCTTGCCTGCTTCTAGGGACATTTCCAGGGACTCCCAGGCTTGAATAAAACCCAGTTCACATATGTCTGTTTTTCCTTTATTGGGTAGTTACTGGGGGAGAGATGGTGGGAGAGGAGTTATTTTCCACAGATAATTATCATCTATTTTAGCTTGTAAACCACTAAAAGGGAGGTACCATATGACTTTAGCTGTCTTAATCTTCAGTGCATATTTAAATCTTCATCATGTAAATACAAAGGAGATTTTCAGGAGCAAGAATTTCTATACAACTTATATAGAAAAGCAATTACATATTGGGCTTACAAATTGTTACTCAAGACCTCACGAAGTAAAAAGAAACGTGTTACCTTTACCATTTTGAGGCTTAGTGATGTGAATTGGGAGCTTGGAGATAGCTTGGATATTCTGTTAATAATAAAAGGAAATAGATTTAGTTGAAATATCTATCAAATTAATCTTTATCATTTAAAGTCACTTAAAGTGTGTCACTTTTCATTAAACATCGACAAAGCAACTGATGCAACATATTATATACACGCATATTGTCTTTCAACAAGCTGCATTTCGTGACTGTGCTCTGACGCCCGGCTGACCTGAAATGAGTCTTTGCTTCCTGGCTCTCCAAACATGCTGTGATGTGCTCAGCCAGTTCCTTAAGCTGCAGCTGAGCTTTCAACATCTTGGTGTAATAAGCCAAATGTGGATTTCTATGGAATTAGCACATCGTCCTTCCTTGAAATGGGACCGTTTGGCTCTCACCCTGCTCTGGTGCTCACAGTGCTGGCACAAGCCTGTCTAGATGCCCTGCATCTCTGGAGATGCATGAACTGTCAGCTGAGGCCTGTGCAGGCCCCAAGCAGGTCCCTCTGACCCTCTGAGGGACATGCGCTGGATGGCTGCTTGCGGCCCTTGTCACTGTTGGCACCGAGAGAGTGTCTGTTTCCAGAACCTTCTGATCTTGGCAGACCTGGCACAATGATCCCCTGCTTTGATGGGTTCCAGAAGTCCTGGTGTCAGGGTCTCAATGTCTGGCTAGGCCTGGGGACCGTGCTGTGGAGCAAGGCTGCAAGCATCCCAGACCCGGCATAGCAGGGTCCCAGCAGGAAGAAGGCAGGCTCTATCATCCTCCCCAGTGCAAGGTGAGTGCTCCACCATGGAGCTGACACAAACCCATCCTACCGTGAGTGAGGACACGAGACTGGACGGGTGAGCCAGACACTAGGGAGACAACGCAAGTGGCTGACATACGCTTTGGATGCAGGAAGCCTGGACTCAATCCCTGGCACTGCAGGGTCCCCTGAGCAGACACGGTCTCCATCCCTCCTCCAGGGGGTGACGCGCCTGAGTACAGTGCGAGGAGCAGCCGTCAAGCACCATTTAGTGTGGCCCCAACCCTAAAGGGAAAATCTCCCAAGTGTAGTGAAAGACTTATTCTTCAGATTCAATAAGCTGAACAGGATAGACAAAAAAGAAAACCAGGCCCACAGCCATCATAACCAAATTGCTGAAAACCAAAGCTAAAAGGCAGGCTGAGAAGCAGCAGAGTGCAGAAACCCAGCGGGGTGGGGCATGACTGCAGGAGGCCCTGCAGTGAGAGAGGGAAGGGAAGCGGCCAACTGGAAATGTCTCCAAGGGGGACGGAATGATGGCCCAGTGGATCAGAGCACAGGACAGCGGGGAGGGTGCTTAGCTAGTACACGGCTGACCCGGTCCCGGATTCAAACCCCAGCACACCCCACATGGTTCCCCAAGCCCTGAGCACTTCTGAGTGTGACCTCCCTCTGTCCCACTTCCCCCCCCCACACACACACATATACACACAAGAGAGAAAGACTTTCTGGGAGTGTTCATAAAGTAAAGAGGTAAAATGACAATTGCAATAGAATTGTGTAACATTTATAACAAAATGGCACAAGTAAAAGGACTCAATGGTTTTGTAAGTCTTTTACAGCTTGGTTGAAATGGTCAAGTATTAAGTCTAAAATATGTTGAAAAATATGTATATATGATGTAATTTCTATGACAGTCAAAAAACAAAAGCCAATATGAAAATGGAAATAAAAAATGGAAATTAAATTTTAAAAATTATTCAGTAATTCAAAAATAGGTAAGACAGAACTGAAGGATATTGAATAGAACAAACACTAAAACCAAATCCATCCATATTAATAACCACATTACATTTACATTTATATATTTTAAACATACCAATTAAAAGGCAGAGATGGTCAGCATGGACAAATGTAAGACTTAGTATCCACAAAAATCTACTTTCGATGTGACTTAAATGGATCACAAATACATGGATAAGGGCTGGAGCGATAGCACAGCGGGCAGGGCGTATGCCTTGCACATGGCCGATCCGGGTTTGATTCCCAGCATCCCATATGGTCCCCTGAGCACCGCCAGGAGTGATTCCTGAGTGCAGAGCCAGGAGTAACCCCTGTGTATCTCCGGGTGTGACCCCCCCCCCAAAAAAAAAAGGAAAATGTAAGGTAAATAAAATAAAAAAAACAAAAACAAATACATGGATTAAAAAAAGATACTCCAGGCAAATGAGTAAGAGAAATCTGGAGTGGTCAGAGCAACATAAGACAAAGTGGAATTCAGAAGGAAGTCAGCACGTGCAAAGGTAACCTACGCTTAAACTGCACATTCGAAAGCAAATGTACCGGTCTAAGAATGTAGACAGCTAGCAGAGCTGAAGAGTCTCCAGTGTGAGAACTTATTAACTCACCACTCGAAAGGGACACGCGCTCGGTGGCTCTGAGACACGGCCACACCCCCCTCTCGGGGATCTGCGGAAATGCAGAGACAGAATCAATGGGGTGCAGAAGAGCCGACCACACTCAGCCAGCGCACTTTTGTTGATCCCCCTCCCGGAAGATGGAGAATATGCCTTCTGGAGTCCACGTGGAGCAGCTGTCAGGAGGGAGGCTCATCCTCACAGCAGGAGCAGGAGAGCGCCTGGGGAGCACGGAGAAGGCAGGGCTCCAGCAAGAGAGAGCTCAGTCCTGCCACTTTCCCACAAGGAAAAGGCTTCCTGTTTGGTTCAGGAGAGCAGTGATATTCCGCTGAAAGTGCACCTGGGCACTACTTCACAGAACTGAGCTTATCAAGACTGAGAGTGGGGGAGGGGGTTCAGGGGATGGCTGGCGGGGTGTCCCCAAGATGGTGTAAGATGCCAACATGCTGGTGGACTGTTGCAATGTTGTATGCATGAAACTATATCACGAACAGTATCGTAAAAGAGGGTGCTTCAAAACAAAAAGATATTTTTTACCTGAATATGGTGGGATGTTTTCAATGATTAAATGCCCACATTTATATTTTACAATGTAATGATGATATAATAGATGTGCCACTAAGTATCCAACTTTCATGACACACTTTGTTAAGTCCAGATAGACCTTGTTTTCTGTGCTTCTTGTTTTTGTGCTTTGCAGACAGTGAGGCAACCACAGGCCAAGCAAATCTATTGGTGTTGTTTCTTCAGCAGCCGGTACTTACTTCCTATTTGGGGCCACATTTTGGTGACTCTCATAATATTTGGAACTTCTCCATGATGATTATTCCTTCACAGTGATCTGTGATCACTGATCTTTGACATTATTGTTGTTATTGTCGGGGACACCCAGGCCCACTCCACATGGCAATTCAATTTTTTGTTTTATTTTGCTTTTTTGCTTTTTGGGTCATACCTGGCGATATACAGGGGTTACTCCTGGCTTTGTACTCAGGAATCAATCCTGGTGGTGCTCAGGGGGCCATATTGGATGCTGGGAATCGAATCCAAGTTGGCCGCATACAAGGCAAAAACCCTACCTGCTGCACTATCGCTCCAGGCCCCTCACATGGCAATTCTGAACCAGTAAATGTTCATGTTCAGATGGATGCACTGGCTATCTCCACATCTCCCTCCTTCTCCTGGGCCTCCTGATTTGTTTTGTTTTGTTTTTGGGGAGGACATACCCAGCAGTGCTCAGAGGTTACTCCTGACTGCATTCTGGAATCACTCCTGACAGTGCTCAGGGCATCATATGGGATACCAGGAATAAAATCCAGGTCAGCTGTGTGCAAGGCAATTTACCCATTGTACCCATCTGGCTCAGGCCCCTCCTCCTAATTTCTTGAGACACAAAAATGTTGAAACTAGGACAATTTTTGAGCCTCCCATGACATATCCCAGCAATGGTGAAGCAGAGTGGGAAGATGTAGAGAGGCTAACGAGGCTGTGCCCAAGAGCCAATTTGGCAAAGCAAAGGAAAAGTTCCTGAAGGAAATTCAAAGTGAGATCCAGGGATCTAAAAAATGATATGAGGCATTACACTGTCAGTGAGGTTGGGGTTGGAACACTGAACACCCAAAACAACTATTATGAATGACTTTGTAAAGCTCAATGTTTAAATAAAGTTTTAAAAATTATATAAAAGCAAAACCACCTCACTGCTGCTGTGGAGAAGTCTGTGTGTCTGGGTCTACCAGAGCTACTAAGGCCACTGATGCAGGTAGCCACCCAAAGGACACATTTCCAGTGCTGAGTGATAGCCTTCCTCTGGGACCGTGCTCCCTGGGACTCTCACGGTCAGAGAGAAGTCATGTCTGCTTTCAAACTTTCAAAGCACAGGCTGACTCCTATAGGCGGCTTCTGCAGCTGTGATTTGAAGGTGAAGCCAGTGCTCATTTGTATCTCAGGACCCATTCAAATCCCTGAGCTCTAGGGGCTTTGGGGACAGCAGGGAGCTGCTTGCCTGGCGATACACACGGCTCACCTGGGTCTGACTCCTGGCACCCCATGTGGTTCCCCGCCAGGAGTGATCCCAGAGTGAAGAGCCAGGAATAAGCCCTCAGCACCACTGGTGTGGCTCCCAAACCAAAAATTAAAATAAAATTTGCCTAAAAATGCTTGACCATAAAAAATTGCATAGGAGTAGGACACTATATAGGTATAAGCAAATATGCAATCTTATAGCTGGCTGGAAGCTGCAGTGAGGAAAGTCAGAGGGAGAAGGACACACCACATGCCCCCCACACCTGTGGCATTCAGAGAAACAAGGCAAGGGGCAGGGCACAGAGAGAGGCCAGCAGGCTAGGTGCAGGACTTGCATGCAGGAGACCCAGCTCCATCCTCAGGACCACAGTGTCCCCTGAGCACAGCTGGGAGCAGCTCCCAAGCACAGAGCCAGATAGGCCCTGACACTGTTACGTGAGGGCCCCACATCAAAATAAATTAATTCAAAAACAGACCCCACCAGAGAACAACAGTATCAAATGCCAACAAATCCTTGTTCCTGGATCACAGAGATGACCAAGCCAGGAGCAGAGGGGATGAGGTGGGCTAGAATAACAAGGGCACAGGCTCTTGGGTCGCGGTGCAGTGTAGTAACTGCGCACATCCAGACAACAAAGTACTGTGGCTGAGAGACAGTGCAGGGTTGAGGTGCTTGAACACAGTTTCCCCAGTTCAATCCTCAGTATCCCGAAATATCACCTGCGAACCACCAGGAGTCAGCCCTGAGCACCGCAGGATGTGGCCCAACCCCCAACTCCATAAAACCCTCACAATTATCAACACTGTTGTAAGCATGTGGCCTAAACTATAATCAATCACAATCACAATCACAATATCCCGTTAATCACTGATTTCTCGGGTGGGCTCAGTAACATCTCATTTCGTCCTTTCCCTGAGATCTTAGAAGTCTATTTCGACTTGGCCCTCCTAACGATGTTGCACTGGGGGCTCTTCAGGGTCAGGGGAATGAGATCCAGCTTGTTACTGGATTTTGCATATAAATACACCATGGGGAGCTTGCAAGGCTGTCCCATGGGGGCAGGAAACTCTCAGAAGATTGCCAGTTTCTCCTAGAGGGAGAAGTAGGGTAAAGAATCGCACGGCCGCTTGCGGCCACGCGCTTCTGAGAGCTTGCTTTTAAATCTCTGGATGTTGACCGTTGATGGGATTACACATACCTGGGTTCCTCTGTGGTACCTTCATGCATGAGGCCTGTCTGAACGTGTAGAGAGGAGCCTCCAGAATGGCTGCAGCTGGGTTCCGGTGGTCTTCGGCCGCCGGGAGCTCTGCTTGGGGTGGGGAGGGAAGCTGGAGCCCATCACCTCCGAGGGGCCCCAGGGAAGACAGCCAGGCGTGCGGGCAAGAGACTCTCTTTAGTTAAAAAACTAAAAATTTATTATAGTTTAAGTTTACTATAGTTTAGAACTTAAACTATAATAAATTTTTTAAAATTGTAATGTAAGAAACCTGTGTTTTCCAAACTAAAACCTAAGTTCTTTTCAGGAAAAAACAAAAAATCCCTCAGCGCCCCTCTAGAAATTTATCTTCTTAAAGTGAATGAACAGAAAGACACCCCCCTACCCTACCACTGCCACAGTGGCACCCGTGCTGTTGCAGCTACCTGGGGTTATCCCAGCACTGGGGCAGATTGGAGTAGTAACTGATCTTCCCTGAGATGCCGGGAGGAAAGGGAAGTTTGGATCCGCCATGTCTGCTCACAGCATGTTTCCTGAAGGCTGTACACCCCAAATGGTTCCCCGATAGAGGATAGAGTCGATGTGGGAGCACTTGCTCAGAGAGTCCTTTCAGATATTTCTGCTGACAACCGTTTGATCACCCACATGCTCTGGTGATACGTACACAGGGATACACATTGTTTTCATGCCTGACAGGTAAGGCAACATCCACTCTGGCCACTGGATCAAAGCATCACTCTGACTTTTAGTCACACTGTTTCAGGCATGATACATGATACATGCAAGACCACTCTGATAGGGACAGGAGAAGCCCACTGAAAACATCATCATTCTAGATGCCAGAGACGCCATTGGGATTCATGGGAGGAGAGGACTAGTCAGCGTGAGCGGAGTATGGAGGAAGCAGACTGCAGTCCTCTGGGGCGACTCTGGGGGACCGAGGTCTCAGGAAGCAGATGTCACGGACAGGGAACAGAAGTACAACAGGCAATAGAAGTACAGTTCCCTGGGGCCGCCTGACGATCTGACTGCATGGCTGTCATCTCATAATCTAATGTCTAAGGCTGAGCCAAGGAAGTGGTTCCCTGAGGTAGGAATCCATTCCCAGTGAGGACTGGGATTACTGTTGGGACAACAGTGAGGGATTGGGAGGAGTTCAGAAACTCAGGTGATAAAGTGTTGAGAATAGATTCCAATGCTGTGGAGTAATCTTCTGTGAAAGGGAGAGTCGGTCAATATGGCAAACTTCACTGCTGTGCACGTGTGTGTATGTGGTGTGTATATGTGTGTGGTATGTGTGTAATATGTGTGTGGTGTGTGCATGTGGGGTGTGTGTGCACATGTGTGTGGTGTGTGTGCACATGTGTAGTGTGTATGCATGTGTGGTATGTGTGTGCATGTGTGTGGTATGTGCCGGTGTAGTGTGTGTGTGGTGCATATGCATGTATGGTATGTGTGTGCATGTGTGTGGTGTGTGCATGTGTGGTGTGTGCGTGTGTGGTATGGGGTATGTGTGTGTGTGCATGTGTGGTGTGTGTGCATGTGTGTGTACTGCCAGGACTGAACCTGCTCTCCTATGTGCCAGGCATGCACTTCACCACTAAGTCACCTCCCCAACTACCATTGTCCTTTTAAAGAAATTGCTATGGAGACCTCAGCCTTCAGCAACCAGCACCCACATTTCTCTTTTTTAAAATTAAAAAAATTTTTATTTTTAAAAATTTTATTGAATCACCATGAGATAGTTACAAGCTTTCAAAGCTTTTATGCTTACATCATGAAAATCACACAATGATCAAACACCCAGCATGGAGGCAAGACCTTCCACTAGCAAAGATTGTGACTTGCTGAAAGCTCATGTGATAATGGTCAACACATTTTAGCCATAAAGTATTTTTTAGGCACGTTTTATTTTCATTTTTGGGCCACCTCCTATGGTGCTCGGGACTTACTCCTGGCTTTGGGCTCAAGGCTCACTTCTGGTGATGCTCAAGGCACCATATATGGTGCCAGGGATTGAACTGAGGATAGATGTGTGCCAGGCAAACACCTTAATTAAGGTGAGTGTACTGTTTTCTAGACCAAATGTGATCACACACTTGAAAGGCTTAGAATATATATGTAACTTTTATCTGCAGTGGAAAACCAAACATTCACATGGTTCCTGCTTGAGATATTCACTTCCTGGGGAAGGCCAGAACTGAACCTGTGACCTATCCACTGTGAGCCTTTCCATCCGACCGATTAAAACACTAAGGAAAGCAGAATAGTCTCTTAAGCCTGGAAGAATGCTGTCCTGAGAGGGAGCAGCGCTTTGGGCTACTCCCCTCTGCCACTGCTGTCAGACATCAACTGGGCTCCCAGGCACCATCACTAATCCCCAGCGGTATCTTCTATGCGCCCACAACTGCCATTGTGTCCATGGTGAGCTGCCAAGGCACAAATGGGAGCTCTGGCATCAGGTGCCACATTTGTTCCCACCGCAAACCACTCACTGCTGAGTTCCAGCGAAAGAACAGGCACAGCCGGTGCCTCAGACAGCCCCAAAAGTGGGTGAAATGAGCTCTTGGTGTGGAGACCAAAGGAAAACCAGAGCATGGGGAGGGGCATGAAATCTGTCAGTCAGACTGTATAAGATGCCCTAAAGACGTCCAGAGATGAGATTTCAGAAATTAATAAAGTCTTAAAATGTAGCAAGGTTTATTTGTTTGGACCACATCTGGCAGTGCTCAGGGCGGACTCCTAGCTCTGTACTCAGGAATTACTTCTGTGTTGCTTGGGGGACCAGATGGATGCCAGGGATTGAACCTGAGTTGGTCACATGCAAGCTAGGTGCCCTCCCTGCTGTGCTATTGCTCAGGCCATTGGCACAAGAATGTTTTGGTGGAGAGCACCAGAGGCATCTATGTGGTCTTCTACTATACCCAGTGCTCTCAAGAACACTTGACTGGGGCATCTGCAGAGCTCCTCAAGCAGTGCCAGGGCTTTGGGTACGGGGAAGAGCACAGAGTGGCAGAGCCCCTCATCTGCCATCATGGCCAGGGCCTTCCACATGGCCCGTCACTCTGGTGCTGACCCTGGTAAAGCTAAGATGTGTGTGTGTACTGGATTCCCCCTACAGTACCACACAGTGTCCATAGTGCCCACACAGTGCCCATAGTGGTCTCTTAGTGTCACACAGTGCCCACAGTGCCCATAGTGCCCTCTCAGTGCCACACAGTGTCCACACAGTGCCCATAGTGTCCACACAGTGCCCACAGTGACCTCTCAGTGCCACACACTGCCTATATTTCCCACAGTGCCCACAGTGCCCTCTCAGTGCCACACATAGCCCACACAGTTCCCATAGTGCCCTTTCAGTGCCACACAGTGGCCATAGTGCCCACATAGTGCCCACAGTGCCCTCTCAGTGCTATACAGTGCCCATTGTGCCCACACAGTCCCCACAGTGCCCTCAGTGCCACACAGTGCCCCTAGTGCCCACACAGAGCCCATAGTGTCCTCTTAGTGCCACACAGTGCCTTCTCAGTGCTAAACAGTACCCGCAGTGCCCATAGTGCCCCCTCAGTGCCACACAGTGCCTGTAGTGCCCAGTGCCCACAGTCCCCACACTGTTCACAATGCCCACAGTGCCCACACAGTACTGCACATCTATTTAGTCCTGCCCCTCTCCCAGGTCCGCTGGTCTCTCACTGTCCTCATAGCCTTGTCCTTTCCAGGACGTCATATAACTGGAATCATAAGCAAGCATCTTCATTCTGTGAGATGCATCTAAGGTCCACTCAGAACTTTTAATCGCTTCCTGGCATGGTGCTTTGCCTGAGTGTCCCATAGTTTGCTTATCTTTGCTAACTGAAGGGTCCTTTGTTTCTCCCACTTTGGGACAACTATGAACCTGAGGCCCATCACAAGCTGAGAGCTGAGTCTTCACACAGGTTTCAGGGCCGTACATCTGGCTTGTGGCTCAGCCAGGGCGGGCCAACGCTCTGTGAGCTGTGACAGCAGACAGGAGCCTGAAACCCGTTCAAGAGTCGGGGCCGCAAGGGACTGGGGGTGTGTGGTGGTGGCCAGGCAGAGGACCCCTTGGGCTTTGGAAGACGGCATCGCTGACCTAGCCCAGGACAGCAGCCAGCTGGATGTCACCTGGCGGGTGATGCCCAAGACCCCAACCACAGACGTGGCCACACTGTACCTGTGTGAGGGAGACCGATGCAGACTGGCCGGGAGCTGCCTGAAGGGAGCATGAACATTTCTGTGGGCAGTCTGGAGAGTCAGAACTCCTGAGTGTAGTGCGGCTCAGTCCCTACCCCAGTCTACATGGCCCAGACCACACCTTGAGCCCCTGCAGCCCAGAGGGGTTGTAGAGAGGCACCGAGGGGGGCAGTTGCTTCCAACTACTAACTGGAAGCAAATTGGTTTTCTAATTATTCGGGGGAAGGTCAGGCCACATCCTGCTCAGGGCTTCCTCCCAGCTTTGCACCCAGAGATCACTCCTGGCAGTGCTCAGAGGACCACCAGGGGCGCTGGGGTTTAAACCAGGGCCAGCTCAATACTCCCAAAAGCATTATACAGATTTAACGCGATCCCTATAGGGATACCCATGGCATTCTTCAAAGAATTGGAGCAAGCAATCCTGAAATTTATATGGAACAATAAACGCCCACGGATAGCTAAAACAATTCTTGGGAAAAAGATGATGGGAGGCATCACCCTCCCCAACCTTAAACTCTACTACAAAGCGGTAACAATTAAAACAGCATGGTACTGGAACAAAGGCAGAGCTGCAGACCAATGGAACAGGGTGGAATATCCCCACACACAACCTCAAATGTATGATCATCTAATCTTTGATAATGGAGCAAGAGATGTGAAGTGGAGCAAGGAAAGTCTCTTTAACAAATGGTGCTGGCACAACTGGACAACCACATGCAAAAAAAAATGGGCTTAGAACTCGACCTGACACCATGCACAAAAGTCAGATCAAAATGGATTAAAGACCTCAACATCAGACCACAAACCATAAGGTACATTGAAGACAAGGTAGGCAAAACCCTCCAGGATATTGAAGATAAAGGTATCTTCAAAGATGACACGGAACTAAGCAATCTAGTAAAAACAGAGATCAACAAATGGGACTACATTAAACTAAAAAGCTTCTGCACCACAAAAGATAAAGCGACCAGAATACAAAGACTATCTACAGAATGGGAAAGGATATTTACACAATACCCATCAGATAAGGGGTTGATATCAAGGGTATATAAAGCACTGGTTGAACTCTACAAGAAGAAAACATCCAACCCCATCAAAAAATGGGGCGAAGAAATGAACAGAAACTTTACCAAGGAAGAGATACGAATGGCCAAAAGACACATGAAAAAGTGCTCTACATCACTAATCGTCAGAGAGATGCAGATCAAAACAACCATGAGATACCACCTCACACCACAGAGGCTAGCACACATCCAAAAGAACAAAAGCAACCGCTGTTGGAGAGGATGTGGGGAGAAAGGGACCCTTCTACACTGCTGGTGGGAATGCCGGCTAGTTCAGCCCTTTTGGAAAACAGTATGGACGATTCTCAAAAAACTAGAGGTTGAGCTCCCATTTGACCCAGCAATACCACTGCTGGGAATATATCCTAGAAAAGCCAAAAAGTATAGCCGAAGTGACATATGCACTTATATGTTCACCGCAGCACTGTTTACAATAGCCAGAATCTGGAAAAAACCCGAGTGCCCTAGAACAGATGACTGGTTGAAGAAACTCTGGCACATCTATACAATGGAATACTATGCAGCTGTTAGAAAAAATGAGGTCATGACATTTGCATATAAGTGGATCAACATGGAAAGTATCATGCTAAGTGAAATGAGTCAGAAAGAGAGAGACAGACATAGAAAGATTGCACTCATCTGTGGAATATAGAATAATAGACTATAAGACTAACGTCCAAGAATAGTAGAAATAAGTACCAGGAGATTGTCTCCATGGCTTGGAGGCTGGTCTCTAATTCTGGGTAACTCAGGGAAGGGACCACCAAGTAAAATGTGGTTGGAGGTCATGTGGGGGAAGGGTGATGCGGGCCAAATACAGACTAGAGACTGAACACAATGGCCACTCAACACCTTTATTGCAAACCACAACACCTAATCAGAAAGAGAGAACAAAAGGGAATTCCCTGCCATAGTGGCAGGGTGGGGTGGGGGGAGACGGGACTGGGGAGGGGGGGAGGGATGTTGGGTTTACTGGTGGTGGAGAATGGGCACTGGTGAAGGGATGGGTTATCGAACTTTGTATGGGGGAAACATGAGCGCAAAGATGTATGGATCTGTAACTGTACCCTCACGATGACTCTCTAATTATAAATAAACTAATAAAAAAAGATATAAATTTAAGATAAAATAAATAAATAAATAAAATAAAATAAACCAGGGCCAGCTGTGTGCAAGTCAAGCGCTTAAGCCCTGTACTAGCTCTCTGACCCAAATCGAGACGATTTTCCTTTCTTCCAGATTATATATTGTCTTGGTTCTGTCATGGCTTGACTCTGGGCCTCCCCCATGCAAAGCCCGCATGCAGCCTGCTGAATGGCCTCCGTAGCCCAGAATCTACTTTCTTTCTTTGTTTTCATGCTCAGGGCTTTCTCTTGGCCTGTACTCAGGGGTCACTCTTGGTGGGGCTCAGGGAACCATCGGGACTGCCAGGGATTAACCCTGCATTTGGTGACATCAAGGCAACCACCCTACCTGCCGTACTATTGCTCCACCCTCCACTTTTTTGTTGATGTTGTTGCTAATGTGGACATGGAAATGGTGAAAGCCACATGCAGGTGCTGTGCCAACGACCCCAGCCAGAGTGTCCAGGAGCCAGGATGTGCTGTGGGGAATGCCCATGCCCTGGCTTGGCGCTGCTCAGGGCTCTGGGAGCCCACAAAGCCACGTAGGCCAAGCTGTTGCCTGGTGCGCATTCTCACGGGCGCTTCAGTGTGTCCAGTCTAAGGGAGAACTGTTCTTCCTCCCATGGTCTGGTTCCTTCACCATCATCAAAAGGCAGGTGCGAGGGGACAGGGTGAGGCTATGGTCTGGACGCTGGTGGTCACCTCAGTGGCTGGCAGGGACATGCTGAACAGGGGAGGCTTCGATGGTGGGGAGGCTGTCGTCACCTCAGTGGCTGGTGGGAGGCTTCGATGGTGGGGAGACTGGGCCCAGAGCACACATTCCTGAGCCCTTCCCTGTGAGCACCAGGGAGACCGCAGCGCCTCTGTCTGACAGCCAGGGATCTTCAATCTGACCAAATGGGCCGTCACCAGACCAAACAGGTGGCTGGTCAGAAGCAGTGGGGTGACACCTCTGGGGTGAGCCTGAAGGGTGAGAGTGGTGGGAGGTGTGCACAGGGCCTATCCTCATTCCAGCCAGGGGCTGCTGGGCGCCTGAGAAAGTTGTGTCAGGAATGAACAAACGAACAAAAGAACTTTCTGCACCTCCCAGGGCACCTCACACCCTTGACTGTGCCAGGCACACAGAGGCAACCCACAGACTTTAGATGAGTGAATGAAACAAACAAAAAACCAAAACTTTTATACACCCAATAGCAAAGGCATTCCTCTACCACTGCGGGGACCAGGGAACTGAGATATAAATTCCAGCAAGGAACTAGAGTCACTCTGGAGAGATGGACTGAGATCTGAACTCTGGCCTGCTGAAGCCAGGCCCCTCTACTCCTGGAGTTCTGCCACACAGTGCTCAGAGATTCCAAGAATGATGGTTCTTAAGATAAGGGGAAGCGGGGTTAAAACCACATCAGCTGAAACAATGAGAGAACAACAGGTACAAACCCACACTCACACGTACCCAACAGGGTAGGCAGCCCTGAGCTAAGGGGCCACACTTGACTGCCCTCAGCCCTGGGGGCATGTCTGACCTGGCACTGCACCTGCGGGGGAGTCAGACAGCCTCAGGGTGTTCCCAGAAGCCACTGCCTGGAATTCTACCCCCAGGTCTCTTCATCTCCCCCACATCTCCTCAGGCTCCCATATCTTTTTCTCAGACTATCTCACTTCCTCAGATACCCACATTTCTTCCTCAGACCATACCACCTCCTCAGGCCCCCCACATCTTTTCCTCAGCCCAACTTCCTCAAGCCCCGCACATCTCCTCAGGCTCCCATATCCTCCTCAGGCCTCCTATATCTTTTCCTCAGACCATCTCACCCCCTCAGACTCCCCGCATCTCTTCCTCAGACCCCCCACATTTCCTCAGCCCCCCCCCACTTCTCGTCAGGGCTCCTCCTCTTCTTTTTCCTCCCACTTCAACTCTGAAAGCCACCCTCCATGTCACCTCCTGCATCCCTTGTCCAGCTGTCCTGGGACCCATCAGTCCCTCTCTGGGTGGCCCTGCCCCCACATCCAGGCTCTCCACAGACAGCGCCTGAGCAGCCTGTACCCAGGAAGAGCTAAGGGAACATGGGGTGTGGGGTGAGAGCAGCACTGGGCAGGATCAGGAAGGAGGGCTGCGCAGAGTGCCCAGGGCCTGCACCTGCCACTGGGGACTGCCCTGGCCAGACTGGATGTGAGCCTTCCCTCCCCAGAAGTCGCAGGCCAATGGGATAAGGAGGCCGTGAAGGGGCGGAGTAGAGCTGCACCTGACCATGTGGGCGGCGTGGACAACAGGCGAAGTAGTGGCCAGGGGCACAGTGGGCAGGTGTGACTCCAAAGCAGCTGCTCGCCAGCTCTGTCTGGCCCAGGGTCAGTTGAGCCACACGTCCAGATTCCTTCGTAGGCCACAAACAACACTTGAAAGCCAAATTCGATCCTGGGAGGGGAGAGGCGCGGCCACGGGTACCAGCCCCGAGGCTCACCCAGTGCAGCCGTGCCCGTAGAAGGAGCTGCTCTGTGGGCCCAGTCTGTAGAAAGGAGGTGCTCGGGGCCCCGCCCCTCTAAAGCAGGTGCTTAGAGCCAACCGGAGTGTGATTCCCAGCACCCCACATCGTCCCTTGAGCACTGCCAGGAGTGATCCCTGAGCACAGAGTCAGGATTAAGCCCTGAGCTTTGCCAGGTGTGGTCTAAATATGAAAAGAAAAATAGAATATTTTCTGCTAAAACCCAAAAAGATAATAAATCACTTCCTTCCTTCCTTTTTCTTTCTCCCTCCTTCCTTCCCTCCTTTCCTCCCTCCCTCCCTCCCTCCCTTCCTTCCTTCCTTCCTTCCTTCCTTCCTTCCTTCCTTCCTTCCTTCCTTCCTTCCTCCCTACTTCCCTTCCTCCTTTCTTCCTTCCTTCCTTCCTTCCTTCTTTTCTTTCTTTCTTTCTTTCTTTCTTTCTTTCTTTCTTTCTTTCTTTCTTTCTTTCTTTCTTTCTTTCTTTCTTTCTTTCTTTCCTTCTTTTCTTCTTTCTTTCTTTCTTTCTTTCTTTCTTTCTTTCTTTCTTTCTTTCTTTCTTTCTTTCTTTCTTTCTTTCTTTCCTTCTTTTCCTTTCTTTTCTTTCTTTCTTTCTTTCTTTCTTTCTTTCTTTCTTTCTTTCTTTCTTTCTTTCTTTCTTTCTTTCTTTCTTTCTTTCTTCTTTCTTTCCCTTCCTTTCTTCCTTCCTTTCCTTCCTCCCTACTTCCCTTCCTTCCTTCCTTCCTTCCTTCCTTCCTTCCTTCCTTCCTTCCTTCCTTCCTTCCTTCCTTCCTTCCTTCCTTCCTTCCTTCCTCCCTTCCTTCCTTCCTCTTCTTTCTTTCCTTTCTTTTTTGGGGCCACACCCAGCAGTACTCAGGTCTTACTCCTAATTCTGCTCTCAGGGTCACTACTTGTGGGCTTTGGGGCTATGGGTTGCTAGGGTCTGCCACATGCAAGGCCAGCAGTCCTTGCTTTCTTCTCTCTCCCCCTCTCTCTCTTCTGGTCATCTTAGTGAAACCTGCTACATACAGGTCAGAGAGTGAGCACTGGGCTGAAGGTGCTGGTCTTGCATACACTCAATCTGGATTCATTCCCCAATGCCACACATATATGGTCTCCTGAACACTGCCAGGCCCCCTGAGAGCCAGGAGTAAGCCCTGACCTGGACATAGCCAGGTCTGCCCCCACAATAAAGTAAAATAAAACTATTACATATATTTGTGTCTTTTAAAAATGTTTATATATTGAATCACCATGAATATTGTTTCTTGTAGTAAGTTTAAATTTATAGAGCCTGGAATGCGGCTCCTATGGTAGGGCATGTGCCTTGCTGTGTGAAGTCTGGGGTTCAATTCCAGCACCTCAGCTAAAGAAGCCCTGGTTCCCCAAGACAAAAGACGGTGTGACCCCAAGAACTGCAACTACAACAAAAAATCAGGGACCCCTTGTCAATCCTGACTCTTGTGGAGGCCACTAATATCACTTCAGAAATAAGGAAACTTAGGGCTAGAGCGATAGCACACTGGTTGGGCGTTCGCCTTTCACATGGCTGACTCAAGTTCGATTCCTCCAACCCTCTCGGAGAGCCCAGCAAGCTACCGAGAGTATCGAGCCCGAACGGCAGAGCCTGGCAAGCTACCTGTGTGTATTGGATATGCCCAAAACAGTAACAATAAGTCTCTCAACGAGAGACATTACTGGTGCCCACTTGAACAAATCAATGAGCAACGGGATGACAGTGACAGCGTGGGGACCAGCTTCCAGGGAGCCCCACCTCAACCACTGGGTGGGAGGAGGCTGAAGGCCAACCCAGCCCGGCTGAGGGGAAGTCATGCTCTCCCTGCTATGTGGCTGGGCTTGGTGGGAGAGGGGCAGACACAGAGGACCATTCTCTTATGTGGGACATAAGCAAACCTAGTGGGGGTAACAAGCACCCAAAGGCACAGGACTGAGTGCTGGTCCATAATAGGAAGCATATCGTTATGGGGGACACTGGGATATGGTGGAGGGAGTGGTGACAGGATAGTTTACCTATGAAACCCGCCACTCAGTGCCTAAAAGAAAATTAAAAAAACACAAGAAGACCCAGAGCACAGGCCTCGGGGACATCAGAGCGTGGATCCAGGGAGATCCACCCAGAGAAGGCACATAAGCTAGCCCTGGCACCGCAATTTACTTCAGTTCAGATACCAAAAAGCTAGTGGAGACAAGCCAGCACAATTCTGGATATATAGCTAGAAAAAATAATAAGACTAAGGGAGAAAAACACAAAGGAACCAAAGCAAAAATCCATTAGGTCAAGATCAGACCTGGCTTTGGACATTTTCAATCCATAAATTTTTAAAATGCAACACTGAAAAAATTGTTTATCCTAGCCCTGAATGTAAGAATGAGGATTCAGAGTACTAAAGAATTTTTTAAAAGTGCAATGTGAGAAGCCAAACATTCTGAATTACAAATGTCGATCAATTCTGAGCCAGCATCACGAGGCGCCTGGCAGTGGAACGAGGGCATCATGGAGACTGACCCGGGGAGCAGGAGCACCAGAAGGGGCAGCTCCAGCCCCAGCTGATAGGGAGGAATGTGCGGCTGGCCCAGGCTCTGCACTCGCACAGAGAAGCCTTTGTTGGAAGACATCTGCTCTCAGAGGCACACACACAGTGAGCCGGGAGAAGAACAGAGTCGGACGGGGACTGGAGATGACTCAAGGGCTGCAGTGCAGGCCACTGGTGGGAAGCCTGAATTCAGTGTCTGGCACTGAGCATGGGCAGAAACCACCCCAAAGCACCCGAGTCAGGAGTAGCCCTTGGACGGGTACCACTAAATGTGTCTTCCAAATCAATAATCAAATACATAAAGCAATTAAAACATGGACAAAGAAGAGACTGCACGAGCAATTCATGCCTAGCATAAGCATGTGGCCATCATGATGGTGATCCCAAACCACAGGACAACCATGGGGAGACTACTCAGGGATGGCTTACAGGGGTTGGAGAGATAGGACAAGCACCCTGCACACACGTGGCCAGCCCAAGTTCAGTCCCCCATGCCCCATCTGTGACCTCTGAGCACAGAGCCGGGAGTAAGGCCTGAGCACCACCGGGTGTGCCTTCTTCAGAAGGGCTCACAGTCCAGTTTTCAGCTGCCACTCTGCAAGGAACAGTCCAGTGAATCCCGAAGAAAGCCTGTTGTCCTGGAACTACAATCTGGTGATGTCAACTAGTGATTAGGCAGAGAGCCCTGAGTGCAAGCCTGTGATAAAGGCTCCGAGGAAGTGAATGATGATGGCCTATGGTGCTAAGGGATGGACAGTCCAGGGTTCGACAGGTGGTCAAGAAGAAAGCTCCAAGGGCTGGAATATATGCCCTGCTTCTTCCAAGCCTCTAGCCCAATCTTCAAAATGGCATGACTTCCCAAGTACACTGGCTATGACCCTGGCGCCCCCAAGCACTGCTGGACTGAGCACGTAGCACAGCACTGTTAGTGTCCCCCACAGGGCACAACACTTCCGGGAGAGGCTGAATATTCAAGTATTGCTGAAGACATGTCCCCCACCCCACCCCCAAATGAATAAATAAATAGGTGAAAGTGATTCAGTGAGAGTGTCTGTCCTCCACCCCAGGCTGTATAGAGCTGGAAAGACGGACAGTATACTGACCATCACTTTTCTTGAGCCCAGCAGAGAGCTGGGTGTTCAGGAGAGAATGTATCCAAAATGGATCTGAGGAAACTGCCAGAGGCTGGAGAAGTCATCCAAGGGTGTCAGAGAAGGGCCTAACATCACACAGGCAGGACAAGATTCTTTCCTTCCCAACTGTGCCTAGAAAGCATGACTCATGACTCACAGGACAAGAGGTAGAGGGGAACAATCAGTTTCAGATGCCGCAGTCCTCAGGGTCAGCCTAGACAATCAGGAGAGCACGACCAGAAAGGGTGAAACAACCTGCCCACAACAAACTCGGGAGCATTTCAGAAATGCAGAATATCTGTCATGAATGGGACTGGAGAGAAAACAGTGGTTAAGGCATTTGCCTCACACAGGGCTGACCTTAGTTCAATTCCCAGCACCCCATATGGTCCTCCAAGACCCACCAGGAGTGAGTGCAGAGCCAGGAGTAAGCCCTGTGCATGCAAGTGTAGCCTCAAAACAAAGCAAATAAATCTGTCACCTAATGTAAAATACACAATCAATGTCCAACACCCAAAGCTTAGCACGTAAATAAAGAAACAGGAAAATAAATTCATGATGAAAATAATCATCTACTGAAAATAACCTTTAATGGACACATCAAAACGAGCATAAAGGACATTAAAATAGGTGGCTAAAGAGACAGTACAGAGGGGAAGGCACTTGCTTTCAACACAGCTGAAACCTAGTTCCGGTCCTGGCACCATATAAGGTCCCCTTAGCCCCACTAGGAGTGAGCAACAGTAGCCCAAAATTCAAAAGAGGAAAAACATTAAAAATTATTATAATCATAACAATTAGGGGCTAAAGCGATAGTACAGCAAGTAGGACATTTGCCTTGCATGCAGTTGCATGCAGTTGACCCGAGTTCAATCCCCTGGCACCCCACATGGTCTCCCAAGCACCGCCAGGAGTAATTCCTGAGTGCAAAACCAGAAGTAACCTCTAAGCATTGCTGGTTGTGACCCAAAAAGCAATATGATATATATATATATATATATATATATATATCAACTAAATGGAGATATAAATGGCACTAAAAAGATCAGGGGCTGGGAATATAGAACAGAGACTAAGGTGCTTGACTTGAATGCAGCTTTTGCACCATTGGACCCCTGGCATCACATACCCCGAGCCCAATCAGGAGTGAGCCCGGAGCATGGCCACTTGTGCTCCCCCCAAAGAAAATCCAAGCTGAATTTATATAAATAAAACTAATATTTAATATAAAATTTTAACTAACAAGAATGAATAACATATTTGACATGACAAAAGATTAGTGAACTTACTGAATAATATAAACTGAAACAAGAAAAAAAAGTGAAGAGAAGAATGAGTTCCAATGAGCTGTGGGACAAATGCAAGTGAATACACATTGTTAGGGTCTGGTATCGATAATTTCCCCCCTCTCTGAATCCACACAGAGTTCAGCCAGTAATGTAACACACAAGCGGAGTTTATTAAGTCAGCTAGCTGGGGCCGAGCTTTCAGGCAATACTAAAAGCAAGACGACGAACAAGAGAGAAGCCGAGAGTTTTATAGTCAATGCTTACATCATAGCTCACGCTTACAAATTCAAACAAAACCGTAAGTGAAAATTGCAAGTTTCATAATTCAGAAGAAAACATAATTTCAAATAGTACAAACAAACAGTTACAGATAGGTCACCTAGACATGTTTTCAGAACATTCTGGCGGCTGCCCACCCTGCCTGCGTCCCTTCTATAGATAGCAGATAGTGGTTATGAAACTATTTGCCAAGGCCGAGTTTACAGCCCAGTTGTCCTTCCCTTGCAGATGGCCGGGGGGAGAAGCGGGGTTTTAAGAAAAACAAAAAGGTTTAAGTAAAACAAGACGTGAAGCAGGAACCAGGCATGATGGAGTTGCTCTTGCCCCGCTCCGTGTCCAACAACATAATCATAAATGGAGTTCTCAGAGGAGAGGAGAGAAAAAGAAGAGCATGAAAAGCGTGTGAATAGTGGCCAACAATTTGAAAAATTTGATGAAAACTATAAACCTAACAGATCCAAGAGATTCACACAGAGACAAACAAAATGACACTAGAGAATATTTCATAATCAAGTTTTACAAAATTGGCATTAAAACTCTAGAAATAAGGCTGGAATGATGCAAGCAGGGAGGGTGCTTGCCTCACATGTGGCCAAGCTGGGTTCGACTTCCCATACGGGATCCTCTGAGTGCAGAGCCAGGTATAAGCTCTGAACACTGCTGGGTGTGGCCCCAAAACAAAACAAACAAAACAATAAAAACAAAATAACCATTAGAAGTAATCACAAAAAGAGATACATTATTCACAGGAAATAAGATAAGCATAACAATAGATTTCTCACTAGGAATTCTTTGAGAAGACTGACAGTAATGTCTTCAAAATACTAAAACACTTTGAATGGAAAACTGAACCTCACAAAAATCACTTTCAAAGTAAAGTAAAGATATTTACAAAAAATAGAGATATTTTCAAAAATTTTAAGAATTCATTAACAGCTGACCCACACCATAAGAAATGTTTTTAAAATGTGTACTTTAGGCAGAAGGAAAACAATACCAATAGAAATCAGGATGTACACAAGGAAATGACAAGCCCTGGAAAAAGAAACCATATGGGCACATAGCCCAGATTTTTATTACTTAAATCTATTTCAAATATCATGGGCTATGTTTTCTTGTAGCGCTAGAAACTGAACCTGTGCCTCATAATGCAAGGCATGTGACTCACCTCTGAGCGACCTCCTGGCCCTAAAAATGGACTATTTCAATAAAAAAATTTTAAATACACTGAAAATTATGTATAAAGTAAACTAAATAACAATGATAGCATAAATATCAGGAAAAGAGAAACATATCTATACTACTGAAGTGTTTTTGTTTTTTTTTTTACTTTTTTTGGGTTTTGGCCACACCCAGAAGTGCTCAGTGCTTATTCCTGGCTCTGCACTCAGGAATCACTTTTGGCAGTGTTGGGGGACTATATGGCATGCCGGGGATCGAACCTGGGCCAGTCATGTGCAAGGCAAGTGCCATAACTGCTGTAGTACTGCATAGCTTTCAATGGTGAACTCAACCCTGGGTTCTTGTGCCTTATATGTGGAGTGCTGGATAGACAGAGAGATCACGGTGGATCCGAGGGTAGCACAGGGGGATGGCACTTGCCTCACATGTGGCCCACCCTGTTTTAATCCCTGGTACCACATATGTTACCCCAAGAATCACCAGGAGTGATCCCTGAGCACAGAGCAGGAGAAGCTCCTCAGAACTGCTGTGTGTGACCCTAAACACTCACCCAAGAAAGACTGTAATAAATTAAAGATACATACTAGAAGCTCTGAATTAGTCCCTAAACTAATAAAACAAATAATTTTATTTAGAGCAAGCACATCATTAAAAATAAAAGGGGAAAAAAAACCAAAAGAGGATTATTTGAGAGTGTAATATTTGTAAATCCAAAACTGGACATGGAAAAGAGGGAAAGTAGGCTCCATTTTGCCTCCGGTCAGGATCCCCCACTTCCAAGGGCACCAGCCAGCTTGGCTAGGCCCCAAACACCCCAGCTAGGCCCAGGAAGGCCCCAGCCCAATCCTAGGGGCTCAAGGTAGGATGCTGCACTCACAACCACTTTGCCTCCAGGTCAGGACCCCCCAGAAGCATACAGTCACTAATGAGGCTGCACACTTCTTCCCTTCATCATTTTCCACAGAGAAAACACAGACATTCTCACTCTAGTCACCTATTCACACAACAGTAGACAAAAAACACCTCCTGGGTGCAAAAGTCACAAGAGGAAAGCAATGCAGAACTCCACCATGCTTCGTGAATGAAGATGGTAGCCCTGAAGGCTCAACAGAACCAGTTATGTGACCTTTATGAAAAGGACTGTAGAGAGAAAATGTTGAGG
Organism: Sorex araneus; assembly: GCF_027595985.1. NCBI lineage: Eukaryota > Metazoa > Chordata > Mammalia > Eulipotyphla > Soricidae > Sorex > Sorex araneus. Next base: position 143,886,628 of record NC_073306.1, read on the forward strand.
ATGTTTAAGGAGTCCAAAGAAATAGTGGAACAGACAACTACTAAAACAAAAAGCGACATGAGGAAACTACAAGCAGAAATGACAGAAGTAAAGAATTTGGTACGGGGGCTGGAGTGATAGCACAGCAGGTAGGGCATTTGCCTTGCACGCAGCCGAACTGGGTTCAATTCCCAGCATCCCATATGGTCCCCTGAGCACTGCCAGAAATAATTCCTGAGTGCAGAGCCTGTGCATGCCGGGTGTGACTCAAAAAAAAAAAATTTGGTAGGTGAAATGAAAAACTCACTGGAAGGCCTCAGCAACAGAGCAATAGTAGCTGAGGACAAAATCAGTGAACTACAAGATGAAATGCAGAAAACCTCCAAAGAACATCAGCAGAAGATGGGAGAAAACAAAACAAAACTCCAATGAACAGCAGACAAGAGAGCACTGGTAGGAACTCAAAAGGAACAAACCAAAGGATGACCCTGATAAAGAAGCAACCGTCAAAGTAATCATTGCTGAGAAGTTTCCAGAGCTGGAGAGTGTATGTACCCAGATCCAGGAGGCCCAAACCCCAGCTGAAAGAGGGCCACATAAAAATACTCCAAGACACATCCTGATCAGAATGATAAAAAAACCATAGATAGAGTTAAAAATATCGAAGGCAGGAAGATTAAAGAAAGACATTACAAAAAAAGAAGAATAAAAAGGAGTGTAAGTAAGATTCACAGCAGATTTTCCTTCTTTTTTATATATATTTTTTATTTTATAAAGTAGTTCACAATATTTCATTACATTTAATATTCAAACACCAATCCCACCATCATTACACCTTCCCACCACCATATATTGGGTGTTTCCATCCCAAACCCCAATCCCTGCATCAAAGCAGAACCAAAATAATATATTTTGTATTGTTTGTTATGAAAAAAACCACTGAAAATTCTACAAAAAAAGTATCCTGGGAGGATTGTTGCATTCCATCCAGGCGCCATTAAGCCCTTCTATAAGAGATCACTAACATGTTAGAAGTTGAGCATTGTGTACATATATATGTATATATATATATATATATATATATATATACATATATATGTATATATGTAAAAAAAATTCCCTCTGTGATTGGTTGCTCCTGCTTTGAACTCCATCAAATGTGGTATGGTACTCTTGGAGTATGGGTAGGGTGTGTGGTATGAAGTGTTGCGGCAGCCGCATTTGCAGCCACGTGGTCCAGTAATAGGTTCACTCGTGGGTGAGACTCGGCCTGAGCATGTGGAGAGCGGCCGTGAGCATGGCGGTGGTTGAGTTCTGGGAGTTTTCATTTGCCGGGGCTGGGTCTCTTGCAGCGGGGAGGGCTCTCACCCGCCTCCCTCTGGGGTGACCCCAATGAAACAACCTCATAGCAGATTTTTCATATGAGACCCTATAGTCTGAAAACTGTTGGCCACATGCAAAAAATGAACTAAGACCCTTTCTAATGCCATGCACAAAAGTCAAAAGTCAAAACAAACGGATTAAAGACCTAGATATATAGCAGAGCATACCTCATTGCATCTTGCTAAACAGACATCACCAGTGACCAAACTGAAGATTGATGGGAGCACTGCAGGCAGTGAGTGCCCATTCTGTCCCCGACTCACAAGTGACTAAGGGATGGACCATAGCCTCATATGCTCTCACTCTGGACACAAAATAATTTGCACACTGAACAACTATAGCCCCATCAACAAATCATAGTACACATCCACTTGGCATGTATGGGAAACCAAAAGCCGGTGTGTGACTCACTTTCTTTGGAGAGTCACTCTGTTTTGAGGGCCTAAAATCACACCCGCATTATTTCTAAGGTGCCTATAGATAGGCATCTAATACTTCTGACATTTTATTTTTGTTTGTTTGTTTTTGGATCACACCTGGCAATGCTCAGGGGTTATTCCTGGATCTGCATTCAGGAATTAGTCCTGGCGGTGCTCAGAGGACTATATGGGATGCTGGGGATGGAACCCAGGTCAGCTTCACTCAAGGCAGATGCCCTCCCGGCTGTACTATTGCTCCGGCCCCAATTCAGACATTTTTGTTTGTTTTGAATCACCCACCCAGCAATGTTCAGAGGTTGCCCATGCTCTGCACTCAGGGACCACTGCTGGTGGTGCTTGAGATTGAACCTGAGTCAGCGGTGTGCAAAGCAAGTGCTTTACCCACTGTACTATCACTCTGGCTCCTACTAGTACTTAAATCTACAGACAGACTCATATCAATATCACAGACATGTAGCAAGGCATCTTAAATGAAATTTCAAATCACAAACATGGGCCAGAGAGTCAGCTCAATGGACTGAGTTCAGGCCCTGCATGGGCCTGACCCCTGGCACTGTCTGGTATTCCGAGCATCACTGGGAACAGCCCTCGAGCAGAGATGGAGCCTGCGGCAGGGGGGTAAAGCTGAGCACTCCCGGGTATGGCCTCCCAATTTTCCTTTTAGATCATAAAAGTGAGGTTGTAATTTTGTAGAAAAGTAGTATTTTGTAAATATATATGCAAAGCAAAACAGCTGAAAGGAGAATGGCTAAGAGGTTACACCTACATGGTGGAGTAACAGGAGGCTCATTCCTTTTAGTGTCTCCTTCTTTTTGACAAGCCCTGGGTGACTGACCTTGGGCTGGTAACTGGGAGGTGGGTGCTCGACTGTGAGTCATGGCCCTGGCAATGTCTTACATTTCTTCTCCCAACTAATGGAGCCGCTCTATAATGAGAAGGCAGTAATGAATTGTCTTCAGTTTAAAAGCTATAAAGACATTTAAAGTCAGCTGCCTTCAGTGTAAACAAACCTGTGTCATAAATTAAATGGCACTTAGAGTTTCGTTTTCATCAGCAGAAGCAGTTGTGAACAATGAAACAGCGGACACGGTTATCAGGGCAGCATACATTTCAACTCATTCTGGAAGTCAAGGCATCTCTCCAGTCCTAATCTGAGAGTAAAGTGGTCATTGGGCACGGACGGCCCTTCTGTCGTGGGCATGGGACTGCCTGGCTTCCTGAGTGCCACTGATTCCAGATAGGGGCCCTGTGTCTGGTGCTCCACCCTGGTCCCCAAACAGTCCGTGCTACAAAATATCAGGTGAATGGACAGGCACTGTCAACACGGTCTATCGTGGTGGGGCACGCAGACACACACACGGGCACAGAAATGAACTCACAGGGTGCTTGGCGGAGAGCCTCCCAGTCACAGTGCCAGTCTGATTCCACGTCGAGGAAACAACAGAGCCCTTTATGGTCAAAAGAGAATCAGTGTCAGGTGAAAGCGTGCCACACCTTGTGCCCAAAAGCCCACCCGTACCTGATGGGCACGGAAGGCAGCCAAAGCCCATGTGGGAACAGCACTAGGAGGGGGTGGTGGTCTTCATGTCACTTCAAACCCTATGAAGGAGGCTGGGCTATTTGCAACAAGGCAGGGCTGAGCATCCAGAGAGCTGTGGTCTCACTCTGCTACCTCGGAATTACAGAATCACTGTGCACAGACTCTTCGGGGATGGATCATGTCACGCATGCTGAGTGACCATGCAGAGGATGTGCAGATGCGAAAGCCCGTGGTCCGCACAGACCTTCCAGAGAAACGCAAGGTTTGCAGTGTCATGTCAGCAGACACACAGGGACTGGAATGATGAAAGCACGGCTCATGGTTTGACTTGGAACCTAGCCGTATCTGAACTCAGGTGTGAATCTAGGCCCAATACAGCCTTTTGGCTCAGATTCTTACCTCTTTCATGCATGACAGCAATCCATCTACAAAGGTTGACTTGATCTTGTGAACCTGGATTGCAAAGACAAAACTCACTTTCTTTAAGTACTTCAATAAACCAGGCCCGGGCAGACAGTGCAGGGGTGAAAGCACAGACCTTGATATGTCAGAGCCTGGGCTTGACCCCCAGGACCGCTGAGTGTGGCCCTAGAGGCGCCCGTTCATGGGCCTGAGTATTCAACTGAATGGCATGGTTGGATGAGAATCTGGGGTTCACTGGGCCTGGTTCTTGCCCCTTGCTTCCATTCCCCCGCCTACCTCTAATCAACAAGAGAAGCAGCGGCCGATGGGGTGTCACTGGGCCTGTCTTACAGATCTCACTTCACATGGCTCTGGGCCCAGAAGAGGTATCCAGCACTAAATAACAATGGCCCTCCGGGCAAAGTGCCACCCTGCTCTTTCTAACTGTATTCCATTCTTTGGCAAAAAGAGGAAAAGACCAGTGGTTGGTCTTTCCGCAGTGACCTCCTCCAGTACCCTCTGGCATGCCTTCTGGTTCCTTTATGACCCTTTACTCCTTTCAGGAGAAAAGTCAGGTTGCCTCCACCTTCCCTAAGAAATGCCATGACTCAGGACAGATCAGAGGCTCAGTGAGTGACTGCTCCATGGGCCGAGCTGTGCCAACAGTGACACATGTGGAGCCGCGGCAGGTCAGTGCCCCGTGTGGGAAGCTCAGACTGCAGGGAGGGACCTGGCCCAGCCAGAAACAGAGGAATGAGGTGACTAGGAGTGAGGGACAACAACCTACCCCCAAGTCACATGAGAATGACACCCTGTGTTCCCATCCCCTGCTGCCACCTATGACCCCCACTCAGCACTGGGCATGGCTGGAGACTCGGTCTTAGTCAGGACCAAGCAGGGCGAGTCCAGTCTGTCCCCACAGAACCCTGTCCAGCAGGCTTCCATGAACAAGGCTCCCCTGCTCCACCAGCTCCCTTTGGACAAAAAGGAACTTACCTGCCTATGCTCCAAAATTATCTTAGGCAACGGATGAAGGTCTTGTAGGATACGTAGCTGAAAAGAAAAAAAGCAGGTCATCAATTAATTCCTTCGCTTGTTTGAAGGGCTCCCAAGTGGCCCAGAGCATCTCGACCAACCAGGAGGCTCATGCTGAACCCAAAGATGCACTGCTGGAGACAGTGGGCACTGGGATGGTGCTATGGATCCCCAGTCCCCCACGCAGTCTCCAAGTCCACCAGGAGTGATCCCTACAGACCCCCAGCACCCCACACGGTCCCCAACCCACCAGGAGTGATCCCTACAGACCCCCAGCACCCACACGATCCCCAACCCACCCAGGAGTAATCCCTACAGACCCCAGCACCCCACACGGTCCCCAACCCACCAGGAGTAATCCCTACAGACCCCAGCACCCCACACGGTCCCCAACCCACCCAGGAGTAATCCCTACAGACCCCCAGCACCCCACACGGTCCCCGAGCCCATCAGGAGTGATCCCTGAGTGCAGAGCCAGGAGTGAACTCTAAGTACTGCTTGGTGTGCCCCCCGCCCCTGTCAAAGAAAAGGAAAAAAATCTATAAATGTGAAGCCCAGGAGTTTCAGAACACCCAAAAACCTGAATTAGTGTTCTGGGCCAAATGGCTGAGAACAGAAAAGGGATGAGGCAAGCTTAGTGGCAGCCACCAGGGAAAGCCCGTAGGACTGCAATCCGAGCGTGCTCAGAGGAGGCGGAGGGGCTCTGGGGTAGTGATTGGAGCCTGGCACTCTGGTGGCAGCCGTGGTATAACAGCGCCACCCAAACAGACAATAATATTGGTCTACACATATGCGATTAAAAAAAAATTAAGGACTAGGAGGCAACATTGCAATACGAGAATGGGTTTATTTGTATTCTTTGGGGGACGGGCACACCTGGAGGCACTTGATAGCTACTCGGCTCTGTGACTGGGGTTTACTCCTGGTAGTACTTGGGGAACCATGCAGCACTGAGGATATAGGCAATACAGAATCTTGTCCTGCTGAGCTATGTCTCCAGTCCTGGTTATTTTAATTTTAATTTTTTGGTGTTTGAGCCACATCTGGCATGCACAGGGACTATTCCTGACTCTGTGCTCAATGACTTCTGGCAGTGCCAGGAGACAATATATGGTGCTAGGGATTCAAACCAGAATCTGTGGCAAGCAAGGCAAATGTCTTAACTCTTGTACTATCCTTTTGTCCCTTTATTAACTTTTTGGATGGATTGGTTTGTGTCAGACCCAGCTATTCTCAGGGCTTATTCCTGGGTCTGTGTTCAGGGATCACTCCTGTTGGCACTTGAGAGACCCTAAGTGGGACCAAATTGGGGTCACCTATGAGCATGGAAAATTCCTACCTCCTATACTATCTCTTCAGTCCCCCTAGGTTCTTAGAGTCAAAATATGTCATGCTTATCAGACAGGACGAGATCATATGGACATTATTACTTGTGAGCTATTTCCAACATCAAGAAATATATCTCTCCAGGGACAACAGGCAGTTCCCAGGCAAATACATGCCTACCATGTCTGAAGCTGAGTACGAGACACCATGTGCCCTTCCAGCACCTCTCTGTGTGGCCAGTGAACCTGGCACAGGGCCCAAGTGAAGAACCACTGGTCTCTGCATAGCTGGCTGGGCCTAGTGTCCAGAACCCGAGTCCACTGAGCACGTGGCCCAAAGAAAGGAGGGGCCAGAGCAATAGTACAGTGGGGAGGGCACTTTCTTTACATATGGCCGACCTGGGTTTGACCCTCAGCATTCCATATTGCCCCCCAAGCCCAGCCTGGAGTGATTCCTGGGTACAGAGCAGGGCCGAAGCCCTAAGGGCAGCTGGGTGTGCCCCCACTAATTTTATCAATATTTGAATTCATTTCAACCCAGAATTTCTCAGATGTGATTCATAGGCTGGCTACACCAGAGTAACTTACTTCATTGGTCACTGTCATCCCATTGCTCATCGATTTGTTAAAGCGGGCACCAGTAACATCTCTCATTGAGAGACTTATTGTTACTGTTTTTGGCATATCCAATACACATGGGTAGCTTGCCAGGCTCTGCCCCGCGGGCTCGATACTCTCGGTAGCTTGCCGGGCTCTCCGAGAGGGGCAGAGGAATCGAACTCGGGTCGGTTGCGTGAAAGGCGAACACCCAACCACTGTGCTATTGCTCCAGCCACCCCCACTAAATAAAACCAAGATGAAAAGGATAAGAAATGAAATTGCATATTCCCCAGCAGGTCCCTGTTCCAACCATGCCCTAAGGTAACCACTGCCCGACCTCTATGGGCAAGGCTAAATTTTCTAATTTTTACTGTGTCCAGGGAAGAGGAGATTGTGGCTTTGTTTGCCCAAGCTAGGTCTGCGAGATCCATCCATGCTACCTCAAGGGAATTGTACTTGTATACCACACACATCACTTGTGCCAGTTGTTTGATTTTGGGGCTGCACCCTGGGTTGCTCCGGGCCATTCAGCCCATGTGCTCAGAAGAGCGCACGGTGCCAGGGATTGAACCTGAGCCTCATGTATGCAACACACATGTTCTAGTCCTCTGAACCCTCTCCTCAGCCCGGGATCCAGATGTCTGAATATTAGGCAATGATCTGTTCATCCCACCCTTGATATATGGACTATTTCCACTCTGGGGCTATTATGAAAAGTTCCTATGAACATAGGTACACAGGTCTTGGTTATCATATACCCATGGTTCTGTGGTACACATAAGGAAGGTAACATTTATAGATCATTTGCAGCAGAGGAAATAAACGTCAGACAGTTCTCCAAAGTAATACACCAATATAGACCACGTCAGCAACACACAAATATTCCACAAATTTGCTATTCTGGTAAATTGAAGGAATATCTCACCATAGTTCGTTTGGTTTTGGTTTGGAGGCACACAACCTGCCTGTGCTCAGGGATCACTTCTGGTGGGGCATGGGGAACCACATGAGGTGCCGGAATGGACCCAGGGTCAGTCGCATGCAAAGCAACACCTTCCCCGCTCTGCACTCTCTCTGGCCCCTCTCATCCGGACTTTAATAACAGTTCCCCACTAATATAGTCAGACTGCACAATCATACATCAGAGAATAATCTCTGGGTTGATGATGAGCCACATACACGGTGATGGTCCCGAGAGCCTAGGCGTGCAGAAGGCTGTGTGATCATATGGATGACATCACAGAACAATGCACTGAGCAGTAAGCACCCTCTGGTTAAGACACACAGAGCTGGGTGCATATGCTTAGTGTTACATCTTTCATTAAACCCCTGTCCACATCTTTTGCTCATTTAAACAACTGGTTAGTGTCTTTTCTTCTTCCTTTTGTTTTTGACCCACACCTGGTGACACTCAGGAGTTACTCCTGCCTCTGCACTCAGGAATCACACCTTGCGTGCTTGGGGGATCAAAAAGGGTGCCAGGGATTGAACTCAGGTCTGCTAGCAAGCGGCCTACCCTTCACACATACACTCTCTCTCTGGCCCTAGGTCTTTTTCTTCATGATTTGAAGAATTCATTATATTTAGACAAGGGTTTCCTTGTGAAATTATATTTATTGAAAATAAATTTCAACCTGTGGTGGCTTAGGGTTTTCAGCTCAGTAACGCTGTTACATAGACAGACGATTGTAAATCCCAATTGTTAAGTTGGTGACTTAGAATCAATCTTTTCCTTTGTATTGAATGGATTTGTGTTCTTCTTAAAAATATTTACGTATGTTGGGGCTGGAGCGATAGCACAGTGGGTGGGGCATTTGCCTTGCACTCGGCCAACCCGGGTTCGATTCCCAGCATCCCATATGGTCCCCTGAGCACCACCAGGAGTTAATTCCTGAGTGCATGAGCCAGGAGTAACCCCTGTGCATCGCCAGGTGTGATCTAAAAAGCCCCCCCCCCAAAAAAAAAGAAGAAAATATTTACCTACGTAAAGATCTTGAGAAATATATAATGTTTATATATGCATATATACACATATATATATATACATATATACATACTAGTCATGAGATCCAAAATGGCGCCAACACCTCCTGAACCCCTTGTACTCTCCTGAACCCAGCTTACCATCACGTCTTAGACAGTGCACGGTTCAACACACAAGGCAGAGAACTCTGCATGTGACCCCTGCTGGACATCGTTGGCTGTTTTGTAAGATTCAGATGGAGTGGCATGGGTGGAGCACGGAGGGACCTTGCCCGGCCGAATTGCAGCGCCGTTGGACATGAAGCTGTGGCAGCGGTGTGCACACTGGCTCATCCACTACAGGGTGCTGCCCGCTGACCACCAGGTGACCTGGGTCTCTGTTCGACCTGGCACAGACCCTCCACAACGGGGTCCTGCTCTGCCAGCTGCTCAGCAACCTCTGGGCACACTCCATCAATCTCAAGGAGGCTGCAGATGTCCCAGGTGCTGCCCAGAGATGCAGGCAGTGCATGTTCGTCAGTGTGCGGATTGTTACAACATGCCAGCTGACCAAAAGCTTGCTTTCGGTAGTCTGGAAACACCCATAAGGACGATTAGAGGCTGCCCCAAAAGCCTCCGTCCCTCTCAGAGAGCCTGGCGAGCTACCCGTGATGTATTTGATATGCCAAAAACAGTAACAGTAATAACAATAACATGCTCTTCTTGTTCCTGGAGGAAACAGATGCTGTTTGGGGCTGCACTGACAAGTGACAGGGATGAATGAAGATGTTACTGGTGCCCGCTAAAGCAATCAACGAACAACGGGATGATAGTGATAGTGATATACATACACACACACTTTTTTTTACACTTTTTTATACTTTTTTGTTTTATGCTTGTTATACAGTTTGGGGCGTTTGAGGACACACCTGCTGGTGTTGGGGGCTACTCCTGCTCTGTGCCTAGAAGTCACTCCTGGTGTTGCTCTGCAGATCATGTGCGGTGCTGGGGATTGAACCAGCGTTTGCTACATGCTAGGCAAGTGTCTTACTCTCTGCTATCTATCTGACCCTTTTGTTTTGCTTTTCCATATAAGTTTGGGGCTCAGTCTGCCAATTTCAAAAAGGAATTTTATTTTACTTTTTGGGGTTAGAGACCAAGTCCAGGGCCTCACACATGCAATTCGTGTGCTCTACTATGCATTCCTGCTGCTAGGTTTGAGTCAGGATTGTTTGGAATCTATACATCACTGTGGAGAGCGCTGCTGGTTAATTCTGAATGGAATGCATGAACCATGGGATTGACTCTCTGCCTGAATGGAGACAGTACAGAGCAGTGAGACACATAAGCAGGAGCAGGCAGGTCCTTGGTGTTGTACCAGAACTGAGGTCAGCTTAGCAAAGCCAGGCCTCATGGAGGGCAAGGAGGGGGACGCATACCCTAGGCTGAGAAGCCAGGTGGAGAAGGAGAATTCTTCCCCACTTCAGAGAGCAGTCAGAAATCTAGAAGACAGGGTGCTGGAGCGATAAGCACAGTGAGTAGAGCGTTAGCCTCGCAAGCAGCCGAGCCAGGTTTGATACCCAGCATCCCATATGGTCCCCCAAGCACCACCAGTATTAATTCCTGAATGTAGAGCCAGAAGTAACCCCTGAGCATCGCTGGGTGTGGCCCCAAAACAAAACAACCAAAAAAACTCAGAAAAAGATATGCAGATGACAATTAGTGTTGGCTTCCCTATCCCAGCTCTAGAAAAGCGCTGCTGGTTCTGGTTAAGGAGCGGAGCGGAGTGCCGTGGGACCTCAGAGCCTCGCTTTATCAGACGCTCCCGGCTGGCACCCATACCACATTCTTCCCCTCTTCGCCTCTCATGGCGCCACCCTGATCTCAAAGGCTGGTTTCTCAGAGATTAGCTTTCTGGTTCTCGATGTTTGCCGCTTCCTAGAATCAGCTGGGCTGCCTACACACACCTGACTCCACAAGAGGCTTTCCAGCACTCCTATGGGAGGAGAGGACCCTACGCCAGGATTGGACCTTCAGAGCATCTCTAGCCAAGGCTGGCTGACACCTCCAAGTGTCTTCTCACAGGCCTGGGGCTCACAGGCTCTCTGCACCATGGTCCTGTGAACACTTCCAACCTGTCAGCGTGTGAGCACCTAAATCCCACCTGCTTCTCTTACCTGTCCCTCGGTGGCAGTAATCTTTCCCTGCTCAGACCACACAAGGCAAACCAGGAGTGATTGCATACCCTGCCTTCTGCTTATGCCATGAGACATGTCTTTTTGTTCTGAAAAGCCCTGGAAACCCATCTAACTTCCCCCATCATCAATACAGATCAGACCACAGACACAGCCGGTTAACGATCTTCCTGTACACAACAGCCTGATGGAGGGGAAATCGGGCCACACCCAGCTGTGCGCAGGGCTTACTCCTGACTGTGTGTTAGGGTTCACTATTGGTGGTGTCTGGGGACAATATGCATTTGGTACAATATGTACCAAACTGGGGTTGGCTGCATGCAAGCTGTATGCTCTCTCCAGTGCTAAGAAGTGTCTCTTGTTACTATGATTCTTCATCATTTTTGTTATTGCTTGGGCATACCTGGCAGTCCTTAGGGTTTATTCCTGGCTCTGCACTCAGGGATCACTCCTAGGTGTGCTAGAGGGACCTTATGGGATGCCTCAAACCCAGGTCAGCCACATGAAAAGCAAATGCCCTACTCACTGTACAAGAACGCCAGCCCCATGAGCTGTCTTTTGAAACACAACTAATAGCTGTGAGAAAGAGGAGACCAGCCTCCTGCAAGCATGCAGAGCTGGGGGGATATGGAGCAGCAGGAAATCCAGTCCTTGCCTGTGGAAATGCAAAATGGAGCAGCCTCTCTGGAGCAGTATGAGGTTGTCTCACTGCCTAGCTCAGCCACTCTGCTCTGTGGTTTCCCCAAAGGAGCCGAAACTCCAAACGGTATAAAACCAGGACTGGGGGCAGTCAAGGTGCCCCTCGGTAAGCGAAAGGAAAGTGCGAAACATGGTGCATTTGCAAAGGCTCCAACCATGCAGCCTGTGAGGCTGGCCCCTGGATCAGGGCTGGGGTAAGGGCCATCCTCATGGATCTGTGTCATCGGGTCCTTGTCTAAAAACAGCCACAAAGTGGCCCCAGCAGCAACCATGGACAGGGGAGGGGGGTGGGGAGGGTGGGGCGGAGGGGTGGGCTGATGTAGGCCCATCCTTTGTGATCAGTGCTCGGGGCTGACAGTGGGGGAGACCGAGATGGTGGGGTGGGACAAAAGGGGAAGTCTACAAACCTGACCCTCCGTCTTGCTATGACCCTAAAGCTGCTTTAACATACATCAGTCCACACAATGCAAGGTACTCCCTTATTTGAACATTTCACCTGAAGTCCCTGGCCGTCCCAACGCCTTGAGAGCACCGCATGCTCCGGTCACCTCAGGCCCTGAGGTTTGGGTACCCAGCACATTCTAGAGCTCCTAAGGGATAAGCCAGTCTGGACCGTTTCCTATTGCCTGTTCTTGCTCCATAGGGCCCAGCTTCCTCGGTAACGGCACAGAAATGAGGATGTGTTTGGAATTAAATGAGACGAATACTACATATGGAAGCATAAGGGATTCGTTTCAGACTTATCACAGGCAGTGGGAACGCCCCGACACAGAACAGAGTCCACACCCAGCTCCAGCTAAGTCCCCGCTGAGCAGCGAGCAGGCACGAAGGAGGCCAGCTCAGGAGATCACACAAATGTCACAGAGGAAACCTGGCAGAGGAGGATGGTATGGAGTGGGTGCACAAGAGCAGTGCTCATGGAGACCTGATGCAGGGAAGCAAGAGGAGCCTTGACCGACCATTCAGAACCACACAGTTATTCTGGAGTGAAGGCTGGTTTTCCGGTTGCTCAGTTAGGAGAGAAAGACTCAGAGAATTTCCACTGATTGTGTCTTGGGGATTAAACAATGCCAGCCACAGTTCTTGCTCTCTCTTCAAGAGCAGCACAGGAAGAGTCACACTCTCTCTTGCCTATCTTTTCTGTCTGAAGAGCGAAGGAGCAGCAAAGAAAGGGCAACAGTGCCAGCTGGTGCCAGGACAGAGAATAAGTCAGCCCGCGCCTCTGCACGGGGCAATAACAGCTTGCCCAGGGCCTAAGTCTGCTACGTGGGGCTCTAGCTGGGAGGGTCCTGCTCCCTGCTGTCCCTGAGCCCTGCAGGCCAGTTCCAGGCTACCTGATTCTGTGGATGTGTAAAAACAAGCCAGAGAGAACTTTGATCGCATGACCTGCACCTAGTGGGACTGGCAAAGAGGCAGCTAAGGGAAAGGAAGGGCGCATGCAGGAAACGAAGAGGCATTGAACCATCACTACAGTCAGAGGTGTGACCACAGGCCTTTGAGAAATCAGACTGCAGGCTGACTGCAGCCAGCAGAGGAATCTGTGGGGAGTGCCTTGTGCCTGAGGCAAGAGTTTGTGTTTGGCAGGATGCTGGGAAGAGGAGGGCTGAGCAGTGGCATGGCAGGACCAGACCCTCCCTGGAGAGCTCGGGTTTTATTCTGAGAGCCATGGGAAAGTGAGCAAGCATAAGTCAGGTGAGAAAAAGGACTTCAGGAGTGAAGTGGCAGTGGGGGAAGGTGGACCTCGGTGGGAGTCGGGAGGGGCGCAGGCAGACGAAAGAGCATGTCTCCAGTTTGTTTGGTTTGGTTCTAAGGACATACCCAGAGGCTCACTTCCGGCTCTGTGTTCAGGGATCACTCCTGCAGGGATCCAGGGACCATATGGGGCTTTGGGGACTGAACCCAGGCCAGCCACATGAAAGCAAGTTTCCTACTTGCTGTACTATCAGCTCTCCAGACCCTTAGGAATACTTTCTAGGAAGAGAAGCTAAAAGTTGCAATGGGTCAGATTGAAAGAAAATCAAAGATAATTCCTAGGGCTTTAATGAATAATAATAAACATTCTTTAGGGTTTTTGAGAGTGCATGTGTCAGTCATAGCCATAAATTCTATTACACACACATGCACATACACACACTTCCCTAAGTACTATTACACACACATAAAATTCCCTAAGTATTATTAGACACACACACACACACACACACTTCCCTAAGTACTATTACACACACATAGACTTCCCTAAGTATTATTAGACACACACACACACTTCCTTAAGTACTATTACACACACATAGACTTCCCTAAGTATTATTAGACATACACACACTTCCCTAAGTACTATTACACACACATAGACTTCCCTAAGTATTATTAGACACACACACACACACTTCCCTAAGTACTATTACACACACATAGACTTCCCTAAGTATTATTAGACACACACACACACACACACTTCCCTAAGTACTATTACACACACATAGACTTCCCTTAAGTATTATTAGACACACACACACACACACACACACACTACATACACACACACTTTCCATAAGATGTCAGCCTGGAAAATGCCAGCATGAGCCTCTTTCACAGGCTGGGAAGTGAGGCTCATAAGGAGTATGAGTTACAGAGGAGGAACAGTCACAGCAGGAACCAACCTGCTGCCCTTGCTCTGCCCTCTGCTGGCAACAAGATGGCGCTGAGCCCTGTGGCTAGACTACCCCAGGAGCCCTGATGCACTCAGAACTGCCTGAGGGTGTCCTGTGGGGTCAGTGAGAGTGAGAGCATGGACAGGGCAGTAGGAGCAGAGTGCTGGACAGGCGCAGAGAACCCCCTTCTGCTGCAGAATCAGACTCATCATTGTCTGGGTCCCCCACATCTCCACTCCACCCCTCCCAGTAATACTGCTTAGGCGTCTGAATACCTTTCTCCTCTGACGCTCCAACAAAGTTGAGCTCCTCCACCCAAATTCCACTCAAGAGAAGGGCAGCTAAAATGTTTTCAAGGAACTCTGGGACAGGGAGGACACTGACATCCTTCCCCACTCTCTCTCGTAGGAGCATGGAATAAAACGGTCACGACAGGTTGTCAAAATTTGGTTTTCCGAAAAAAGTTCCAGTGAATGATTCTGTGCCGGAGATTTAGTCAGTGGAAACGTCGCTGCCCAGGCTGGGAGGGGGCAAGAGGGCACCCCGCGTTGAGTCACAGCACACACCCACTCACCGAGGCTTCCGACGTGGACAGCTGTCTCTGCAGTCCTGTTCTGGGAAGACTCTCTCGTGGACACAGGAGGTGCAGCTGCAGCTTCCCAAAGAGCATCTTCAACAGAGCAGTTACACTGATGAGAATCCCAGGTTCAGAGAAGTAAGCCACTGGCTAAGAAAACATGCCAACGAGACACCAGCTGGGAGCTGTGTGCTCACAGAGAACACGCAAAGAATTGGGGGGCTGCA
The DNA here is from genome assembly GCF_027595985.1 of Sorex araneus. Taxonomy (NCBI): domain Eukaryota; kingdom Metazoa; phylum Chordata; class Mammalia; order Eulipotyphla; family Soricidae; genus Sorex; species Sorex araneus. The sequence continues at coordinate 143,901,646 of NC_073306.1, forward strand.
TTTTATCCAAACTTCAATGAATAACAAAAAAGAGAGCATGGGCTTGGCTTCATGCTTTTTTGTTTTTCTGACATCTGAATTCAAGAAAATCTAGACCATTTTTAGGAATATTTCCATTTTTTTATGCTATCATGAACAATACTATGATATATACATTATTTCAGTAGGATAAATACCAAATTATAGAAGAAAAAGTGCTTATTATGACTATGTAATTGCTTTGAACTTAAAGTTTTGAAGCAATGAATCTCAATGAACAAACATAAGTGGTTTACATATTTTAGATAATGTAAAATCTTATTTATGAATCATAATATATCTCTTTTTAGCCTTTGAATAAGAAATGGATCCAATCAAGGAACCAAGAAGTGTCACCTTTCGGAGCTGATTACTGCTCGTCACGAGAAACTGTTCTCCTGCAGCAAAATGTGCCTCCCGTTCCAGGTCCTTTAGATGAGACTGTGAATGCAGAAAACATGAATGATGTCACTGCTACTTCTCACCATTCAGGATCCTTTAATTTTCTCATCAAACAATTCTCAACAAAAGCTCTGGTAAAGTTTAAGAAAACCTATAATTCATAAAAATAGACATTAAAATACATTTTTTTTACTCCTGGTGGAATACTCCCATAGAATCATTGCACCAAACTTAGGGAAGCTGACTTAAAGAAGAAAATATTAGGGTCAGAGTGATAGTGTAGAGGGTATATGCATTTGCCATATGGTTTCCTGAACTCCTCTAGGTATGATCCCTGAGCACAGAGCCGGGTGTGAGCCCAAAGCAATGCCAAGTGAGGCCCCAAAACAAAAAATAAGTCTAAATCTTAAAAAAGAAGAAAATAGGGGGCTGGAGCGATAGCACAGCGGGTAGGGCGTTTGCCTTGCGCGCGGCCGACCCGGGTTCTAATCCCAGCATCCCATATGGTCCCCTGAGCACCGCCAGGGGTAAATCCTGAGTGAAGAGCCAGGAGTAATCCCTGTGCATCGCCAGGTGTGACCCAAAAACCAAAAAAAAAAAAAAAAAGAAGAAGAAAATATTGCAAATACTCCCAAATAAGGAACGGGAAGAAAGAATTCTCCAGAGATATCACAACTAGAAAAAGACTGAATATCACCCCATAAACCACTAAGTATCAGAGGTCTCCCAAGGCAGAGAAGCTAAGAGCAAGCTGCAAGACCAGCACAGAGAGGGCAGCTGCAGGGAGCACAAGCAGCCCCCAGAGAAGCCGCCACCTCACACTGGGACAGCAGAGAAGGTCCCCGCCGGAAGAACCCAGCTCGCACTCTGAAACACCAGGGAAACAGTGCTGAGCACAGCAGGCATGGGCTGTGTCCAAATGCCTCTCACACCCTTGCCATTTGGGTCAAAAGAAAAGTAGAAGTCTAGAACTTAAATAATGAGGGTCAGAGAGATAGTACAGGGGTAAGGCGCTTGCCTTACACACAGATGACCCAGGTTCAATCCCCAGAGCCACGCAAGCCCCACCAAGAGTGATTCCTGAGCTCAGAGCCAGGAATCAAAGAAAACAGAAGGTAGATCTAAATCAACCAACTCTTGTAGAATGGCATTTGCACTGTACTTTTCATCCAATGGGAGCCTCTTCTGACTGAAATTTGAAAGCTGACAGGGTCCAGAGAAACTAAGGGAAAAGTCTAAAAAATAAAATGGCATCTGGTTCAACCTCAATGGAAAACCCAATGTAGACTTCTCAGAAAAAAAGAATAAAGTTTCCATATGACCCAGTGTTTTCACTTCTCCCCCAAGAACATAAAATAAAAGAACTTAAAAAGAGCACCTGTGCTCAATAGCCAGGATAAGTGATCAACCCAAATGTATAAAGACAGGGTTGGAACGAAAGTACAGAGGACAGGGTGCTTGCCCTGCATGCGCTGACCCAGGTTTGGTCCCCGGCATTCCATATGGTCCCCCAAGTACCACCAGGAGTGGAGTGCAGAGCCAGGAATAACCCCAGAACATTGAAGATATGCCCCCCAAAAGTCCAATGATAGATTAATGGATAATACACAGAATAATGGATATAGGGACACAGTAGAATATCACACAGTCATAAGAAAAGATGGGACTGTGCAGTTTACTGCAACTTGAGTGGATCTGGAGGGCATCATGCTAAGCAAAGTAACTTTGAGGGAAGACAAATATCAAGTTATCTTACTCATCTGTGGTCTAAAGAAAAATAAAACAAGGGAATAGGCAGTATATAATGATGCCAAACAAAACTGAGATCACCAAGCAGTTGGGGGAAGGGGCTGGGTGTGGGGAAGGAGGAGGCAGAACTAGAAGTCATGCCAGGAGATGGGTGAGAGGCTTGGGCACTATGGTGATGGTGAGGGTGCAGTTGTATATGAAAGCTGTAAACATGGCCACTACTGAAATCACGATGCCCGAAGTACTCTAAACAAGAAAGCAACTCAGAACACGCCCTCAGTTAAACTATGCTGCAACTCTGTGGTCAAAGCAACACATGATAAAAAGGAAAACAAGGAATAAAACATCAAAATAAAAACAATGGATCCCTTCAGGAATTATACTTCAGGAAACCAAAAATGCAGTGACAAATTTTTTGTTCTAGAAGAATGTAAAAGAATGTGACTTCCTGGTTAATTTACCAAAATATCAGTGTGCTCTTATGTTTAAGCACATGGCCATAACAGGCAAATGCACAAAGAGAAGAAAAAAAATACAGCTTCAAATGGAATGAAGCCAAACACAAAGCATAACTGGATCAGAACTATAAAGTAATGGGCATAGCCGAGCCAGAGAAGAGCTGGGCACCAGGGTGGGTGGGCAGGCTACAGCGGGTCGTGCTGCAGATGGGAACAGCTGAGGCCCAGTCCCTCAGAAAGCAGCCAGGCCATGTTCTCCTACAGTAGGGACAGGGCCCAGCCAAGTGCTTGTGCTTCCTGAAGCCTCACGGGCAGAGGACTGCACACCGGTCACTAGCAGACCTCAGATACTTGCTGCACTGTAAAGACTGTTCACGGACCCTCCCTGTTGATGGCAGGATGCAACACAGCCTGCACACGAGGCTCTGCCACATGATGTGGATTCGGGGACCATATAGGGTACCAAGGATGGAACTCAGGTTGGCTACATGCAAAGCAAATGCCCTACTCACTATTCTATTTCTCCAGCTCCCCACAAAGTCAATTTTATTTTTTATTTTTTAATTTTTTTTGCTTTTTGGATCACACCCGGTGATGCACAGGGGTTACTCCTGGATCTGCACTCAAGAATTACTCCTGGACGTGCTCAGGGGACCATATGGGATGCTGGGAATCGAACCCGGGTCCGCCGCGTGCAAGGCAAATGCCCTACCCGCTGTGCTATTGCTCCAGCCCCATCACAAAGTCAATTTTAAAAGACAGATGTCATAATGTGGATATTCTCTGACCACAACAAGGAAAAGCTGTGAATTAATTTTTTTTTAATTTTTTATTGAGTCACCATGTGGAAAGTTACAAAATTTTCAGGTTTAAATCTAAGTTATACAATGCTCGAATACCCATCCCTTCACCAGTGCTCATATTCCACCACCAAGAATCCCAGTATAGCTCCACCCCGCCCCCTCACACCCCAACCCCCCCCACGCCCCTAGCCCCCCCCACCCTAAGCCCCCCCCCCCCGTGTAACTAATAAATTTCACTTTACTTTCATTTTGATTGCATACAATATTTCAACAAAACTCACTATTATTGTTTGGAGAGTCTCTCCCCTAAAGTCAGACCTGCTGAAAAGGAAGCATTAGATAATTTGTTTTCCATTGCTGAGGATGAAGAGGTATGAGGTCGAGTGACCACACTTAGTGGCCTCTCAGTTTTGGGTTTCTGTAATTTAGTATTTTAGTAACTAAGTCCAGAGAGACATCTGCCAGAAGTTGCATCGTTGCCAACTTGTACTTCTCAGTTACATTATATTCCACATATGAGTGCAATCTTTCTATGTCAAGCTGTGAATTAATTTTTTAAAAAAGTAAATCTTAGGGGCCGGAGCGATAGCACAGCGGGTAGGGCGTTTGCCTTGCACGCGGCCGACCCAGGTTCGATCCCCGGCATCCCATATGGTCCCCCAAGCACTGCCAGGAGTAATTTCTGAGTGCAAAGCCAGGAGTAACCCCTGAGCATCGCTGGGTGTGACCCAAAAAGCAAAAAAAAAAAAAAAGTAAATCTTAAAAAGCCACAAAAGAGTGGGAATTAAGTAGCACTTTAAAAACAAGAGGTCCAGGGAAATACCCTGGGGGGCAGGGACATATGCTCAACATATGAAAGACCCCAAGCTTGATCTCTGACAGCATATGGCACTTTAAGCACCACCAAGTGTGGCCCTGGTGGTCCTCAGCACTGCTGTTTCCAAGTAAGACTCCATCATGAGGAAACAGAAAATCCGAATATCCAATAAGAAAATTGAGTTGGTAACTGGAAATCTGCAATTAAACAAAATGCTGATCTTGCTTGATCTTTACCTACTGATCTTACTGATCAGTAGGTAAAAACCTACTGAATAGTTAAAGAACTAAAAACCTTAAAGTTTTATTCCAACTTGGGATTGCTTTCAAATTCATTTTATGAGGTCAGTATTACCCTGCCACCAAAGACAAAGTAGTTATAGAAATGAATCTACCAAAGTCTCTCACAAACATTATGTAGAAATCCTCAACAAAATACAAGCAAACAGATTCAAAACTGTGTTAAAATTGTATGTCATGACAAAGCAGCTCAATTCCTAGAAGTTTATAGTTCAATGTATAAAAATCAATCAATACAGGGGTCAGAGAGATAGTACAGCAGGTAAAGTTCTTGCCTTGTCCATGCCTGACCCAGGTTTGATCTCCGGCATTCCATTTAGACCCCAAGCACTACCAGGAGTGCAGATTCCTAAGTGTTTAGCCAGGAGTAACCCCTGACTATCACTGGGTGTGGCCTCAAAACAAACCAAAACAAAAAAGTCAATCAATACAATATGTTACAGAATCAGAATGAATGGAGAAAAACCATATGAAGGGCCAGAGCAATAGTGTAGCAGGTAGGGCATTTACCAATCTGCTTTAAATCCCTGGCATCCCATATGGTCTCCCAAGCATCACCAGGAGTAATTCCTGAATACAGAGGCAGGAGTAACCCCCAAGCGTTGTTGGGTGTGACCCAAAAAAGCAACAAACAAACAAACAAAAAAATCCACATGATCATCATAATTGGTTTGAAATCTGACAATAGCCAAAACTCACAATGGAAACTATCTCCCCCCCACCCTAATGAATCCTAAACAAAAAAACTCAGCAACTATCATCATGAAGAGTGACAAAAGTTCAGGGCCTCTGAACTTGGAGACCAAAAAATAACTATTATAAGATCTAGCAATCCACTTCAGGTATGTTAAAAGCAGGATCACAGAAGGTATTTCTATATCCACTCTTATTAGACACATTCACAATAAAACACAGAATCAACTCAAGTATCCATCAGTGGATGAGTGGATAAGAAAAACAAGGTATGTGCATATAATGGAATGTTATTAAACCTCAAAAAGGAGAGTCTGCAATACACTATAACATGGACGAACCGTGAAGGCATTACACTGAGGAGAGCAGGACAGTCACAGAAGGACATGTCCAGTACGAGCATACTCATCCTGAGTATGAGTCACAGAAAGGGTCAAAATCAGACAGGAAGTGGAACAGTACTGTGATATCCACTTCCTGACAGGATATGAAGGGACAGAGAACTGCTGTTAACAGGCACTGAGTTCCTGTTTTACTGTAGGGAAGGAGTGGTAGGATGGTTGGGGTGACATGTGTACAACACCATTACAAATGTACTTAAAACTACCGAGCTATACACTTAGAAATAACCCCAGGGATGGAGGATAGCTCAAGTGATAGAACACAGGCCCAGAACACATGAGGCCTGAGATCAATTCTGGCACTGCACAACCCCTTAAGCACCACTGGGTTTAGCTCTAGTGGCCCCGAGTACCACTGCATTAAGCACAGCACCCCCGTGCCTGACAACTGAACTGTCAAGCCACGCTGCCATCAGACCGAGCATTGTGGCAGAGGCCCCGGTGCCCCATGCACTGCTCGCTCTATTCCCCATAAAAGAGAGAGAGAGAGAGAGAGAGAGAGAGAGAGAGAGAGAGGGAGAGAGAGGGAGAGAGAGAGAGAGAGAAATTATCCTTTAAACAAAGGAAGGGGGGTTAACAGAGCCTCTGCTCTATAGAACAGTGAGAAGATCCTAATTCCCACCCTGCCTCCCCCAGAAAAGTTGGGAAGTAAAAGTCAGGAAAAACATTTTGGGAAAAAAACAGCCAGAGAAGGGGGGTGGGGGCGATGAGAAGGTTTGAACCCTGTTTTGCCTGTAGGGAGCCCTGGATCATCCCCCAGCTCCACTGATGAATGTCCCTGAGTACCACCATCTCTGTCACTGTCACTGTCATCCCGTTGCTCATCAATTTGCTCGAGCGGGCACCAGTAACATCTCCATTTTGAGACTTGTTACTGTTTTTGGCATATCGAATACGCCACGGGTAGCTTGCCAGTTTCTGCTGTGTGGGCGAGATACTCTCGGTAGCTTGCCGGGCTCTCCAAGAGGGACAGAGGAATCAAACCCGGGTCGGCCGCGTGCAAGGCAAATGTCCTATCATTGTGCTATTACTCCAGCCAGAGCACCATAAAAAAATAAAATAAAATAAAATAAAAAAAAAGTGGAAGTCTCCTAAGCATGATGAGGTATAAATTTACAATTGAAAGAAACCACAACTAAAAAATATATTTTGAAAAGTACAAATCAGCTCCAGGTGGATTGTAGGATAATGTTGGTTTGCCCTTCCTCCCTGGCCGCTGGGAGCTTGTGTTTGTTGATTGCCCCCACCTGTCAATTACCTTTGTCTCCTGACCAGACTCTGACTTGTAAATATTGTCTTTCTCTTTTCCTTAATGTCTTTTGCATGGTTAGCTATTTCAGAGCAATTGCCTTTTGTATGGATATAGGAAGACAGTTAAAAAGACAAGCCTGTGGCTTGGGAGTTGTTTGACCCCAGATAACATTACCTCTTGGACATCTGCTCTCTAGACTTAAGCCTTATTTCCTAGATCCCCAAAAGAAGGGTCCCGACGAGGTATTGGACGAACCCAGTGCAAGCGGTGAGCTATGAGCTACCCTGGCATCGAAATGGGCCTGGCTAAAGTGCCCTGATGCTTAACTATAAGTTAAGAGCGTGGTCATGGACAGATTCTGTCATGATCCAAAAGTAATAACTAGATTTGGACCCTGCTGGGGTTAGGAATGATTGATCTTGTCTGAGCACTGTAGTCTGGGTCTGTGGTAAGAAGTCCCCAGGAGAGACACCCTACAAGCTTAAAAGTGTCTATTACTGTGTCCATACGGAATGGTAAATATTAGGAAGGAGAATCAAAGATGCTAATTAAGTTGCAGGTCTATGGAGAGGACAAACACACATTAAGGGCTGCAGATGGTCCGGAAGACTGGAAAAACATTTTTGATCATGCTTCCCATGGGGAGGCGTGGTTGGGGAGGAGTGGTGAGAGGATAAAAAAAAGAGCAGCTAGGAGAAAGGGATTGTTGGAATGATTGGGTTGATTGTTGGATTGTTGGATAGATTGATTGATGAATTGATTGAAGGAGAGGGGTTTGAGAGAGACAGCAGAGTGAGAGAGACAGATGGGACAGATACAGTGGGAAGAAAGAATTGTGCAGTTAGAGAGAGATAGACTCAGAGAGAGAGAGGGTTGGAGAGAGCTGGGAGAGAGGAGAGATTGAATAAACGGCAACTAATCAGTAACCAGCTTGGCCCTCGTTCTTCCTTCGTCCGTCCAAGGTAACAGCCATCCCAGGTGGAGAAGCGGCTCAAGAGCACTGAACTTGGGTGGTGAGAGAGCGCTGCCCACCCAGAGAGCCTACGAACATCCTTTCACGTGTAATCCCTGCATGTGTGAGGGGCTTACACAGCCCTGTGGTTGGGGATTTTCACAGCCTGCACTCGAGATGTAGTGTAGGATTTTTTTTTTCTTTTTGGGTCACACCCGGCGAAGCTCAGGGGTTACTCCTGGCTCTGCACTCAGGAAATAGTCCTGGCAGTGCTCGGGAGACCATATGGGATGCCGGGGATCAAACTCGGGTCAGCCGCATGGAAGGCAAACGCCCTACCCATGTGCTATCGCTCCAGCCCCAAGTTATGAAATTTTTTACAGTGGATTATAAACCTTAAAGCAAAAGCTGCTAAAAACAGCTTTTCGACAGCATCTAGGAAAACACTGCCATCAGCTGAAAGTCAGGAAAGATTCCCTAAGGAGAACAAACAAGCATGGGCCCTAGGAAAAGACACTAGTGACCGCACCATGTGCAGTCGGCTTAGCAGCTGAGCGACAGCATAGCGGGGAGGGTATCTGCTGCGTCCCATTCCTGGAACCCCATTATGGTTCCCCAAGTATTGCCAAGAGTGACCCTGAGTGCAGAACCAGGAGTAAGCCCTGAGCACAGCTGGAGGTAGCCCCCCCCAAACAAACAGAGCTTATGTTCACCAAAAGGGCCCAGTGCAGAGTGGAAGCTGAGTCAGAGAGAGAGATGGCACATGTAGGAGAAGCCAAAATAAATCACAATGTTCTACAAACCCAGAAGAAAAAGATAAAGACCCTCCATTTAGAGAAGGTTTTTTTAAGGGTAACGAAGAGAGAGTACAGTGGCCTTGCACATGGCCAACCAGGGTTCAATCCCCGGCATCCCATATGGTCCCCTGAGCACTATCAGAAATGATCTCCGAGTGCAGAGCCAGGAGTAAACTCCTTAGCACTGCCAGGTGTGGCCAAGAGACAAAGCAAAAAACAAAACAGAAATGGATTTTTAAAAAAATGTAAAGGCCACATATATGGCTCAGAGGAAGAGACCCCCAACTTCAATTCTTAACCCCACTCCATGTGCAAATATAACCCCCACCCCGCCTCCAACATCACAACACTAGGAAATGGGTAAGAGTGAGCAGATTCTTTTCCAGAAAACTCCTAAAAACCAATGACCACAGGAAAAGTTGTTCAATCTCATGGGCAAGCAGGAAAACAGAAATCTGTCCTAACCAGATACCATATGCTCTCACCAAAATGTTACACTTCAGAGTCAGCTATAGCCAGGACAGGGAGGACATGCAGGGATGCATGCCAGGGATGGACGCAGGCTGTCAGGGACAGCAACAGACTAAGGCTGGACCCTTGGGACTGCAGAGGGCCTGCGCCCAGCAGGAGAGCATCGGCATACCTGCCACTCAAAAGGAGGCCCAGCTAGAGGACTCCACACTCAACGGACACTCAGTGCTGTCGGGATGAAGGTTATTTCTGGCATCAGGAGGGTTCCTAGGCAAAGGCTGCTAAAAATCCTGCCCCAGTATCCCTGAAGTTCCCTCCCCAAGAATTTAAATGGAACACTTTAATTCTTGTTTCCCTGCATATTTGCACACCCATGTGCTTATTTAATTAGGTTTAGGTGTAGAGAAACACCCCCAGTTCCTTCCCCCATCACTGGCTTACATTTCTGGGCCTTCAATTTTAAATGTTTTTCAGTTAGAGCTTTGTCCTTGCTTCTTTTAATATATAGGGGTCACTTCTGGCAGTGATGCTGGAGGGAGGGGTGCCTGTGGAGGCAGGGGTCTAACTTGAGGCCATCTGAGCTATCGATAGGCCCCCATTGAGCTTTCACAAGGAACCCAAGAACTGCAAGGACCCAAGAACTGCATTAATTCTCTTCACCAGACTACAGGGGATAATGCCCATGTAAGAACAAGCTTTTGTGGGGCCAGAGTGATATTACAGCGGACAGGGTGCCTACTTGCACAAGGCCAGCCCGGGGCTACTCTCTCACTCCCCATATGGTCCCTGAGCCCCACCAGGAGTCATCCCTAAGTTCGGAGCCAGGAGTAAGCCCTAGGAACTGCCAGGTGTGGCCCAACAAAAAACAAGACAAAACTAGCTTCTGGGAATGAATGAGAATACACAGAACCAAGTGGCACACACAGTGGTGAACAGGGAGGGCAGCTGGGGCGGGGTGGGGGGAGACAGGAGTTGGAAGAAAAGGGAAGTGGGCCTTGTCCAGCCCAGGGAGCACTGACCATGTGAAGACAGAAGCAGTGACATACCCCCAGCAGCGCAGAAGTCCTCTCCATCTCTTCTTTGTTCACCCGGATGCTGTGGCTTTCCATCACTGGATTCAAAACCAAAGGGGACACGCCCTGCACCAGCAAGTCATCGCCACAAGACCCGAGGGCAGGGACAGAGGTCTGCTCTCCCATGAGGCCACTCAATCCTGCCCAGTGGGGTGCAGTGCCCACTAGCTCCATGGTGCTCTGCTCTCTGGGATGCCACAGGGCCAAGAGAACTCAGTCTCGGTTCTCCCAGGGAGGGCCTCAAAGAGCAGGGAGGAATCACAGGACAGATCCTGACAGCGACAACCTCCAGAGCGTGAGCATCAAGCTGAGGGTCAGCCGTATAGAAGAACGCTGTGTGACAATGTGTCAGGATCTCCCAGTCCTTCCAGAACAGGGCAATGCCCTCTTTTTACATAAGGGAGAAAAAAAATAAAGGTCTTGCTCTCTCCCTCATGTCAATCATTACACTACCTAACCCCCCCCAAAAAAGACAGTCACTCCCAAACAATGCCAAGAATTCTCTAGAAAAATGACTCATTTTTATGTGACTTACCTGCCAAGATTGGTATCAGAGGAAGTTCCAAAGTACAGAACAGCTGCCACAAACCATGAGCCTGATTTCCAGGAAGAAAGGCCATTGGCCACTGTTGAGAGGTCTCCTCCTGCTGGTGCTGAGCTAGCCCTGGGGAGCCTGGCTGGCATCCTCCCAATTCCCACTCCTCCCCAGTCTTCTTCCTAGGAAAACCCCTATTTCTTTCCATACTCAACTCTGTCATAAGACCCTGCAGAGCTATTTAAAATATATGGTCTGATCAGTTGTTGGGGACTGTTCAGGACCCTGAACAAAAGAGGACACCGAAACCTTTACCCTGGACAAACCGGAAAATTCCATTACCAGCTTTGCATAACCTGAGGCACAGGTGCCCTTGTGACAAAGGAAATAGCTAAACTCAAGAAGTAAAAGTAGCCCAGGGCAGGTAACCACGAGACCCCAAAAAGCCTGTAAAGTAGAATGCCTTCCATCCATTTCAAGCTTCAGAGCAGGCTCCCCAGTTGCCCCCAAATGCAAGAACTTCCATTGTTTCGCATGGCTTCAGGGGCCCCGGGTGGCTCCGAGATGTGCACACAGCTCAGGCCCCCTCACGCTCTGTCCCTCCAGCTGCCACCCCCTCCCCAGCCCCTGCTACTCTCCCTCTGTGCCCATTCTCTGCCCAAGCCACATCACATGGGCATCTTCTCTGCCCACTGAGAATGGTGCAGGGGAGAGGGAAGGGAACTCCCTCCAGTCCCCACACAGCTCTTGGGCTCACTGCTCCCCAGGGTCCTGCTCCTCCCTCCTGCCAGGGGTGGGAAACCTGGTGAGCACTTACCCAGACTATCTCCACCCCTGTCCTGCCCTCAGTACACAGACCCCATCACAATTCTTGCCAGATGCTGCTCTGAATAGCTCTGTGTGATTCAAGGGAGCTCTATTTCACTCGTTGGTTTTGGGACCACACCCAGTGGTGCTCAGGGATTACTCCAAGCTCTGCACTCAAGAATCATTACTGGTGGGGCTCAGGGAGACCCTATGTAGTGCGGGGGATTGGACCCAGGGTCAGCTGCATGCAAGGCAAGCACCCTACCCTGCCATATAACTATTTTGCCCATGCCTCCATTTCACTCTTTTTTTCCTGCTTTTTGGGTCACACCTGGCAAGCTCAGAGGCTACTCCTGGCTCTGCACTTGGGAATTACCCCTGACGCTGCTAAGGGGACCATATGGGATGCTGGGGATCCAACCCAGGTCGGCTCCATGCAAGGTAAACGCCCTACCCGCTGTATGACTGCTCCAGCTGCCCCCGCCCTCCCATTTCACTCTTAACTGTAGTTAACTCCCGGCTTTATGCTAACCACAGCATGAGGAACATTCGGATTGAACTGAAGGTTTTCAGGAAACCTTTCAGTTGTGAACCTACAGAGGCATTTTAGGCATTTTCAAGCTTTAGGCACTAGGACTAGCTTTTCTGAGTGGGCTTGGCCTTCGAACTCAGCACTTAGCCCCTCCCAGGCGCTGAGCATGGTGCGAATGACAGCAGAGAGCAGGAGTGCCCGAGTCGGGGAAACATCTTGCCTTCAGCTGAGAACAAAGGAGCATGGTCAGGCTGCAGAGGACCCTCATGTTGGCACAGATGTTCTGATTCTGGAACAAATAGAGGTGTAAAGGGTTAGCAGACCCGGTGGCAGTGCTCGTCATGACGCAGAGGTGACACAGATCTCAAGCTTGCAGCCTGTCCTGGGGGATGTGCTGCCCAATGACTCACCAGTCACCTTGAGGGGACACATCTGGAATGGCCTCGAGGAGCAAAGGCCAGTGAAGCTCCCAGAAGAGAACGACACAGAATTTCCTAACATTATATTCTATCTGTAATAAGCAATATAAAACAAATCATCTAGCATTGCCTTTTCGGCAGGTTTCAGTGGTAGCGGGACTGGTTTTGAAATAGCAAATGTAACCAAACTAGAGAGTATGGGGGAAATTTTCTACCACAAAGGCAGGGGAAGGGTTGAAATGGGGGTGGGGTAGGGAATACTGGGGGTTTTGGTGGTGGAAAATGTGCACTGGTTAAGGGATGGGTGTTTGATGGTTGTATGACTGAAGCTCAAACATGAAAGCTTTGTAACTATCTCACAGTGAATCAAAAAAGGGGGGGGAAGGGAAATAATAATAAAATAAAATTAACATCCTGAATAAAAAAAAGTAATGTGGAGTTCATGCCCAATTCAATTCAATCATCTTAATCAATGGCTGAATAAATAGCAGTACTCCTACATTATATAAAAGAAAAGAAAAGAAAGGAAAAGAAAAGAAAAGAAGGGAAAAGAAAAGAAAAGAAGGGAAAAGAAAAATAAAGAAAAGATGAAATAATACAGCTTGCTGCATCTTGGGTGGAACTGAAAGGCATCATATAAGTAGAATAAATCAGTCATTGGAAGAGGGACAAATACCTGATGACTTCACACATTTGTGGCATAGAGAGAAACAAAAAATGGAGAGAGAGACTATGAGCAATGACAAGGACTTGGTCTTTGATCACAAAGCTGAGCGGGGGCAGGGAAAGAGGGAAGGAACAGGGGGACACTGGCGGCGGGTCTTTGGCACTTTGGTGTTGGTGAGGTGAGGAAGTGGTGTACATAAAAATCATAAATGTTAACACTACTGTAAACATGTGACCTAAATCATCAAAAATAATAATTTAAAATCAATTAATTCAGTATAGTACATTACAACTCCCTGGTGACTGCTGAGCACCCACATGAGGCAGCTCTTATGCCCCACAGCCATGCCCACTGCTCCTGAGCACTCTGCACCCTCTGCATGGAATGGTCCCTGGCAGTGGATGTGGAAAAACAGGATGCCTCCTGGGACCTCTGGAGGGCCAGGCCAAGGCTCCTGTGCAGAGCTTCTGGCAGGTTCCAGTACTGCCCCCCAGTGATGGGGTAACTGGGTGGCTGCAACAATGCTCCCACACCAGCCCTCTGCCCCAGCGGCCATGTCCCCAGCACCAAGCCTCTACAAACAGGCGCTCTTACTTTCCCCGAGTTCATGCAGAGGGACCAGCTGAGTGTGATTCCCAGGAACAGCTTCACAGAGGGACAGAGGTAGCTATCCTGCCCAGTTTCCTCCCAGAAGCACCAGGGCAGAGATGTGTGCTGATCTTTCACCAATAGAGTGAAAATGAAGTAGGCAGTTTCTACAGAAAGTCGGTCTTGTGTGGAGGTTGATACTACCTTTCCTTCAAGCAACTCACCACGATATTTCTTGATGAGTTTCTATAGGTGCTGCTCACATTCACTGTGGTGGCATTTTCCAAGTATTTCCCCACTAACTCTTCAAAAGAGGGTGCGGTGTCACTAGGATCTAGCAGCCAGGAGGCAATTCTGGGGTCCAGCCCCACAAACTTTGCAACTGGAAAGAAAAGGTTTGTTTGATCCTTCTAAGAAAAGTGAAGAAATGAAACAAAATACAAAGTTAGAGCCTGTGGCAAAAGTGGTCTCCACACAGGCCCCATCTGACAACCTCCATGGAAATGCCACTGGAGAAGCAGACCCCAAAACGCCCGGGGCAGTCCCCAAAGAGATGAAGGCAGAGCCCGCAGCCACCGGGCTGACCTCTCCACACCTTCCTCTCTGACTCACGTGTGAATCACCGCCACCTTCCACCTGCCCACTGGCTCCCAGGAAAGTCTCCTGAATGGGAGGGGGACCACGGAAGGGCTTCTCTGGGTCCTGTGGCAGGACAATCCCAAGGGACATAACTCTGGGAAAGGGCCACCAGACAGCAGGCCCCCTGGAGCCAGGAGGTCACTCGGCCTATTAAGGGTCAGATTTCTCAACTGAAAACTGGGAAGAAAGACAACTCAATGTCAGTGCCAGTGACATGTGAAAGCACTTTCTCGGAGTGAGAGAATATTAGCTAAAGCAGTATATTTTTTTGTTTTTGTTTTTGGATCACACCTGGCGATGCACAGGGGTTACTCCTGGCTCATGAACTCAGGAATTACTCCTTGCCATGCTCAGGGGACCATATGGGGTGCTGGGAAATGAACTCGGGTTGGCTGCGTGCAAGGCAAATGCCCTACCCACTGTGCTATCACTCCAGCCTCCTAAAGCTGTACATTTTATTTATTTATTTTATTATTATTATTTTTTAGCTTTTTGGGTCATACCCAGCGATGCTCAGGGGTTACTCCTGGCTTTGCACTCAGGAATTACTCCTGGCGGTGCTTGGGGGACCATATGGGATGCCGGGGATCGAACCCGGGTCGGCCGTGTGCAAGGCAAACGCCCTACCCGCTGTGCTATCGCTCCGGCCCCTAAAGCTGTACATTTTAATACCAGCATATGCTAGACATTGGAGAGGGAGTTCTAAAAGGGGCTGGTATAAATTAAGAGATAAATCTGAACCCTAAGTGATGAAATTTTTATTACTTTTATATATATATTTTGTGTGCTCAGGGCTTACTCCTGACTCTGTGCTCAGGGATCACTACTGACAGTTCTGGTGGGACTGCATGTGGTGTTGAGGACTGAACCTGGGTCACCTGTGTGCAAGGCAAGAACCCAGTCCCTATTTTCATTTTTTGAATTATGCTAGACAGCAAGAAATCTGTCTTTGAACAAAACTGTAGCTTTAGATCACTCACCTTGAATATGTCATGGCATCTTTGGCTCCCTTTAGTCTATTTACTGGAGTCACTAGTAACATGATTTTGTTACACAATGTCTGCATAGACTTTTTTTTTCTTTTTGGGTCACACACTCGGTGATGCACAGGAATTACTCCTGGTGGTGCTCAGGGGACCATATGTGATGCTGAGACTCAACTCGGGTCGGTCACATGCAAGGCAAATGCCCTACCCACTGTGCTATCGCTCCAGCCTCTGCATAGACATTTTTATCTTGGCAGGGCTTCAGCTGACCAAGATGATTGGCCACTGGGCTGTGAGTCAGGGGTTCCCATCCTGGTGGGAAAGTGTCAAGGCTGACACTTTCCTGAATGACACAACTCAGAAGCAGCTGAGGGGAGGGTGCGAGCTGCTCCCAATACCATCTATGGCCACTGCCCAGCTCAGCAGGACTCTGGGATCTGAGGGTCAGATATGATTGTCAGAGAGATATGATAACAGATAGTGCATTTGTCTTGCATGTGCCTGACCTGGGTTCCATATCGCCCAGGAGTAATTACACACCAGGAGTAATTAATTCCTGAGTACAGAGCCAGTAATAATCCTTGAGCATCAGTGGGTGCATCTCAAACCTCAACCCCTCCCCCCAAAAAATAAAATAACTATACAGCAAACAATATCACTACTTAGATTCTATAATTTTTATTATATTTCAATTATCACTTAATGTGCATCTAATAAAAGTGGTTATATAAATCCTTATTATTTTTAATGAAAGATAAAAATGTTCTATATTATTTTGATGTTACTTATTCTGATCTTTGTTTATTAGAAAGTTTGTTTTCTGTGGTAATGACAAATATCATCTGCCCATTTTTCACAAGTAACATCTTTTCCATTTTTCGATTAAAAAATAATCTATACTTGCAAAATTCAAATAGTTCCAGATGAGGGAACATGCATCCTTCACATTAGGGTGCCAACCTCACAGATACGTCTGGTCCAGATCAGACCCTAGAGTTGGGTGGTACTGCAACCCTCTGAGAGTCAGCAATGCAACTCACCTCCTGGGGAGCTGACAGAAGCTGCCATCGAGCTGGGCCCGGAGACATGGGACAGTGGGGAAGGGTCTTCCTTGCAGGGGCAGACCCAAGCTCAGTCACTGGTACCACATAAAGTCCCTCCAGCATCATCAGGAGAGATTTCTGGGCCCAGAGCCAGCTGAGTGGTGCCCTCAAACCCAAAAATAAATAATAAACAACTAGACATGTGACAAAGACTCTAACTTACCATGCTTCCAACTGTAATCATCACCAAGAAACTTCAGCACAGTCCTCACAAAATCCTTAGCGTTGAAGCAGATAACAGGACATTGGCATTTTAGCATCTGAAGCAGCACATCCCTGGGATGGGACAAGAAAGTCACTGATGTAGATGCTGACCTTGGAGAGCCATCATTATACACTGCCTTGTGACAGACATGCTTCTCCTAAGAGCTTACTCAGATGAGCCAAAAGACCTATGAAATAGACCCCACATTTTACTGGCTCGGCATGTTGCTGGGCATGTCTAAGGTTGTAGTGTCACCGAACCTTTGGTGGGGTTATGGTGAGGCTTAGACATTTACATGGGCGTGTAGCTTACCACCACAGTTTATAATACTGTAAACTAATAGTCAGTACTTTTTCTCTGAAAACCTCTTCTGGGCTGGGAGATAGTATAGCCGTTACTGCGTATGCCTTGCATGGTGCCAGGAATTGAGCCTGACTCAGGCTCAATTCCTGGCACCATGCGGTTCTCACAGCATTTCTGGGTGTGATCCTGAAAGGCCCCCAGCACCACTCGGGAATCCCAGTGCTGGGGTATCCCCAGCAACCTCAGGTCCTAGCATTGAATCACCAGCCCAGCTGTCGAGAACCACCAGTGGGGCCCCAATATCCTGAGCACTGCTTGGGAGGCCCCCAAACAAACCAACACCTCCTCTTAGATAGAGAACAGATTGGTGGTCACCAGAGAGAAAGGGGGCTAGGAGTTAACTGCATGGAAGCCGGGGGAAAGCAGATACTCACTGTGTGGGTCATGAGGTTATATGGATCATAACACTGCACTCCTGAGACTCACATAATGTTGGTACCAACACTACAGCTCAATACAATTTAGTTGATGAATTAATTTACTTATTTATTTGGTTTCTGGGTCACACTGGGAGGAGCTCAGGGGCTACTCCAGGTTAGAGGCTCACTCCCCACTATGCTCAGGGGACTGAATGGTGGGAAGGATGGAAATAAGGCCTCCTGCATGCAAAGCAAGAGCTCAGCCAGTTGGGCTGTGTCTCCAGCTTTAAAGTTTTATTTTGGGGGCTGGAGTGATAGCACAGCGGGTAGGGCATTTGCCTTCCATGCGGCTCACCCGGGTTTGATTCCCAGCATTCCATATGGTCCCCTGAGCACAGCCAGGGGTAATTCCTGAGTGCAGACCCAGGAGAGACCCCTGAGTATTGCTGGGTGTGCCCCAAAAAGCAAAAAAAAAAATTTATTTTGGAAAAAGTCCCATTAGCCACAGAATAAAACCAAATTTCTGAGCATACCATCCCACTCTGCATCCAGGCTGGTCCCCCTGCATGTTCTCCGCTCACCCCAAATTCCTTTTTCTATTGTCAGAACACACCAAGTCATCTCATTGCTCAGGGACCACACCTGCTTTGCCCAAAACTCTCCTCCCACAGTGTCTGCAAACCGCCCGCTTCCTGAGCTGAATGCACCACTGAAACATCTTTTGGCCCTGTGTGGGATAACATTGGGTTTGTCCTTTCAGCCTTGCTGCAGAGAACTTAGTTTACCTTAAAGCAACATCCTTTCTGAATGGACACAGGAAGACGGTTAATATTATGCTTTATAACTTGGGAGTTGATTGACTCCAATATGCTTTCTCCACTCAGTTGCCCTTAGTTCCTAGCACCCCCAAATCAGGGTCCCGGCGAGGGATGGAATAGACCCAGGGCAAGCTGTGAGCTACCCCAGCATCGAAATGGGCCAGGCCAAAGTGCCACAATACTCAACTGTAGGTTGAGAGCATGGTCATAGACAAACGCTGTCATGATCCAAAGTAGCGACGAGACTAGGACCCTGCTGGGGTTAGGAAGAGTAACCTGGCCTGAGGACTGTGGTCTAGAATATATAGTGAATGTCCTCAGGAAGAACCAAACTTAAGTCTGATATATCTCTTACTGTGCTCATACAGAATGACATTGCTAGTAATATTAGAAGTAAATTTACTATAACTATTTAAGTGGATTACTAGCTGAGGAAAGAAGAAAGTGACACATCCTGGATGGGATCCCGCCCTTAAGCAGATCTCCTAGTAATCTAGAGTAATCTCCTTAGATGAGATTTTGTTAATCTCCTGGAGAAGTGGTCTTACCCCTCTTTGTTGATTTGCTAATGTTCAACCCACCTTTGTGTTATCAATCTATGTGACTGCTATATAAACTAAGACTGTAAGACACAAAAGGAAAAGAGACAGAAGCGGAGAGAAAAAATGGAGGCAAGATAAAAGACACAGAAGAGACAGAAGCAAGAGGGAAGACACAGAAGCAGAGAGAATACACAGAAGCAGAGACAGAGAGAGGTCGGAAGAGACCAGAGGAGAGACTATACAGACAGAGACAGAGACAGAGAGACAGACAGAAGAGAGCACAGTGGCACACACGGAAGCAGAGCACAAGGAGGAGCCATCCTGATCCAGTCCATACACAGCGTCTGGAGAGCACTGAACGTGAGAGGTGAGAGAGATAGAGCTGCCCCGAGAGCCCTCAAACAACACAACACACATCACATTGCCCTCTTCTGTGCCCACACCTTTGTATTTTTTATAGCCCTGGTATGGAATTATTATTATTGGGGGAAGGAGAGCTAAGTCACACCTGATGGGCTCAGGAATCACTCCTGGCGATGCTCAGGGGACTATATGCAGTACCTGGGATTCAACCTAGGTTGACCAAGTGCAAGACAAGTGCCCTACCACAGTACTATCTCTCCAGCCCTGTGTGGAATTATTAAACATGAATTTGAGAATACTACCCAAGTCTGCACAAAACCAGACCCTCACCCCTAGCCCTCACTGCACAACAGACACAATGAAGAAGCAGTGGGGTGTGGAAGATCCCTAAACATCCAAGTACTATAACCTCTCAGATGTAAACTGCAGTGTGACAATGGTCAGACTGGTCAACAAACCACAACAACAAAACGAACCTCCAGTGAGGAAAAAGTCTGAAGACAGCATAAGAACACTGTCATTACCCAAAAGGAGAGAGAGAGAGTAAGAGGAAATGTGTCTGCCACAGAAGCAAGGGGTGGAAAGGGGCGGAGATGGTGGGAGGAACTCTGGGAACATCGGTGGTGGAAAATGGGCACTGGTGGAGGGATAGGTACTCAAACATTGTTTGAAATGTAATCATGAAAGCGTGTAAGTCTGTAACTGTATCTCATGGTGATTCATTAAAATAAAATTAAAAAATTAAAAAAAAAGAACACTGTCATCAGAAGTCACTGAGAACATGGCAGGTGGGGCCAGAGAAGTAGTAAAGCAGGGGAGCGCTTCCCTTGCATGCAGTTACGCTGGGTTCGATTCCTTGGCACCCCATATAGTCACCTGAGCCCCACCAGGAGTGATCCCTAAATGCAGAGCCAGGAGTAATCCCTGAGTACAACCGGTGTGGCCAAAAACAAAAACAAAAAAACCCTCCTCATTTAAAAGTCTCAGCAGCAGAGTGACAGAAGCCAAGAAACAAATCAATGTGCTGGAAGATACAGGAAACCATCAGTAGAGGACAGAAGGAAGAAAGAGTGAAAAGACATGAAGACAACATCTGAGAACTAAGGGATGATTTTAAGAGGGACAGCATGTGAGATGCAGGTATACCTGAGGAGAGGAAAGAGAAGTGGAGGACCAGAGCAAAAGCATAGCCAGCAGGGCATTTCCCCTGCACGTGGCTGGCCCAGGCTGGTCTCTAGCTCCACTATTAGCTTCTGAGCACTGCCAGGACTTAGCACTGAGCACCACTGGGTATGACTCAAAAACCAAAAAGGAAAATGGGGCCAGAGTGATAGAACAGTAATTAGGGAGTTTGCCTTGTACACAGCTGACCCAGATTCAATCCCCAGAACCCCTTTTAGGTCCCCTGAGCTCTGCCAGGAATGTTCCCTGAATATACAGCCTGGAGTAAGCTCCTGAGTGCCACCAGGTATGGCCCAAACACCAAAAAAATAAAAATCTGGAAACAAGCCAAATACCCCAGAATGATGAATGTATCAAGAGTTGTAGTACGGGGGTCAGGGAGACCACTTAATGGGAGAGAATGTTGCTTTGCACACAGGAACCCTGGATTCAATCTCAAACATAGCAGGGACTCCTGAGCCCTGCCAGGAGTAACCACTTCAAGATCACCAGGTGTGCCTCAAAAAAGGAAGAAAGAAAGAAAGAAAGAAAGAAAGAAAGAAAGAAAGAAAGAAAGAAAGAAAGAAAGAAAGAAAGAAAGAAAGAAAGAAAGAAAGAAAGAAAGAGAGAGAGAGAGAGAGAGAGAGAGAGAGAGGAGGGAGGGAGGGAGGGAGGGAGGGAGGGAGGGAGGGAGGGAGGGAGGGAGGAAGGAAGGAAGGAAGGAAGGAAGGAAGGAAGGAAGGAAGGAAGGAAGGAAGGAAGGAAGGAAGGAAGGAAAGAAGGAAAGAAGGAAGGAAAGAGCAAACCTGAAGAGATAGTACAGCAGGGAGGGCACTTGCCTTGCACATGGCTGACCAGGGTTCCATCCCCACAATCCTATATTATCCCCCAAGCACTGCCAGGAGTGATTTCTGAACACAGCCATGAGTAAGCCCTGAGCACTGATAGGTGTGGCCCCCAAACAGACAAACAAAAGACAGACAAAATATGTTTTAAAAAAGATACCGATACTTGTGTTATCTATACACAATGGAAAACTAACTCAGCTAAAAGTAAATATAGAATCTTGCAGTTTACTAGGCCCTAGATGGAACTGAAAGGAATCATGCCAGAGATCTGAATCACAGGGGGAAGGGCAATATAGAATGATCTCATGCACATGCAGAATGGAAAGAAAGTAAGGGAATAAATAACAGTTAACGAAGCCGAGAGTTTGCCAACAGAACTGAGAACGGAGTTTGTCAAGTTATGGGGGCTGATGAGAGGAAACCTAGAGACAAAGAGGGATGCTGGCTGGTGAAGGGCATGGTGCAGTGATATTGTATTCATGTAACATTCACAGTGACTGAATTAAAATTAAAATGGATCTACAGAGTCACGCCCATGAACCACCTCCTGCATTGAGGAAGCTCATTGACTGGCCATCATCCAGAGACTCAGAAATAAATCTCGAAAGAGATCAACAAGTCACAGAGATTTTATTTTCTGGACACCCTAGCATGGTGCACCCACTCAGTGGACCCCAGACTTGGGGGGGTCAGCCCAGTGCCCACCCAAACAGAGCTCTGGCAGCCAGTTGCTCCCACACTCCACAATCGCTGCCATGCCCCAGCCAAATTCCACTGCCTCGAGACAAGGCTTACCCAGAAATAAATCTGCAGAAAAATTCAGGTATGCAAGTTTTGTGACTAGAATCTCCAGGCTAACAGGGAGTCAAGATGCACTACCTCCCCCAGTTGTATTTCTGGAAGCCTCAGCAGTCATGCACACACCCCAAAGCCACCAGCCACTTAAAACAAAATTTAACTCCAGCTGTATTACTCGATTAAAAATTCTGGACTTCTATATTAAACTAAGAAGCTTCTACACCGCAAAGGATACAGTGACTAAAATACAAAGACAATCTACAGAATGGGAAAGAATATTCACCCAATACCCATCTGAAAAGGGGTTGATATCAAAGATATACAAGGCACTGGTTGTGATCTGCAAGAAGAAAGCATCCAACCCCATCAAAAAATGGGGCGATAAAATGAACAGAAACTTTCCCAAGGAAGAAATACAAATGACAAAAAGGCACATGAAAAAAACGCTCTTCCTCACTAATCATCAGGGAGATGCAGATCAAAACAACTATGAGATACCACCTCACACCACAGAGACTGGCACACATCCAAAAGAACAAAAGCAACCGCTGTTGGCGTGGATGTGGGGAGAAAGGGACCCTCCTACACTGCTGGTGGGAATGCTAACTGGTTCAGTCCTTTTGGAAAATAGTATGGACGCTTCTCAAAAAATTAGAAATTGAGCTCCCATTTGACCCAGCAATACCACTTCTGGGAATATATCCCAGAGGGGCAAAAAAGTATAGTCGAAATGACATCTGCACTTGAATGTTCATTGCAGCACTGTTTACTATAGCCAGAATCTGGAAAAAACCCTAGTGCCTGAGAACAGATGACTGGTACATCTACACAATGGAATACTATGCAGCCATTAGAAAAGATGAAGTCATGGGGCTGGAGTGATAGCACAGCGGGTAGGGCATTTGCCTTGCACGCAGCCAACCCGGGTTCGAATCCCAGCATCCCATATGGTCCCCTGAGCACCGCCAGGGGTATTTCCTGAGTGCATGAGCCAGAAGTGACCCCTGTGCATCACCAGGTGTGACCCAAAAAGAAAAAAAAAAAGAAAAGATGAAGTCATGACCTTTGCATATAAGTGGATCAACATGGAAAATATCATGCTAAATGAAATGAGTCAAAGAGAGAGACAGACATAGAAAGATTGCACTCATCTGTGGAATATAAAGTAACAGAATGGGAGACTAGCACCCAAGAATAGTAGAGATAAGTACCAGGAGGTTGGCTCCACGGCTTGGAAGCCGGCCTCACATGCTGGAGGAAAAGGCAGCTCAGATAGAGAAGGGAACACCAGGTAAAGTGTGGTTGGAAGACCCGCTCGGGAAGGGAGATGCGTGCTGAAAGTAGACTATAGATCAAACACGATGGCCGCTCAATACTTTTATTGCAAACCACAACACCGAAAAAGAGAGAGAAGACAAAATGCAATGCCACAGAGGTAGGGTGGGGTCGGGGAATGGGGTAGGGGGGTGGGAGGGATACTGGGATCATCAGTGGTGGAGAATGGGCACTGGTGGAGGGATGGGTTCTTGAGCATTGTATGACTGAAACACAAGCACAAAAGTTTGTAAATCTATAACTGTACCTCATGGTGATTCACTAATAAAGCATTTAAAAAAAAATTCTGGACTTCCTGTAGCACACAGCCACATTTGTAGCCATCCAACATCTCCAACTCTACAACACTGATAAATCAGTAGTAGCACAACATATTGGATGAGATGTAACATAGAAGGCAATAAAACATGAATACAGAAGGCTTAACCTGTAACAATATCTAGTAATCTCTTATTTGAGGGCAGAATGCTCCATGGTGAAATACAACAATTCTCACTTTTTCTGAGGAAACATTTTTTTTATCATTCTGTTAGCAAATTATTGATAACAAGCAATATAAAATAAAGTATTGAGGACCTTTTATGGGGGCAGGCTTACAGGGTGGTTGGGAAAATTGGAGACAATGGTGGAGGGAAGGTGTAATGGTGGTGGGACTGGTGTTGGAATATTGAATGCCTGTAACAAATCATCATGAACCACTTTATAAAACATAGTGTTTATATAAAGAACAGGGGATATTTTACATATGCAGCCCTTATCTATTCCATGTAAATCCAAAATACATTAACACAGAATTGCCTTAAAAGTGTTATAAGGGGCTGGAGTAATAGTACTGCCAAGCTGGGTTCAACCTCCAGCATCCCATATGGTCCCCCAAGTACCACCAAGAGTAATTCCTGAGTACGCAGCCAAGAGTAGCCCCTAAGCACTGCCAGGGTGTGACCCCAAAAGCCAAAAAAAATAAAAATAAATAAAAATAAATTTTAAAAAGTGTTATTAACGGCAGATGAGACATGACTATTACCATAAGAAGATCCAAATATAAAATAAAATTTAATGTAATATATTTTATATCCCAGAGTTGAAAATGTATATATGAAAATGAGAATATACATTTTATTATATGGTAGTAAATGATTTTAATTTTCTTATTTACACAGGTCAAAATCATATTGGCTTATTTGGTTCTTATTGGCTCTTGCTGATTTATTTTCTGATCATTCTATTTCCAATTCTTAAAGTTTTGTTGGAATAAGCAATATAGAGTAAATTTTTTATGTGCCAAAGGGGCAAGTTGGGATTTAGAGGAAAACTGAGAATATTAGTGGAGGGAAGGTCACACTGGTGGTGTTGGAACGCTAAATGTTTGAAACAACTGTGTAATGAACAACTTTGTGAATCATGGTGTTTTTAATAAAAATTAATTTTTAAAAATGCATCTACACACACACAGTCAGGACTTTGGGCCTCAGCCTCTACTTTGTTTTTATTTTTGTTCCTGGTTTTGTTTGGGGCCATTATACAGCTGTGCTCACAGCCTGCTCCTGGTTTTGTGCTAAGGATTCACTCCTGGTGGTGCAGCAGTGCTCAGGGCTTACTCCTTGTTCTGTGCTCAGGAGATCATTTCTGGTGCCAGAGATTGAACCCAAGTCAGCATCTTACCCATATTCTATCTCCCTAGGCCCAAGTACTAGGAATTCAAGCTAGATTGGCTGTGGCAAGTCAAGCAACTTAGCCTCTACACTATCACTTGGGCCATTCTGTTTCGATTTTGTTTTGGGGCCACACCTAGTGGTGCTCAAAACTTATACTTAGCTCTGAGCTCAGGGGTCACTCCTGGTAGAGCTCAGGGATTGAACCTGGGTTGAGCACAGGCAAGACCATTGTGTTATCTCTCCGGCCCCTCGGACCATCCTCTGAATAGCTAGTGCTGACAACAGCTAAGAAGGCAGAGGCTATAAGACTTAGGTAAGAGGGGAGCTCAGTGTTAAGCATGTTAAGACTGAAATAACTATTATGTCCTAGAAAAAGTTTAGTGGAATACATACATACTGAAACTCGGAGAAAGTTATTCAAATATTAGGGCTCTATTCATCCACAGAAGTTCCTTAGAGCTGGAACTAAGTGGTAGTTATGCCGAACTTTTAGCAGACACACTCACAACCCACAGATGCTGCCGTGTTCATGGCCTAACTCCACTGCCTCATCACTGAGCTCCAGACAGACGCCAAACTGCCAAAAATTTCATGTACACCAGGGTTTTTTGGCTGAAAATTCCATGTCTTCTTGAATTGGGAGTGGGCGACCTCCTCTCACTCCCACACCCATACTTCCAGAAGCTCTGACAGTCATACCCACATTCCACCACCACCCATACCATATCAGCTCACTGCCCAGCAGCTAAATGTTCTGGATTTTCTGGAGTGAGCAGCTGCACAACATCTCCAAACTCTATGATACTAACATCCCAGTAGAAACACCAGATTCGAAGGGAGTGTAAAGTAAAAGTCAACTAATCTCTATTAATAAAAACATTAACACAGAAGGCCCAACTAGCAACAGCAGCTTAGTAAACCCTCACAGAAGGACTTTATGTCCCCATGGTAAGATACAACAACCTTCACAAATTTTCTCTTACTGAAGTATCTTTTGATAATTCCATTAGTCATTTAGTGGTTAAAAGCAATACAAAGTAAATTCTTGTGGGTGTGCTATAAGAGCAGGCTTGAGGGATGGCTGGTAAGATGGGGACAATGGTGGAGGGAAGGCTTCAGTGGTGGTGGCAGTAGGGTTGGGATATTGTGTGCCTGTAACAAATGCATCATGAACAGCTTTGTAAATGGCAATTGTTTAAATAAAGTGAAAAAAATAACAGTAGTTTCCTTGTACACTGTCAACCCTGGTATGATCCCCAGCAATCCATAAGGCCCCCCACTCCTGAGTCCCACC
This sequence comes from Sorex araneus, assembly GCF_027595985.1. NCBI lineage: Eukaryota > Metazoa > Chordata > Mammalia > Eulipotyphla > Soricidae > Sorex > Sorex araneus. The sequence goes on from NC_073306.1 coordinate 143,927,848, forward strand.
AGGAGTGATCCCTAAGTGCAATCAGGAATAAATCCTAAGAATCTCTGTGTGTGGCTTAGAAATTTTTTAAAAAAGAGGGAAGGAAAAAGAAAATTAGGTTCTTCAAAAATAAGTTTATTACTACTTTTCTTTTCTCTTTTTGTTCTTGGAGGGGTTACGGTCTGGGCTGTACCCAGGGGTGCTTATTCCTGGTTCTGTGCTGAGGAGTTGCCCCTGACCAAATGCTCAGGGAATCATACCTAGTGATGGGGATTTGAAGCAGAGTTATGGCTGCCTTTGCTGCATACAGGGCCTTAGAAGGTTATGAAGTTATGGGTACCTTGGGAATAGTTCTCAATTTCTCAAACACTTTTCATTATTACGTGTAAATGACAATGACTGGCATTAATCTTTTGATTGTAGTGTATATAACTGACATCAAGCTTTTGATTGCCCAGGCAACCATTTCAAGAAGTATCCTTGGGGGCTGGAGCAATAGCATAGTGGGTAGGGCGTTTGCCTTGCACGCGGCCGACCCGGGTTCGATTCCCAGCATCCCATATGGTCCCCTGAGCACTGCCAGGAGTAATTCCTGAGTGCAGAGCCAGGAGTAACCCCTGTGCATCGCCAGGTGTGACCCAAAAATCAAAAAAAAAAAAAGTATCCTTCTTGGATGACTGTCAACTGTATTGTGATGCTACTGGCAAAATAACCAGAGAAAGAGCTGTGTTGCTTCCACCTGTGAAGGTCTCTACCAAAAAGCTCTGGGCCACCGAGTAACCAACAGCTTGAGTGATACTTCTTTTCCCTTTCCAGCCCCAACTCTCTCTCTTAAGCTTTAAATTCACTTATGCTGAGAAATCCTAGAAACTCTAAACACTCAGACCCAAACGAAGACAGAGAACCAGTCTCCATTCTTCCCTCTTACTGCCTGCACCCAGCCTCCCTTGTGGCCTCAGCCATGCCCTGCCCCCTCCAGGATCTAGTAGTAACAAACTAGTTCTTCAAAGCTTACTCAAGGCTTTGACTGAAATGTGTTCAGGCATCAGCAGCACAAGGCTGTTTCAGCCAAAGATTAGCCCTCGTGGAGAAAATGAGGTTTGCAACAAGCAGTGCAGGCCTGAGGAGTGCCAGAAGCATGCCAACCTGATCAGCCATACCAACAGGCTGACACCAACACAGGAACTACTTAAAACCCACCTTGAATTAGGCAAAAAGGGGTCAGGATCAGCTCCCAACTTCTCAGCTTGGGCTTTTTAAACTTCTTCCTCGTCATAGCTAATTGATTTGAACTCAGGAATCTGGGCAGACCAGAGGAATATGCCTTACTCAAGGCAGAAACCTAAGTCAGGCTGGCACCAGGAGCAAAGAAAGAGTGATGAGGCACACAGGCTCCAAAAGATAGGGCTTTTCAGGGCCCAGAGGCATAAGTATTCCTTCTTGTTCTAAATATTCTTGTACATAAGCATTTTTGCCCATAAATACTCTAAGTACTCCTTTGCATACAAATTCCTTCTTGTTCTAAAATTGTAAGATTCTAACAGGGCTGATCTGAGTGAGAAATATACGGTCTGTTTTCAGAAACACACCAGCCATAAATTAGGAATGGCCTTGGTGTCCTTGAGGATGGTCTTACTGTTTGAAGGCAGGGCGATGGGATTCTAGCTATGGGAGCCTGAACAAAGGTGAAAAGGAAATCATTTGGTTTTTTTTTTTTTTTTTTTTTTTTGCTTTCTGGTTCACACCCAGCGATGCTCAGGGGTTACTCCTGGTTCTGCACTCAGGAATTACTCCTGGCAGTGCTTGGGGGACCATATGGGATGCTGGGGATTGAACCCGGGTCGGCCGCGTGCAAGGCAAACGCCCTACCCGCTGTGCTATCGCTCCAGCCCCCAGAAAAGGAAATCATTTGGGACTTGGCATTGGTAGGGAGTTGGCAGATGTTGATGGAAGGTTTTTCTCACCAACTTCTTCTGAGATATTGCTTCATGTTCTGAGCAGGCATCTAGAGAGAGAGACGAAGCCTCCATTCCAGAAACTCTTTGGTGGAGGAACCTCTATAGAAGTCTCTCTGGTCAGACCTCTCATGCAGACCCTTATATAAAACTTCCACAAGATTAAATAATTGAAATCAGAACTTGCTACAACTTTAAATTATCCTAAATTTTAAATTAGGATAAAGGAGGCATTGTGTGTAGAACTTAAGGTAATGAATGAAATATTTCTTACCTGGCAAACTGATTATGTGCTTCTTGTTCCTGGTTCCAAGTAAAGAAGCACTCTGTTTTAATGCAGAAATTCTGCTCTCCTGGCTTGAAGCCTGCATTGGGAGCTGCATGGCCAGACGCCAAAGCAAGCAGAGGCCAGCTGCCTTCTGCAGGGCTCTGTAGTGACATCACAATTCCTTTCACAGAAGAAATTTGAGCCTGTAAAAACATAACAAAGTTTAAAAATTAAACATAGAAAATGTAGGCTGTTCCTATTTCTATATTCTTTTATCTAATATTCAAGGAAGATACATTTTAAAAATAAGAAGAAAGGGAGGGTATAAGAGAGGGTTCTTGTCTTCATTGGGGAGACCCAAGGTCAATCCCAGTACCCTACACAATCTCTCTGAGCCTGACTGGAGTAATCCCTGAGCAAAGAGCCAGGAACTGTGGCCCCCAGCAAGCAGTCTGTACTCAGCCCTTTGAGCTCTTTCACTGGCACAAATCCACTGCCTTAGTCTCCATTTATGGTGTCTTTCCTATTTGTTCATAGTGGAAGTCCTAACCAGTGCAATATGACAGAAGAAAGAAATAAACAGCATATAAATAATAAGGGAAGAATTGTTCTGTCCCTATTTATAAATGATGTAAATGTATAACCCAGAGGAATCTACCCCCACCATTCACGTAAAAAAGACTCTTAGAACTAATACATCAGTTTAAGTAGGTTTCAAGATTTAAAAAACCAAACAGGAGGAGCTGGAGTGATAGTACAGTGGGTAAGGCATTTGCTTTGCACATGGCTGACCCAGGTTCGATTTCCAGCAACCCAATGGTCCCCTGGTCAGCGCCAGGAGTAATTCCTGAGTGCAAAGCCAGGAGTAACCCCTGTGCATTACCAGGTGTGACCCAAAAAGAAAAAAAAATCCAGGAGCTGGAATGATGCAGCAGGTAGGGAGCTTGCATACCTTGCACACCACCAATAGTGATCCCTCAGCACAGAGCCAGCCAGAAGTAAGCCCTAAGAACTACCAACTGTGGCCAAAAATAAATAAATAAATAAAATAAAAACAAATACCAGAAGACTGAAGTTTTAAAAAAAAATCAATTGTATCCCCTTAAACCAATAATAAGCATGAAAAATTAATTTTTTTTCTAATTTTTTTTGTTTTTTGGCTCACACCTAGCAGTGCTCAGGGGTTACTTCTGGGTCTCTACTCAGGAATCATTCCTGTTTATGCTCAGAGGGACCATAATGAGATGCTAGGAATCGAACCCAGGTCAGCCTCATGCAAGACAAGCATCTTATCCACTGTACTATCACCCCAGCCTCCAAAAATAACTTTATATAAAATAAATTACTATTTATAAAAACCATAGAAAAAACAAAATACTTTGATACAATGAAGACGTTACTGGTGCCCGCTCGAGCAAATCGATGAACAACGGGACAACAGTGCTACAGTGCTACTTTGATATAAACCCATAAAATATGTATAGGATTCATATGCTGAAAACCATAAAATATTAATAATAAATTTAAATAATTCATAAATAGTAAAAAGTCCAATATAACAAACATACCATATTTACGGACTATAATATTCAAAATTATACATCAATTCTCTCAGGTTAATTTTTAGAAAATCAATAAGCCCCAAGTAATAGAAACAGGAAGAAAACTATATCAAGTCACATTATGAACAAATTGCTTTAAAAAAAAGAAGCTGGGGAGATAGTACAAAGGGTAAGGTGCTTTGCTTTGCATGTGACCAACCTGGGATCGATCCCTGGCACCACATTTGGTCCCCCAGCCTGCCATGGGTGATTCCTGAACACAGAGCCAGGAGTAAGCCCTGAGCAAGGCTGGGTGTAACCCTCAAGCCCAGAAAAAACACCAAACAAATAAAAACTAGATATCCATGGGCAAAAGTGTGGCCTTAGAATAATTCTGTACTATCTCTGCATTCTCCCTGAAATTATAAACTTTTAGAAGAAAACAGGAGTAAATGTTCATGTGCCAGGATGGGGCTGGCACAATAGTTCAGATGGAAGGGTGCTTCCCTGAGAGCAGACCCAGGAGTAACTAACTCCTGAGCACTGCTGGGTGTGGCCCAAACCCCATGCCTAAATGTTCATGTGCTAGGCTGGGCTGAAACACTTTCAAATCTTTGCACAGGGGTTACTCCTTGCTCATGCACTCAGGAATTACTCCTGGCAGTGCTCAGGGGACCATATGGGATGCTAGGAATCGAACCCGGATCAGCCGTGTGCAAGGCAAATGCCCTACCTGCTGTGTTATCTCTCCAGCCCCTCAAATATTTTATTATATGGAGGGTAGGTACCTCTCAAGCAGTGCTTAGGAGCCCAGACATCACTTCCTACAACACTTGGCCTTGCAGAACAGAGCCTGATGGGTAGGTGTGTATGCCTGGCAAAGTAGTGCTACTGGGCACAGTGGAGCTAGGGGACACCAGACCTATACCAGGGGGCGGGCGGAGCTGCTGTACCAAGGTTCAAACTATAAGCATTACACATGCCAGGCATAGTCTGTAACCCTCTTGGCTATCTCCCCAGCTCCACAAAAACACAAGAATTAGGGCTGGAGAGAGCCTAATCAGCTGAAACCCTAGATTAAATTCCCCAGAATTCCTGGCCCCCCAACCTCTGCTGAGAGCTATTCTGAGCATTGAGCTGGACCTAGCATCTCAGCACCATTGAGTATGGCACCAAAACATACAAGGTGTTGCAATAATTAATTTGCTTTTAATTAAAATTTTTACAATGCCAGGGACTTAACCTAGGGCTTCACACATGCAAAGCATGTATTCTAATGATGAACCAAATCCCAAGTCTATAAGCATTAAAATACACTGAACTTCATCAAATTTCAAGTTTTGTGCTTTAAAAGACATCATTAAGAAATTGGAAGAACAGGCTGGAGAGATAGTTCAGCTGGTAAGGCACTTGCCTTCCACATAGTTAACCCAGGTTTGATCCCCAGCATCCCACATGGTTTCCTGAGCCCCGCCAGGAGTAATTCCTGAGCACAGAGCTAGGAGTCACCCCTGAGAACCACTGGGTGTAGACAAAAACAAAAACAAATAAAGAAAAGAAAATTAAAAAGCAGGGCCTGGAGCTACAGTACAGCAGGTAATGTTCTTGCTTTTCCTGTAATTGACCTGAGTTCGAACACCAGTATCCCATAGGGTCCCCTGAGTCCATCAGAAATAATTCCTGAGTATAGAGCCAGGAGTAATCTCTGAACATTGCCAAGTGTGACCCAAAAACAAAACAAAAGAAACTGGAGAAACAGAGCCAGAGAGGTAATATAGGGGTTAAGATGCTTTTTTTTTTCTTTTTGGGTCACACTCGGCAATGCACAGGGGTTACTCCTGGCTCTGCACTCAGGAATTACTCCTGGCGGTGCTCAGGGGACCATATGGGATGCTGGGAATCGAACCAGGTCAGCTGCGTGCAAGGCAAACGCCCTACCCTCTGTGCTATTGCTCCAGCCCCCTAAGATGTTTTTCTTGCACATGGCTGATGGCAGTTCTACTCCAGCACCACATATGGTCCACCATCCACTGCCAGGAGTGATCTCTGCACACAGAGCCAGGAGTAATCCCTGATCACCACTGGCTGCCATGTAATCCCCGCCCTCCCTAAAGAAAACATACATACATACATACATACATAAAAATAAACACGTTTTTTTAAGTAGGGGCCAGAGAGAAAGAGTATAGGGATTAAGGCATGTTTCTGGGGCGCTTGCATGCACAGCGGGTAGGGCGTTTGCCTTGCACTTGGCCGACCCAGGTTCAAATCCCAGCATCCCATATGGTCCCCTGAGCACCACCAGGGGTGATTCCTGAGTGCAGAGCCAGGAGTGACCCTTGTGCATCACCGGGTGTGACCCAAAAAGAAAATAAAAAGGCATATTGCTGACATTGGCTCAATCCCCAGGGCCACATGTGGGCACCACCAGGTGCTCAGCACCACCCCTGAGCACAGAGCCAGGTGTAAAACCTGAACACTGCCAGATATATACAAATAAATAAATAAATAAAAACAAAAGATTTTTTTTTTCTTTTTGGGTCACACCGGCGATGCACAGAGATTACTCCTGGCTCATGCACTCAAAAATCACTCCTGGCGATGCTCAGGGGACCATATGGGATGCTGGGAATCGAACCCGGTCGGCCGTATGCAAGGCAAACACCCTACCCACTGTGCTATCACTCCAGCCCCAAAGCAAAAGATTTTAATAGATATTTCACCATAGAAAATATTCAAATACCCAAAAAGCATGAAAAAAGATGCTCAATGTCATTACTTACTACCACTTGACACACTCATCTGGCTAAAATGATAAAAAGACAGTATTAAGTAGTTGGTACAGAATTTGGTAAAGGCAGTACAAGTAAGCAGGTGCAGAATTTGGACACTTTGTGAGGGAAGGCTTAAAATCTAATTTCTAGCTCTCCTATCAACAGTGGCCACGATGGGTAGGACATGTCCTATGCTGTGTGCCAACCTGGTCAGCTGCTAGTTGGGTTGACCCATCCTTATACAGCAGAGTGACCACCACGGCTGCTGCCTGCTTGATCATTTCAACCAGCTGGCTTTTTCCCAAATCATCCAAATGCTGAATATCACAAAAATGGTTTTGGAATGCTCTCGAGTTCTCAGAATTCAGGTAGGCTTCAATCTCATTTGCATCTTTCTCCAGTGCTCTGTGTTTTCCTGTGCTCTCTGATGAAATGCTACTCGGAGCATGTTTTCTTTTTAGATTCATGCTTGCTTTCTTCACGTTATTTATATTTTCTTTCAGGAACTGCTTCTTTCTATGTTCCATTCTCTGTATATTGGAAGTCTCTTGATTATTATACTGTGGAATTAAATGACCAGAAGGAGACAATGAGCTGATACTCTTTGGTTTTTGGCTAGTAGACAGCTGATCTGTGAGTTTGATATTGGAGAACTGAGGAGAGAATTTGATGAAAGCACTTGACATCTGGCTTGTAAGATAATTAAAATTCTGTTTTAAAAAAAGGGAAAATATTTCATTAAACTGTAGCTTTATATCCACATCTAAACTCAAAAGAAATTCTGGCAATTTTCCAATGAATTCAAATGAGAACACAGCTTCATCTTATCCATGATCAAACTTTCTAATGAACTACAGTGCTGGATAGAACAGGAATTTGCTCATCCCACAAAGGAGGCATATCTGAATTCCAGGTTGGAACAGATAGGGTACAAAGCATCTTCAGCGACTCTCCCATTAGAGTAAGCTGGGGTTTGAACACAGGTAGTGTGCTCCAGAGACCATGCTCTGAAGCACTCTGCTGCTCCACTACTGTTTCATGTACAGGGTCTCAAAATGATAGGACCGTCTCTCATCCCTCCCATCAAGTCCAACTTCAAAATCCACTCACTAATAATCTTTGTGTTTCCACTGGTTCAGAACCCCAAGCTCTCTTCCCTTAACCTGAAAACAATGCCTCCTCCCTTTTAGCCATTATACACACAGACAATGCTTAACACATAATAGATCTAACACATTACAAATCACTCAATAACCAAAGGTTCTCTGTTTAAAATGATTCGTATTTTCAAGAATTCAGGACTAACCTTCTGTTCCAATGATTGAGTTGTCTCATCTTCTGAAACTGAATACTTAACACTAAGGTTGCTCTCCACTTCTGCATCTTACAAAAACACAAAAAGCAAACACAAGGCATTAAGCTTAGAAACATTGAAATCTAAGTCAAAATTAGTTAAACATCGAGAGGGCCCATGCAATAGCACATGTGACCAAGCTGTGCTCAATCTCCGGCACCGTGTATGATCCCTCTAGCCTTCCAGGAGTGATCTCTGATCACAGAACCAGGAATTATCACAGAGCCAGTAACCCCTGATCATCACCAGGTGTGGCCCCAAAACAACAACAACAAAAAGGCTTCAGGAAATCCTTAAACTAAGCAATACTGCAATGGAACAATTATTGATTTGACAAAATATTAAAACAAAAATTTATTTAAAGAGGCTGGAGCCATAGCATAGCGATAGGGTGTTTGCCTCCCATGCGGCCAACCCAGGTTCAATTCCCAGCATCCCATATGGTTCCCCAAGCACCACCAGGGGTAATTCCTGAGTGCAGAGCCAGGAGTAACCCCTATGCATTGCCAGGTGTGACCCAAAAAGAAAAAAATATTATTAAATTTTTGTTGTGGGCTGGAGAGATAGCACACCGGGTAGAGTGTCTGCCTTGCACTCGGCCAACCCGGGTTCGATTCCCAGCATCCTATAAAGTCCTCTGAGCACCACCAGGGGTAATTCCTGAGTGCAGAGCCAGGAGTGACCCCTGTGCATTGCCAGGTGTGACCCAAAAACCAAAATAAATAAATAAATGAAAATTTTTGTTGTTCTTGGGCCACACTTAGAGATGCTCCCAGCTCTGCACTCAGGAATTATTCCTGGTGGTGCATGGGGGACTATTGAGGTTGGTGGAGATGGAACCTGGGCCAGCACATGCAAGGCAAGTGCTGTACTATTGCTCTATGCCCTACATTTATTTTTAAATTGTAATGCATATTGCCTGGATGCAACTCTATCAACATGACTCACAACCTTTACATGTTCCCTCTATTTTAGTGTTTGTATTTGGGCCAACTAAGCGGTGCTCAAGCCTTATTCCTAGTTCTGGGATCACTCCTAGAGGGCCTCTAAATGTAAATGGGGGAAATCCTTAGTTCCTAATATTTTTTTAAATTTTGGGGGTGGAAGAGGGTGGTGTTTGGGGGCACACCTGGCAATGCTCAGGGGTTACTCCTGGCTCTGCACTCATGAATTACTTCTGGCAGTGCTTGGGGGAACCATATGGGATGCCAGGGATCGAACCCAGATGGCTTGTGTGCAAGGCAAATGCCCCACCCGCTGTACTATCACTCTGTCACCCTATACAAGTGGATTTTAATAGCATTAGGATATGCACAAAATGATTGATTCTTTTAAATATAAATATAATGCTATTTTAAATTTAATGCTATGAGAGATTGGACAGCTCTTATAATTGTAAAATTAAGTTCAAAATACATATGAAACACTAAACATCTGAAAATAGACAAAGAGATAAGGGGGAAAAAAGAACTGCTTTAAACTATAAGAACTGAATAGCATGATTATTAAATCCAATTGGTAGTTGGAAAGAAACATGAAAAGATCTCTAGAACAGAATAGACAATCTAAAATCTGACACCAGGACTTCTGAGAATTTAATATGCAACAGATGATATTTTATCAGTTTTCAAGTAAAAAAGAATAGATTTATAAATATAACCAGCACCACTCTGAAAGAAAATAATATCCCTGAGGAAGCCTGTTTGTAACTTTGAAAAATGACAAATGCTTGATATATACATTGTAGAACAAGTTTTTAAACATTGACAAAAAAGAACAATTCAAAAATAGAAGAAATACACAAAAGAACAAATCAAAAAAAGCAAGCATGATCTGTGTACAAAATCACTAGTCATTATGCAAATTAAGCATAATTGGTGGTGGAGTATTACTATCATGCAATTATGTGCTTAAAGTACATTAAAATGTATTTTCATAAATTTATCAACACATATTAAAATAAAAATACATGCACAAAGCTGGAGAGATAGTAAGGCAATAAGACACCACCAGACTGTGCTCCAGAAAGGCTGCTCCATTTCATATTTCCATGGGCAGGACTGAATTTCCTGATGCTCATTATCCTCCCAGTGCTGCATGAGAAGCCTATCCACCCCAAAAAAGAATCACAAGAGCTGTATCAATTGACGAAGATGCAGATATCTGTGAAAGTGATCCTATTTATAAAAACAAAGGCCAACCCCCCCCCACACACACACACACCATGTCCATGAGTATGTCCACTGGCACAAGGCTGAGCTCGCAGACTGTCTTGATGAAGACTGGAAAAACTGTTGGGGAATGAGGGAAGGACTTGACTAAGAGGCATTACTGCAAAGCCCTCATATGGTCCTGCAGAACCTGATCAAGGGAATTGGGCCAGGTATAGTAGGGAAAGTGCTTGCCTTGCATGCAGCTGATCCAGACTTGATCCTTGGCACCACAAAGAGTCGCCCCCAACCCTTGCCAGGAATGATGATTCCCTCAACACAGAGCCAGAATCAAACCCTGAACACTGCCTAGTGCAGTCCAAAAACAAAAAACAAAAAAAGAGGCACAGATCCAGGCAAGGCCAAGAGTCTCTATGGTGTCAGATGACGATGAATCTGAATTTTCTAGTCATCAAAGTTGATACCAACCCAATTTTGAGGGGAAAGTGAGATCTGGAGGAGTCTCGGTTTACTTTACTGAAATGGTCAGTGCAGTCACGGCACTGGGGAATTCACACATTTATGAACCGCTCCAACAATCTCTTAGTGACAATAAGACTCATCCAGGAGAGCTGATTTTTATTTTTTTGTTTTTTGGCTTTTGGGGTCACAGCTAGCGATGCTCAGGTGTTACTCCTGGCTCTGCACTCAGGAATTACTCCTGATGGTGCTCAGGGGACCACATGGGATGCTGGGATGGAACCAGGTCGGCCACATGCAAGGCGGATGCCCTACCTCTCCAGCCCAAGGAGAGTCGATTCCTGTATTGAGGGAAGAACAGAGGGCTGGGCGAACTTGACAACCCACCCTCTGAATTCAATTCCTCAGGGAGTAAAGGCGAAAAATATGACCTGGTAACAGCAGCTAATGAAGTTATTGTTGAAAAAGTTAGAGATCTAATGACCAAGAGAGATACAAAGGGTTAGCACAAGGAAATGCTGCTGGTGGCATCCCTTGCCAAAGCTCTGTTACATTCATAGAATATAACCAGGAGATAAAATCAAAGATATTGGGATCAAGGCTGCAGAGGACAGCGCACTGCAGTGCATGGACATCATAAATGTCATCTTCGCAGCTCTGACAAAGAGATCAGCCCTGTGCCAGTGTATCAGAATCTTCTGATCGATGCCTGTGTCCTCGATTTGGACTCAGGGCTGCTCCAGCAGGCCGATCAAGATCAATGCTCTCTCTGGGGGCTGGAGCAATAGCACAGTGGGTAGGGCGTTTGCCTTGCACTCGGCCGACCCGGGTTCTAATCCCAGCATCCCATATGGTCCCTTGAGCACTGCCAGGGGTAATTCCTGAGTGAAGAGCCAGGAGTAACCCCTGTGCATCGCCAGGTGTGACCCAAAAACCAAAAAAAAAAAAAAAATCAATGATCTCAGCTAATCCTCCAGCCCTAGTTCTCGTGGACTACGAGGCCGCTAGTTTCTGTCAGGAGGATCTCATTGGGATTGGCTGCGTGCTCTGCGTGCCAGTCCATTCTGCAGTTTCAGCCCCATCTGTGCAAGTCCTTCAAGCCCTCTCCCTCCCACCTGTACTCAAGTCCAAGAAGAAAGTCAAGGTGTCAGACTAAATGCAGTAGGCTGACTCTCATGGGGGTGTGGCTGGGAAAGTTCTGGAATGCAGACAGCTTCATGGAAGAGTAGGGTGGGTCTATGAAGTTTTTAATGCCCTGTTCAGCTTTTGCTTTGGGGATGGGTTGGTTTGAGGGGGTGCAGCCCCCACATGCTTTCCTGAATGCAGGCTCCTAATCACCATCGTCGTTACAGAATGACTACAGACTTGATTTTATTTGTTCATTGTTGTAGGGGCCCCTGCAGTGACAGGGATGGAGCCCTGGAGCACAAAAGAAGAGGCCCTAGAGACTGCCTTGAGCATATCTCCAGTCATTTCTCAAGGATTCTCTGGAGTGGAATGTTGTCCCCAGGTAGAAATCTTTTCCACTTTCAGGGCCTACTCAGGACCTATAATCCAATGGCTAGGGCACTTGCCTTGCACATACTGACCTGGATTCAATCCCCAGCATCCTGTATGATTCCCCTGAGCACTGCCACATGTGGCTCCAAAAAATACACCTCCTTCAAAACAACAACAACAAGAACCTTTTTTTTTTTTTTTTGCTTTTTGGGTCACTCCTGGAGATCAAGTGTCAGAATAGCATATTACTGATACCAATCATGAGCAACTCTATCTATAGCTCACTGTGGTTTAATTAAAAAAATTAAAATATTCTATTGGGGCTGCAGCAATAGCACAGTGGGTAGGGCGTTTTTGTCTTGCACGTGGCCAACGTGGGTTCAACTCCCAGCATCCCATATAGTCCCCTGAGCACCGCCAGGGGTAATTCCTGAGTGTAGAGTCAGGAATAACCCCTGTGCATGGCCAGGTGTGACACAAAAAGCAAATAAAATAAAATAATCACTTGCCACTTGTCAATCCCATCGATCTTTGATTTGCTCAAGTGGGTGCCAGTAACATCTCCATTCGTCCCTGCCATGTGCTAGTGTAGCCCAATGATATCTGCTCGCTCCAGGAACAGGAAGAGCCTCATTCAGGGTTTTGACAACGAAGTCTGAACATGGTGGGCAGCCATGCAGTCTTTTGACCTCCCGTGGAATATAGTCGGTAACAGCTCTAGTCCAGTGGTCGTCTCTGAATCACATTACATATCTGGCCCACCTGATTTTTGACACCCTGGCAAATGAGACAGTGCCCCTGATTCTTGACCACTGACAGAGGTCGGAACTCCGGATTCCTTCTCTCACTTGAGTGAAACATGATACTCCAAGCATAGCTCTTTTGATTCCTCTTTGGGATATCCAAATAGCGTTCTCATCCTGTTTTCATAGGGCCCAGGTCTCTGAGGTGTATGTTAGTGCAGGAAGAACGGTGGAGTCGAAAAGATGTGCCCGGAGCTGGAGGTTCTTCGTCCTCTTAACCACTTCGTCGATGCTCTTGAAGACGTTCCATGCTGCTCTCTTCCTCTTGCACAGTTCTGGCACCAAGTCGTTCCTCATGTTGAGTTCTCGACCCAGGTACACATAGCTGCTGCATTCGGAGAGGTTTGTTCTATTGAGGGCAAATAGAATGTCAGGGACTAGTTCATTGTTCATGAACATTGTTTTGCTGAGATTCAGCCCAAAGAACTCCACATTGGGTCTCATGGCCTAGAATGGAACGAACAGGGTGAGAGACTGTCTTAGTTCATCATATCAACCAAGACCATCCATGGTAACTCACAGTTCCAGAAGGCCGAATCTAAACATTGGACATGGGAGTCTCCTGGTGGACAGTTCCACAATGAAACTGACCACATCATATTCAATTGAAGGTTTTGCCTGACCGATGTCGCTGTTGTCCCAAAATTCCAAATGGTATCGGATCACCGTCTCCTTCATGCAAAATTCTACTTCACAGAGCAGGGAGAAAGGTCTGCAAAGTTTAAGTTTAAGAAGAGAACTCCCACTCCTTTGGACCCTGCTGCAGAGCGAGCATGATGGAAGAGCCCAAGGGAGCGCCCTTGGACTCCAAGCAGCCCACTGAACTAATTCCGGCATGGGATCGGAGAACCCACGGCGGGCTGAGACAGTGGAAACCGGGCATCCCCCAATTCTTTTAACCTCTCTCTCTCAACCCCTTCCTCCGGAGCACAGCGCAGGGTCCACGGCTTTCTGAGCGCAAAATGGAGACGCCGAGCCTCTCTCTAGGTTTCTCCATCTTATGAGCACCATAAAAGGGTAAAAGTTTGTAGTGATGTTATTTCTGGTTGTACTTTCCCTGGACTTTATACAGAAACCCAAAACCGTGCGGCCGCTGCCGCGGCCACACGACCTAATGTCATCTTAGCATCAGCAATATGTAATGATTCCTTTTTAATGGGTCGGACTTTTGTGGGAGATCCTAACAATAATAGTAAGTCTTTTGCTGAAATATTGAAGGCAATCAAAGTGGTAGCCATCTCTCTAGACTGAACTAAGCTATATCCCCACGCCGGCTGAGAAGAAATATTCTTCTTTCTCGGGAAGAAACGCGGCGTGGCGTCAACCATAGTGTGATGTCCATTAAGCAAACAGACCTGGTGGCGTGGGAATGGGATATAAGGGGAAAAATTATGTACATGGAACAGTGGGACGCTGGTGGAATCTCGAGCCAGAACCGATACCAGCGCAAGACCTTTGGTTCCAGAAACTGCTTGCAGACACTCTACTAGACTATCAACTAAGCCAGAGCCCCACGCCTGCTGATGACAGGAAATAACCATCCTTTTCGGTTTTTTTCCCTTTGTCAGACAGCATGGCGATTACTAAACAGGCTCGAACTCGGTGGCGCGGGGCTAGGGGGAAAAAGAAAAGTTATGTAGGGGCTGGAGTGATAGCACAGCGGGTAGGGCGTTTGCCTAGCATGTGGCCGACCCGGGTTCAAATCCCAGCATCCCATATGGTCCCCTGAGCACCGCCAGGGGTAATTCCTGAGTGCAGAGCCAGGAATAACCCCTGTGCATCGCCAGGTGTGACCCAAAAAGCAAAAAAAAAAAAAAAAAAAAAAAAGTTATGTAACAAACAGCGGGACTTAATATCTCTATATTCTTAGCAATGGAGAACTATCAAATGCCTCCTTGGCAATAGGAGGCAATAGTCTTTTTCTTTTTGGGGGGAAACCCCAACAACGGTAGTGAGTTGTGTGTTGAAACATGGAATGTAATCGAGATAAAGCATAAACGAAGTGAAACTTATCACTTACAAGGGTGGGGACTGGGGAGGTTGGAGGGGGCGGCAGGTATACTGGGGGGGTTGGTGATGGAAGATGGGCACTGGTGAAGGGAAGGGTGTTTGAGTATTGTATAACTGACATAATCCTGAGAACTATGTAACCCTCCACATGGTGATTCAATAAAATTTAAAAAGAAAAAAAAAAAAAGAAGAGAACTCCCAGAATGACCACAAAATGGGAGCTCTTTGGCACTATTGCAGCAATGTAGGAAGATGACGTCGTTGACAACATCAATGAGGAAATACAATCAACTGGTACTTCCATGACTGCACGAAGAATGCCGAGAATGAGAAAGCCACAGATGCCTCTCTTTGGAAACTCTCGAGCTCATTCGCCAGTGTGATTTGGCACAAGCCTCAGGCAACCACAAGTTAACGTCCGAGCTCACAAAGCTGCAGAGAAGCAATAAAGGAAAACCTCAAAGAGAGAAGAGGAGTAGTGTTGGCTGATGTGGCAGAAGCCGGAAAAAGTATTCACGACGCTCACCTGTCCTTCGCCAAATACAAGACCAAGATGACTGCCCTCCGATGTCCTGATGGATCTATCACATCTTCCAGAAGGGCAATGGTGAGGACTATTCACGATTTCTACTCGGATTTCTTTGACAGCCACATCCACCTGCCCACATACCAAATTCCGTAGGATGGATATGTCATTCCCAACGTCCTCCCTTCCGAAATCCGACACACCATTTCGCCAGTAAAGACACCTACAGCACCCGGTCCAGACAAGGTCAGACCCGAACACTTGAAGAATCTGCCACCAGTACACATCAATACACTGGCTCGGCTCTTCACACGCTACCTGTCCACATGCAAGGTTCTGTCCCAGTGGAAAACCAGCAAGACCATTCTGTTGCACAAGAAGGGAGATATCCATGCCATCGGAAACTATCGCCCAATCTGCCTGTTGTCCGTCATCTACAAGTTGTTCACGTGAGTCATCCTGAATAGAATAGGCAGAACACTAGACGAAGGACAACCATGCGAGCAAGCTGGGTTCCGAAAATGATTCAGCACGATCAACCATATCCACACAGTGACCAAGCTCACTGAAGTTTCACCAGAGTTCAAGATGCCGCTCTGTCTAACTTTCATCGATTTAAAGAAGGCCTTTGATTCTGTTGAGACTGAAGCAGTCATTGAAGCCCTGGCCAAACAGGGCATTCAAACTCAGTACATCAAGACCCTCCGTGAGCTGTATTACAGATTCACCACCAGGATCTCACTAGGAAGTGATCATTGACGTAAAGAGAGGGGTTCGGTAGGGCAATACCATTTCACCAAAACTCTTCATTGCCACCCTAGAGAACATCATGCAACAATTGGAATGGGAAGGAATGGGAGTGAAGATAGATGGTCAGCAACTACACCACCTCCGCTTCATGGATGACATCATTCTCATAACACCAAACATTAGCCAAATGGCACAAATGCTGGCCGACTTCAACTGTGAGTGTGCAGCTGAATCTCAACAAAATAAAATAAAATAGAAATAAAAAAGTAAAATATTGTTTTGGGAGGCTTGGAGAGACATCTCAATGGGCTAAGTACAAGGTATACATGAAAAAATATGTTCTCAGCTTAGTTCTGTTTTATTTTTAATTTGTATTTATGGATTATTTTATATAAATTCTTATAACTAAAATTTTTACATTTCTTTGAAAAACTAAATAACTAAAAGGCACTGGACTTTCTTCACCCTGAATTGACTCCTCCTGTGACAGGTTTGTGCTTTTGCCCAAGTGCAGTGATGGCTAGGAAAACTGATGCTGTGAGAAGCCAGACAAAAACTGTCAGATGCAGGGCTGGAGTGATAGCACAGAGGTTAGGGCATTTGCCTTGCATGCGGACAACCCGGGTTCAATTCCCAGCATCTCATATGGTCCCCTGAGCACCCCCAGGAGTAATTCCTGAGTGCAGAGCCAGGAGTAACCCTGTGCATTGCCGGGTGTGACTCAAAAAGCAAAAACAAAAACAAAAACTGTCAGATGCAGGACAGTGAGTGATTCACACCAGCAAGGTCCGAGCATCTGAGTTTTCACAATCACTCAAGATTGCTGCTTACAATCACTTGCTTCAGGTAGGCTGGGGGTGACGAAGGAGGAGGCACAGCTCCAGGATGCTGCTGGGCCTCTTCCTGAGGAAAATTTAATGTGACAAATGACGCATCTCCTGTGACTACAAGTGGTCTCAGTGATATTAATCCCTCCCCTTTACTAGTCACCTGTTTGAAAGCCCCTTGCACTGGATTAGCACCTCTGCTGCTCTCATCTGATTAAATGACCCAAACCCTGCCCCCTGAGAGTCATAAGCCTTTAATCAAGTCCTGGCCAGTACATTTGCCATTATGTTTGGGCAGGGACCAAGGGAACATTTCACCTGAGTGCTAAGTATTGACTTCTTTGCCGCATTGTATAACAGCAATCTAAAATTCTGATGATCTGGCCATGGGGGCAAGGTGGAGATGACAATCCTTGCCTTCCATCTTTGGCATAAGGTACTTAAACTGAATTAAAGTCTTAACTTGGAGTTCATCTTTTGTGCCATAATGGGCTTCCTCCCCGAAAGTCACAAGTAAATCTAAAGCCAAAGGTATGTGGGGAAAGAGACAAATTTTCTTCCGAGTGGAGCCCTGGGGGTGCAGGGCACTTCTGTTGCCAGGCCATTAACGTGCAGTGTGTAGTGTGTACCGCATCCTGGCGTTTACTGCTGTCGTAGGCTAGCTTCTCCAAGCTAGTCCCCTGGAGTTTACTGAGGTCATTGTACACTAGCATCTCCAAGCTGGCACCCTGGCATTTACTGCTGTCATTGTAGGTTGGCATCTCCAAGCTAGTCCCCTGGAGTTTATTACAGTCATTGTAATCTAGCAATCTCCAAGCTGGCACCCTGGCATTTACTGCGGTCATTGTAGGCTAGCATGTCCAAGTTGGCCCCTTGGGCAGGGCAGGGCCTGCTGCAGGCCATTCCCTTTCCATCGGAAGGAACCTGTGGGACCTGAGCACAGGGTAGCAGCCAGGTGGAATTTTGCCAGTGGATCCAGAACTCAGGAAGCTTTGGAAAACTTAAGTCCACCAAGAGCCTAAACACAAAAAAGGCGGTCACATCGGGAACATCATCAGGATGGCAAAAAGGGTTCGGAGGGGTCAGCTTGCACCAAGTGACTTTTCCCCACTAAGCTAGTGGAGATTTTCTGTGGGGGCAGCTGGACATTCAGCAGAGAAGATAGCGAAATTAGTCGTGTAAGTGGGACTGCTCTGCTCTTGGACTTACACAATCCCCATCAACTTAGTGGCTGCTCCTTTGTAGAGCCAAAGCACCAGCACTGGCCATGCAGTGGCAGGCAGGCAGCTACTCACCAGTTCATCCTTCCTTTAGCACTCACTTCACATAGCTACTAGATTTCTTCTTGTTGCATTCTTTAGGGTTCTATCCCTTGGCAGCTAATTACTACCTAATTTATACTTGAAACTTCCCCTGGTCAGTTATTCTTGTTCTCATTCTGATGACCATCTCCTACTCTTCCTTTAGAGGCAGTTAGCTCTTGGTCAGGTTGTCATGCATAATAAGGACAGTAAGAGACAGCAGTTCCTATGGAAGTGGCATTTATTTTCAAGACAGAAGCCTCTGCGTTATCTCCACGCAAGGTAGGAAGGTGGTGGGGAGCCTTCAACAGAAAGGAGCAGTCATTTCTGTATGTCAAAAAGTACCTGGTATTGGGGGCTGGAGGAATAGCACAGCAGGTAGGGTGTTTGCCTTGCATGCGGCTGACCTGGGTTCGATTCCCAGCATCCCATATGGTCCCCTGAGCACTGGCAGGAGTAATTCCTGAGTGCAGAGCCAGGAGTAACCCCTGTGCATCGCCAGGTGTGATCCAAAAAGCAAAAAAAAAAAAAAAGTATCTGGTATTAAAAAATCACTGTATCACTGTCATCCCGTTGTTCATCGATTTGCTCCAGCGGGCACCAGTAACGTCTTCATTCATCCCTGTCACGTGCCAGTGAAGTCTGATGGTGTACTGGGGGCTCTTTCAGTATCAGGGGAATGAGGACCATCGTTGTTACTGTTTTTGGCACATTGAGTATGCCATGGATAGCTTGCCAGGCTCTGCCATGCAGGTGGGATTACTCTCTCGGTAGCTTGCCGGGCTCTCCGAGAGGGACAGAGGTTTTTGGGGCAGCCTCTAATAAATAAATAAATAAAAACCCAAGCAAGAATCCAAGCTCTTTTTTTTTTAATAATGTATGAGTACTGCTATTTATTCAGCCATTAATTAAGCTGATTGAATGCCACAAACCCAACTTTTAAAAATATTTTGAAACTATTTTAGACAAAAGCCACAAACATTGATATAATCCTAGAATTAAAATTGATCAGACAGCTTAATCAATGGCTAAATAATTAACAGTACTCCTACATTTAAAAGAAATAAAAATAAAATTGATAACAAAGCTCCAATATTAAAATAGATATAAAATTATTTTATGTGAAAATTGTCATTATGCGGTTGTTAAGTCCTTGTCTAAGAATTTACTAAGCTGTTCGTTGCTAGTCGAACTCTGTTGTTTTTGTTTGTTGAGTTTAGCTGCCTTCTATGTTACTTTCTCATCTGATTTGTTAAGTACACTAATTCTGATGTCTCCATCCCACATGCTATTTTTTTTTGCCATACCTAGCTGCACTCGGATCACTACTAGAAGAGTTTGGGGGACCCTATGTGGTGCTGGGACTTGAACATAAGTCAGCCGTGTACAAGGAAAGAACCCAGTTCATAGTTCAAAACTCCCCAGCTCCCATCCCACACCTTTGAGTCTGGTTTCTCAGGCTCTGAATTTGAGGGAATTGCCCTTGCATGGCAGACTCCAACCTACTCTGGAGCTGTACAATTTTTCAGACTTAGCACCAACTCTGTGATTATGAGGAGTCTTTTTTTTTTTTTTGGCTTTTTGGGTCTTATCTGGTGATGCTCTCAGCAGTCACTCCTGGCCAATGTTGGGGCTGCAGTGCTGGGGGACCATACGGGATGCCAAGGATCGAACCTGGGTTGGCCGTGTGCAAGGCAAACACCCTCCCAGTGTAGGGCCCGTATGGTGAGTCTCTGTATACTGCTCAGGAAGCTCACTGGTCATGACATTTAGCTTTAATTTGCCAGTCATCCTCAATCTTTTTCCAAAGAATCTATTATCCCTAGAGTAATAGGGGCATGTAGGGACTGGAGCAATCCCATAGCAGGTAGGGCATTTGCCTTGCATGCGGCTGACATAGGTTCGATTCTCTGCATGCCATATGGTCCCCTGAGCACTGCCAGGAGTGATTTCTGAGTACCTGAACCAGGAGTAACCCCTATGCAACGCTGGGTGTGACCCAAAAAGCAAAACAATGGTACCAGGGAGCCAGGGATAGATGTTATGATCTTTCACTTTCTCCCTGGTTCCCACTGCTGCCATTCTAAGTTATCCCTTCTATAACTTAGTCACCAGTACTAGTCTGCCTGAGTGACCAAACTCCAAAACCCCACATCTACTTTCTCAGACCACTCCTAAGCATCAGATGCATGGGTCAATAAGAAATTAAGAAACAGAATACTGTAAGGAAAGCAAAAATTGAATATATAACTAACGCTTTCTTGGTGGTGGGTGGTGGGTGATGGTGGTGGTGGTGGTGGGATGTGTGTGTGTGTATGTGTGTGTGCACACGCACGTATGCGCGTGCAATGGTATGGATATATTTATGTGTGATGACCAAAGGTGAATAGCAATTGGGAGACCATCACAAAAACCAAATTGAGGAGCTGGAATGATAATACAGTGGTTAGGATCCCCAGCATCCCTTCTGGTCCCTGAGATGGCCAGGAGGGATTCCTAAGGGCAGAGCTTAAAATAAGCCCCGAACATTGCCAGGTGTGGCCCCAAAACAAAACAAAACAAAACAAAAAACTAAAAGACTTGAGAAAAAAAACTAAAAATTTTTTTTTAATTTTAAAAAACCCAAATAAGAAAAATGAAGGCCTGAATTTAGAGTGAGAAAAACACCTTGTGGATATTTACTGTACATGAATATAAAGATTTTATTTGATAAAAGAATATATCTGAATCAGAATTATAGTACAACACGTAAGTACAGAGCCAAGAGAAACCCCTGAGCACTGCCAGGTGTGGCCCAAAAACAATAAAAAAATATAGGGGATAGAGATATAGCACAGGAGTAGGATGCTTGCCTTGCACACAGCCAACTCAGATTCTATCCTCAGCATCCCATATCATCCTCCCAGCACCACCAGGAGTAAATTCCTCAGTGAAGAGCCAGGAGTTATCCCTGAGCACTACCAGGTACAGACTGAAAACAAAAAGGAATATAGCAGCTGGAGAGAGTAGAGAAGGTAGGGTGTTTGTCTTGCATGCAACCAACCTAGGTTCAAACCCCAGCACACATATTAACTCAATTCCCTCCAGGAGTGATCCCTGAATGCACAGCCAGGAGTAACCCCTGAGCAGACCATGTGTGCCCAAAGAAACACAAAAAATAAAAATTTAGATAAATGTGTATTGGAAAACATCAACTGACTTCTATATGCACCTAGACTCCAAATAGACATTCTCATACATGTAAGCTTCATCATATGTATAATCCTATAAATAACAGGTCATTCTTCCATCTCCAGTATACACCAAAGGCATTGCTAAATAAGAAAACAACAATGAAAATTTGAGGCAGATGAATACAATTACAAGTCTAGTTTAAAGGTTCATGACTTAAGGTAAAAAGCTAAGCAACAATTACAAAAGACCCAACAATGCAAAGGCTTAGTAGCAAAAAATGAGTTTATTATTATTCAAGGTTTTGCAGTTGTTTCACAAAATCACTCCAGGACCCACATTCTTTGATCACGTTGTACAATCCTCTAAGACACTGCTACCATTTGCATGGTTGATAGGAGTCATTCCACATTCCAACTGATGGAAAGGAAAGATCACAGCTAGGAAGCAAGTCAGATATATTCGAGGATACCCTGAAAAGGGCATGTAAAACCTGGGTGCACATACCATGAACAAGAACCTTTACGAAGTCACACCTGACTGCAAGCAAGATGAGTCATGTGGTCTGACTGTGAGCCAGAGAAGGGAACAATTCCTCTAGTGTGGTAAACAAAGCACAATCTCTGCCCAATAGGCCATGACCGGGAAATAGCTGCCATGATAATCAGGTTGATGGTTTATCTTTGAGCAGAAAAAAAGGGAGCTTTAATTCAGAAATTTTGAGGTATTGGCAACATAAACTGGAGTTACACAGATATACTCTATAAACTCATTAAGTTATCTTTTTTAAGTTTTTGCACCTTTAGTTTTTCCAATAAAAGGTTTTCAAATAAAGATGAATTGCTGCAAGAATATATACACAATACAATCTGCTGAATATATATCTTAAGATTCCTCAGTCTAGAAAGCAGAAAATTAGAACTCAAAGTGCTATATTACCATTAATAGTTTGGTCTTATCTACTGTACTTGGTAAAAGCAAACATTGTTCAACACGTTTTTAAGTTCAATTTTGATATTCAGTGTGAAATGGACTTTTAAAAATGAAAAACTAACTTGTAATATCCTAGAAATAAGATTTCAACCTAACAGCTCAACATGTGACAAATATTCAGTAATCAATTAGGTCTTAGCTCCAGCATTTATCAGTAAACCACCAGCAATGAAAACTTGGCTCGAGGTTCAATCAAAATGGTGCGAAAATGGTAGTCAGGTAAGGTCATTTCATGATCTCCAGCCTCTTACTACTTCCCTCCCCTTGTGGGTGGGACTTAACTGACACTAATGATCAAGACAACAGTAAAGGTGGTTAGATGTCTATAAGACTGGAATATTGGGGCTGGAAAGACAGTACAGCAGGTAGGGCACTTGCCCTCCATGTTCAATCCCATATGGTTCCCTGAGCACAGTGGGTGCAGCCCAAAAACAAAAGAAAAAAGACTGTACAGTCTTATTAGTGATTCCCTTGCTCGTTTTGAAAATGCAAACTGCAAAGACCAACAGTCAGGGGCTGTAGCGATCGTACAACAAGTAGGGCGTTTGCCTTGCACACAGCCAACCTGAGTTGATTCCCAGCATCCCATATGGTCCCCAGAGCACTGCCAGGAGTAATTTTGAGTGCAAAGCCAGGAGTAAAACCTAAGCATCGCCAGGTGTGACCCAAAATAAAAAAGACCAACTATCAGAGAGAATAGGCCCTCAGTCTAAAAGCCTACATGGAAGTGAATTCTGCCATGTGTCTGGAAGAGAATGCTTCTCCACCCAAGCCTGATAGATGAGACCACAGCCCTATCTGATGGGACAGAGCAGGCCCTCCAGGACTCTGCTGAGCCAGGCACAAGCTTCTGATCCAGATCATGTGAAATAGTGTCATGGCTCTTCTGATCCTTATAAATCCCATTTTCCCAAATCCAAGAACAGAAAGTAATCTGACAGAAACATCCTTTTCTATTATCTTCTCAAAAAGTTTACGCAAACTAGAATCTTAATGAGCATTTTAGGAGAATGATAAGGAAGTTCAAGATATGGACTAATTTTATGCCTTGCTTTTCAGCTACTGCTAGAGCTACCAGAGGCATTTCATTAGTTTGGTCAGTTTCTGAGGAAAAGAACATTTCTACCACTGCCAACTGCAATTTCCTCTCACTTTGGAAACTATAAATACAGGAGCAAGAGAGACAGTAGTGTCTAGGGTGTTTGTCTTGCCTGTGTCCAATTCAGGTTCAGCACCATATAAGTTCCCAAGGCACTACAGGGAGTGATTGCCATAGCACAAAGTCATGAGTAAGTGATTCACACAGCGAGGTATGTCCCTCCCCAAAATATATAAACACAGAGCTCTGTTTAAATATTTATCTTTCCTTCCTAATCCCTATTCTTTCTAAAACTATCAGTTGACAGATAGTTTACACCCAAAAATTCTTAATGATTCACTTACTAATGATTTCTACTATAATGAGGTAAATAGCAACAGATGAATAGCCTGAAACGACAAGTGTTTAACTTCTTAATCAAGAAACTATTAAGTTTTCGCACTGCTAATGTTCTGCTATTTCATCTCCATTTTATTACTCTTTATTACTTAACTTACGCTGTAGAAAAGAAACAAACAAGAGGCCAGAGAGATAGTACAGTGAGTAGGGTATTTTTCCAGTATTACCAGTGATCCCTGAGATCAGAGGCAGAAGCAATGCGGAGCACCTCCAGGGATGCTCCCCGCAAAAGAAAAGAAGAACAAAGTATTGGCCCAAACTTAAAAATCTGCTAGCAAATAGTAGAGACTGACATCCCAAACATTTCAGTCATACTTGTGAGCATGTCAGCCAGTGCTTGCAGTTATTATATCACACTTGCTAAACAGAGGGGTTCCACTGACCTGTGCCTTGTAATAGTTATGCAGCTTATTCCTAAAGCAGTATATTACACAGAACTGTCAAAAAGGCTCCTTTGTATACCACACACAGTAAGTGAATACGACATACAAGGTTCAATTACCTAAGGCCAAATGAAGCACGAGTCACTATGAAAGAACACACAAACACACAGACCTTTTTTTAAATTAATGCTTTATCCAGGGTAGGGAAGATGGCACAAAGGACTAGAGTAGAAACTTTGCATGAAGGAGGCCCAGATTCCATCCCTACATGCCCTCCACTTCTATCCCAGCACTTAGAGGACCAGCCTCTAAGCACCAGGCTGGGAGTAGCCCACCCAAAACCCAAAAAACAATCTGATCTCGGGGCTGGAGCGATAATACAGTGGGTAGGGCGTTTGCCTTGCATGCAGCCGACCAGGGTTTGATTCCCAGCATCCCATATGGTCCCCTGAGCACTGCCAAGGATAATTCCTGAGCACAAAGCCAGGAGTGACCCCTGTGCATCGCTGGGTGTGACCCCAAAAAGCAAAAAAAAAAAAAAAAAAAAACCAAATAAAGATCTGATCTCTTTTTCTAAGGAAACATCTGACAGATATATGTGTCAAAGTGACAGTGTGAGTGTGACCTTGCTTTTGTTTTTTTAGTGGTTTGGGTTTTTTGGCCACACCCAGCAGTTCTCAGGGCTTACTCCTGGCTCTGTTCAACAATCACTCCTAGAAGGTTTTGTGGGGGTCATATGGCGTGCCAGAGATTCAAAGCTGGCAATGTGCAAGATAAATGTCTTAACCCTGTACTATCTGTCCAGCCCCACTGCATGACATTTTTTAAAATATAATAAATTGTAGAATTTAATAAGCATGTCAGTCACCAAACATAGTGAAGAGGTCCCAGGTTCAATTTCTTTGTAGGCAGGAGTTGCACTATATATAAATTTCTATGGAATAATTTTGCTATATTTTATTTTCAAACAATCTTTTTTGTTTGGGTTGGATTTGGTTTTGAAACATATCCAGAAGGGTTCAGGGTCACTCCTGATGGTGCTCAGGGAATCATGAAGAGCTGGGCTAGCACTCAGTCCTCCTGCATGCAAAGTATGTGCTCCAGCCCATTGGGCTATATCTTCAACCTTTCAAACCTTTGACTAAAAAACAATTAACTTTCTTAACAAAAAATAGAAAAACTCATGAAAATTACTCACTCTTTTCACTCTCTCTCCAATTCTTAGACTCCACTAAATCACCTGAATGTAGAGCAGACATAATCTTCTGAGCAACACTGGACAGCGGTATCTTACTGACACCAAAGTTTACAACTGTCTCATAATTTTCCATTTTCATAAAATCCTAAACATAAGATAAACATAATACCCACATATTAAATCTGACTTTGAAATAAGAAACAAGTTACTTGAGAATGGAATTTACTGAGACTTTCATAGATTACTGCATAAGGGGCCAGAGACATCACAGCGGTCAGGGCTGTAAGCTCTCCAAGCACAGGGATTCTGAATACATAAAGTTATTGAATAAGGAAAAAAACAAGAATTCATTAAAGAAAATGTTTCACTGACTTTAAAAGTTTAGTGACTTTATTAAACTATATTCTTCTGTATATAAAGCAATAAAGTATAGCACATATAGTAAAGATTTAGTTTTTAGTAATTTTCAGTCTTCCAGACCAACAGCCTTAATCTCTGATTGGTTTTCTAAATTCTCCACAATCTCTTTCAGATAATCTTCATCCTTTAAGAAATATACATATAATTTTCTTTCCATTTGATGGAGCTTATTAGATGCCAACATTTTCCTTTTTGTCTTCACATCAGCAAGAATATCAGTAAAAAGATGATTTAGCTTATTCATTTGAGATTCCACTTGATGAAACTGCTCCATTAACTCCTAAAAATAAAAAATAAAAATGCTTTAATGCAAAAGCTCTATTTAGAACATTAATTAAAAATTTTGAATGTAACTTACATAGAATGAATATAAATGATTTAATAACTATTCTCACAACTTTAACAATAGATAAACATTAATTAGAAGTCTTAGTAGTTTAGGGGCTGAAAATATAGTACAGGGTTAGGGAGCTTGCCCTGCACTGCATGTGGCTGACCCAGGTTCAATCCCCGATATCCCATATGGTCCCCCAGCACCTCCATGAGTGATCCCTGAGCATCACTGGAAATGTGGCAAAAAAAAAAAAAAAGGTCATAGTATGTTTAGTATAAACTCCATCATGTAAGATCAATTGCAACAATTTCTGATAGGCATTTTAGTTACCCAATGTAAACTCTTGCTTCTGTATGTTCAAATATTCAACAAATATGCCAAGCATTGTTTTAGAAAATGTAGTCATTTTTAAAAATTCACCTCCTTTCCCAGTGTACATTTCACTTAATTTATTAATTTGCTTGAACCTCCTTGTTCCAGTCTTATCTGTTTTAGTCTTAGTGTCTTAGAAGATACTAAGAAAGCTTAGGAATGAGTTAATTGCCAACAAAAAGGAATTACATCAACAAAAGTCTTCATTTTTGCTTATTTCTTTTACTGATACAGCCAACAGAATTATGGGCTGAAGAGACAGTATAGGAATTAAGGCACAAGACCTGCATTGCAGATCTTGTCTCCATCCCCAATACCACAAAGTCCTCAAGCATAACCAGGTACAGCCTGAATATCCCTGAGCACAGCCAGGATAGCACAATAGGGTCCGAGCAACACTAAATCCTGAGACTCTTGCATTCAACCACAAACCAAATTAGCTGAGAATTGCATGGAGGGGCCTCTAGCCTCCTGAGTATGGCTTGGGAGACATTTCCTCCAAAAAAAAAGTGGGGGAGAAAAGAGAATTCATTTGATATTTGAAAACAAGTGATATTCAATTATTTTAAGTATGTAATTTCCTGCTGGAAAACCTAGACATACTGGATCCTTCACACTGAATAAATTCAAATTCCTTACTTCCTAACATTAAAATAGTTTATTAAATTTCTGTGGCTTTCAAATCAAATATTCTTATTCATATGTTTTCAGCCATATCATCAAAGAGGTGCTCAGAAATTTGTTCTAACTCAAACTGATCTGCTCAACATGGTCAAGGATGGTAATCACCTGGTGTCTTAGTTATGAACATGAATTCATAAACCTTTTTCTATACTAAATTATTCCTATTTCTGTGACTAGAACAGAAATCTGTATCTCAACAGGATCCCTATAACCCTGATGCACAATTTTAAGAATGACTGCTTTATACCTGTCATAGTAGAAATCAAATTTTAGAAATCAAATTTCCTTAAACTACATTTTAAAAATATAAAGTAATATGGAGCTAGAGCGATAGCACAGTGGGTAGGGCATTTGCCTTGCACACGGCCAACCCAGGTTAAATTCCTCCATCCCTCTCAGAGAGCCCAGCAAGCTACGGAGAGTATCCCGCCCACAAGGCAGAGCCTGGTAAACTACCCGTGGCATATTCGATATGCCAAAAACAGTAACAAGTCTCACAATGGAGACGTTACTGGTGCCCGCTCGAGCAAACTGATGAGCAACAGGATGACAGTGACTGACAGTGACAGTGACATATGGTATATGTATCAAGTAATATCTACATTATGTGGTCTTCCTTTTCAGAAAAATTTTGAAGGGGAGAACAATCTCACCTTTAATTTCAACCACTTAGAATCTAACAGTTGCAAAAATAAATCTACAAATTCTGGCAATTATTAAACTTCATTACTAATAAAAATGCCAACTTTAAGTAGATGGTATTTTATACCTTACTGAACTAGAGAAAAGCATTAAATAACATTGCCAGAAGGGGGGGGGACACCAGGGAAGCAACTGTTAACAAATTAAACTCATCGTGAAATTAAAAAAGAAAAAACCTGGGGGCAGAAGTGATGCTGGGAAAGGAGGTGGGTGTCTGTGTGCATGTGTTAAAATGCTCTGCCTTGGGGGGCTGGAGCGACAGCACAGCGGGTAGGGCGTTTGCCTTGCATGCGGCCGACCCAGGTTCGATTCCCAGCATCCCATATGGTCCCTTGAGCACTGCCAGGAGTAATTCCTGAGTGCATGAGCCAGGAATAACCCCTGTGCATTGCCAGGTGACCTGAAAACCAAAAAAAAAAAAAAAAAGAAAAAACTTATAAAACCACAGCATTTTAGTGATTTAAGGAGAAAATCTTTTCTATTTTAACATATATCAACATCTTTAAATTGAGAATACAGTTGTTACTGACTTTTAAGTCTTGATAAGTTGATAAAGTGTTGATAAGAAATACTTATCAACACTTGAATCTGGAGGGCGGGAGGGAGGGGGGCAGTCTGGGCTACACATGTGGTGCTATTCCTGGTTTCAGGGTCAACAAAATCTGAGGGCTAAATGTAGGTAAAGGGATATTCTTGATAACCTTCAGTATCAATACTGCAAACCACAATCGCCAAAACCACAATGCCCAAAACGGGGGAGGGGGAGGGGGAGGAGAAGGGAGAATGAGAGCAGGAGAGAGAGAGAGAGAGAGAGGGAGAGGGAGAGGGAGGTAGAGAGGGAGACTGCCAAAGGCAGGCAGGGGTTGGGGGGTGATGGGAGGGAACCTGGGGACACTGGTGCTGGGAAATGTACACTGATGGCGGGATGGGTACTAGAATACTGTATGACTGAAATCCAATCATGAACAGCTTTGTAAGGGTATATCTCACAGTGATTCAATAAAAAAGTTTAAAAAAAAAAAGGAGTGACCCTCTGGTCATGTTCAGGGTACCATACATAGTACCAGAGATTCAAACCAGGGTTGGCTGTATGCAAGGCAGCCTTACCTCCTGTACTATCTTCCTGGCCCCTAATTTTTTATTTTATATATATATATATTTTTACTGTGGAAGGAATAGTCAACCCTCAACAGAATTACCCTCAAATGATGTTTAAGTATATGATATACTGATTTTTTTTTTTTACTGTGGAAAGAATACTTAATCCTCAACAGATGTTTAAGTATATGATATGGTATCGCTAACTATGGAAACAATGTTGCACAACCTTTATTCATCTTGCATAATCGGAATTTTAAACCTATAAATTAATAATTTTATCGCCACCTCTCTAGGACCTGACAATTACCATTCTATTCTCTGCCATCTGCAAATAAAAATGTTTATTTCATAATATTAAGTAAAAAAAAGAAATTCAAAAGAGGGTCACAACAATATTGCTCCTGGGAATATACCCTAGGGGCTCAAAAAACACAATGCAGAAAAGCCATCTGCACTCCTATGTTAATTGCGGCACTATTCACAACCACCAGAATCTGGAAATAACCCAAGTGCCTGAGATCAGATGAGTGGATAAAGAAACTATAGTACATCTACACAATGGAATATTACACAGCCATTAGGAAAAAATGAAATCTGCTTATATATAGATGGGCAAGGTGAGTATCATGAGTTGTAGGATAACATTGGTTTCCCCTTACTCCCTGGCCACTGGGAGCTTGTGTTTATTGGTTGTCCCCCCAACCTGTCAATTACCTTTGTCTCCTGATCAGACTCTGACTTGTAAATATTGTCTTTTTCTTCTCCTTAATGTCCTTTGCACAGTTAGTAATTTCAGAGCAATTGCTTTTTGTATGGATACAGGATGAGCCTGTGGCTTGGGAGTTGACTGACTCCTGATAATATACCTCCTGGACATCTGCTCTCTCGACTTAAGCCTTAGTTGCCTTTACTTCCTAGATCCCCAAAAGCAGGGTCCTGACGAGGGACTGGATGGACCTGGGCAAGCAGTGAGCTATGAGTTACTCTGGCATCGAAATGGGCCTGGCAAAGTGCCCTATTTTTTTTTTTGTTAGTGCCCTAATGTTTAACTATAAATTATGAGCTTGATCATGGACAAATTCTGTCATGATCCAAAAGTAGTAACTAGATTTGGACCCTGCTAGGGTTAGGAATGATTAATCCGGCCTGAGCACTGTAGTCTGAGTCTATAGTGAGATGTCCCCAGGAGAGTCACCTTACAAGCCTAATAGTGTCTATTACTATGTCCATACAGAATGGTAAATATTAGGAAGATGTTAATTAACATCTTTAATTAATTGTGTTTGTTGGTTGTCCCCCCAACCTGTCAATTACCTTTGTCTCCTGATAGAGAGAGAAAGAGAGAGAAACAGAAGAGGACAGAAGGTTGCAAGAGACACAGGGTTAGAGGAGAAGGTTGGAGAGAGCTGGGAGACATGGCAGATTTAATAAACGGCAACTAATCAGCAACCAGCTTGGCTCTTGTTCTTCCTTCGTCCGTCCAAGGCAATGGCCGTCTCGGGTGGAAAAGCGGTCTGGGAGCACCAAATGCAGGCAGCAAGAGAGAGCCGCCTGGAGAGCCCAGGAACATGTTAATGTGTAATCCCTGTGTGAGAGGGGTTTTTACACAATGAATGAATGAGTCAGAGGGAGAGGAACAGGCATAGAATGATCAGTCATTTGCAGGACATTAAAAAAAAAAAAAAAGAAAAGAAAAAAACAGTGGGGCCAGAGTGATAGTACAGCAGGTAGGGCATTTGCCTTGCACGCAGCTGACCTGGGTTCAATCCCTAACATCCCACATGTTCCCCCAAGCACCACCAGGATTAATTCATGAAATTTCTGAATGCAGAACCAGGAATAACATGAGGTGTGACTCAAAAAAAAAAAATCATAATATGAGAATAATACCCAAAGACAATACAAATGAGGAGTAGGACGACAAGTTTCCAAGGTAGGAAACTTGACACAAAAAAGGGAAGGAGGGTACAGTAAGGACAGAGAATGGACCACTATGACAATCATAGTTGGAAATGACCATTCTGGACAAGAACCAGGTGCTAAAAGGAGTTCAAGTGATAACCACGAAACCTTTCAGTAGGAGTATTGCAAACTACAGTATCTAAAAGGAAACAAGGGGGGTAACGAGAGAAAGAGGAAAAACTGTCAGCAATAGAGTAAGGTTAGGGAGCAGTAGGGAAACTGGGGATGTTGGTGGCAGGAAATGTACACTGGTGAAGAACAGTGTTGGAACACAGTATGACTAAAATTCAATCATGAACAACTTTAACTGTGTACCTCCTTGTGATTCAATTAAAAAAATTAATTAAAAATTGTTTTAGGGGGCTGGAATGATAGCACAACAGGTAGGGCGTTTGCCTTCCACGCAGCCGACCTGGGTTCAATTTCCAGCATCCCATATGGTCCCCTGAGCACCGCCAGGGATAATTCCTGAGTGCAGAGCCAGGAGTGATCCCTGTGCATCGCCAGGTGTGACTCAAAAAAAAGCAAAAAAAAAAAAAAATTGTTTTAAAAATCGCGCTCTCCACCCAGACCAAGCCCCCAAGAGTGGCCGCACATGAACGGCTCCTCTGCTCCTAAAAGACCATGATCCCGAGGCCTAATGACTACTTTTGGCACCCAGCAGTTTCTTGCAGAAATGCCTCTAGACTGTGAACTAAGCTACGGCCCCATTCTGCCCCGGGAGGGGAAAGGTTTTTCTCTCTCGGCCTTTCCTTTCCCAGCAGCGTGGCGACCGTCATCTTATGGAGCCCACTAAGCAGAGGTACAAGCTTGCAGTGACATGACTTCTGGCATAAATTTATCTGGACTTAATTACTAAAATACCAGTAATATAAAACCACGCACGACCTCATATGCTCTTCATTCTCATTAATGGAAAACAAATTATCAAATGATGCCTTTTTGGCAGGTCTGATTTTTTGGGGGAAATTCCAATTAATAACAGTGAGTATTCTGTTGAAATACTGAATGCGAATCAAAGTAAAGAGAAAGTAAAGTGAAAATCATCAGACACACAGACAGGGAGCGGGGAGGGGAGATGGGAGGTATACTGGGGTTTTTGGTGGTGGAACATGTGCACTGGTGAAGGGATGGGTGTTTGATCATTGTATGACTGAGACTTAAACCTGAAAGCTTTGTAACTTTTCTCATGGTGATTCAATAAAAAATTTAAAAACAAAATTGTTTTAAAAAAGTGTCAGATATGGGGGCTGGAGTGATAGCACAGTGGGTAGAGCATTTGCCTTGCATGCGGCCGACCTGGGTTCAAATTCCAGCATCCCATATGGTCCCCTGAGCACCACCAAGGGTGATTCCTGAGTGCATGAGCCAGGAGTGACCCCTGTGCATTGCTGGGTGTGACCCAAAAAAAGTAAAAAAATAAATAAATAAAAAAGTGTCAGATAGATAGTACAAAATTTAAGGTCCCTGGGGCTGGAGCGATAGCACAGCAGGTAGGGCGTTTGCCTTGCACGCAGCCAACCCGGGTTCAATTCCCAGCATCATATATGGTCCCCTGAGCACCGCCAGGGGTGATTCCTGAGTGCAGAGCCAGGAGTAACCCCTGTGCATCGCCAGGTGTGACCCAAAAAAAAAAAAAAAAAAAAAAAGTTAAGGCCCTTGCTCTGCATTTGCCTCACAATGGTCCCCTGAGCACACCAGAAATAACCCCTGAACCACAAAAAAAGAAAGCTACATAAATGAAGGCAAAAAGCACAGATCTTACAAATACGGCATAGGAACTTAATATAAAAGAAAATAAACAGCAGTACAACAGAAACAGAGGACTCCATTATATAATCCAACATGGTTCAATTATTTGCACTTCGAACATGAGGAAAATAGCTTAACACAATTTAGTTTTTGGTGTGTTCCCACCCTCCACCCCGCCCTGCTCTGCGCTCCTAGGTGGTAGTGCATTTTGGGCTACACCAGGTTGTGCTCCAGGCTTATTCCCAGCTCTGTGCTCACTCCTGGAACTTTGTATTCAGGGGAGACCATGTGGTGAAGAGACTGAACCAGACCTCCTACATGAAAGGCAAGCACATATGCCAGTGATCTACCTCTCTGAGACCATGTGGTGAAGAGACTGAACCAGACCTCCTACATGAAAGGCAAGCACATATGCCAGTGATCTACTTCTCTAAATCATTCATCATCATCATAGAAAATTTTACACAATTTTCTCACAAAACCAGTAATATTATTTTAAAAAAAACTAACCACAAGTATTACTTCACACCCTGTAAGCACATTAATACACACTACCAAAAAAAGAGAAAAAACAAGTATAGGCAAGGAATTAGATAAACTGGAACCCCTGTGCACTGCTGGTAGGGTAATGGTAACACTGCTCTGAAAAAAAGATAATTTCTGAAAAAGTTAAACAAAGAATTCTAAAATG
The DNA here is from genome assembly GCF_027595985.1 of Sorex araneus. Classification (NCBI taxonomy): domain Eukaryota; kingdom Metazoa; phylum Chordata; class Mammalia; order Eulipotyphla; family Soricidae; genus Sorex; species Sorex araneus. The sequence continues at coordinate 143,961,327 of NC_073306.1, forward strand.
ATCCAACAATTCTATTCCTACATACACACCCAAAAGATATGAAAATGGACTAAAACATATACTTGTACACTAATGTGTAGCGGTACTAGTCACAAAAACAGCACACAGGGGCTAGAGCGATAGCACAGTGGGTAGGGCGTTTGCCTTGCACACGGCCGACCTGGGTTCGATTCCCAGCATCCCATATGGTCCCCTGAGCACCACCAGGAGTAATCCCTGAGTACAGAGCCAGGAGTATCTGCATCACAAGGTGTGACCCAAAAAGCAAAAAAAAAAAAAGAAAAACAAAAATGGCACACAACCTAAGACTACATAAACAGAAAAATAGGTGCTAAGTATCTAATAGGTTATCTAATAAACAGACACATAGACATTTTCATAGAAACAAAGTATTAGAAACAGGGTCTCATAGGACAGATAGGGAATACCTGTTTAAAGGGCAGTGTTTGGGGAACCAGAGCAATAGTACATCGGATAAGGCGCTAGCCTTGCATGCAGCCTATCCAGGCTCGATCCCTGGCATCCCATACAGTCCTCTGAACACTATCAGGAGTGATCTCTGAGCATAGAGCCAAGAGTAACCACTGAGCTTCAGCAGTTGTGGACCAAAAACCAGAATAAAAGAGCAGTGTTTCTGTTTGGAATGATTAAAGATGAAAAAGTTCTGAAAATATACAGTGATAAGCTGCAAAAGGAGTTATAAGTGCCAAGACCAATAATTCTTGGTGCCAGATAGTACAGCGGGTAGTGCATTTTCTTTGCACACAGGCATACAGGTTCAATCCCTACATTCCATATGGTACCCTGAGCACCACCAGGAGTAATTCCTGAGTTTAGAGGCAGGAGTAACCCCTAAAGATCGCCAGAAATGGCTCAAAACAAGGGGGAAAAAAAACTCAGGGTAGCTTATTTTTTAATTCTTGGTATAAGTATCACATATGCTTGTGTCTAAAATATCTTATACTTTGAGGGCTGGAAAAATAATATAGCAGGTAGGAAATTTGTCTTGCATGAAGCCAACCCAGGTTTGATCCCAGGGACTACATATGGCCCCCATAAACACTCCAAGGAGCCAAGAACAACCCCTGAGCACCACTGGGTGTGGCCCAAATATTTAAAAAATAATATATATGGATATGTGTGTATATGTATATGTTTTAATTTTGTGTACTAGCAGAACACAGAGTGCTGAAAAGAGGTTAAAAAGGAAAAATGCCTTCCACAGACACATGGCTTGGGGGAGTGGGAAGAAAATTGGGGACATTGGTGGAGAAAAGTGGGCACTGGTGAAGAAACTGCTGTTGGAACATTATATCTCTGAAACTCAATCAGGAATAATTTTCTAACTTTATAATTAAAGGTGATTCATTTTTAAAAAAGGAAAGAATAGTCTATGTACTGCTTAAAACTACCATAAAGACATATTAACATGTAAACCAAAACTAGGATATAAAAAAAATTTTAAAGAAAAATAAATTTGATCTCAGGACAATGGAAGTTGGGGAAATATTTTTCTTGTGTTAGTATTTCCTTTTACAATAAATGTTTTTATTATCATGGCAAACACTCACCTGATCACTAAGCAAAAGCTGATTTCCTCCCTGATACAGGGCATCACAAAGCATGTCCACATCATTATTCAGTTTGGATAGAAAAAAAAAATGTTCCTGGGCAGAAATTGCAAATTTATTTTGTATTGAAGAAACATCCATTTTAAATTTTTCAGCTGCTTTCTCAAGGTTTCCATGGGTTATAAATAATTCTCTTTTCTTGGTTTCTCCTTCTAAAAGCTGGTAAAGTCTAAATTGTGAAAAAAAATTAGTGGAAAAAAAATCTCATTAGTATAATTTTCAAAATTACAATTCAGTATTCAGTAAAGCATGTTACTGTGATCTGCAGATATTATGATTCTCACAAATTATAGGTTTGTAGCAACTATGCATTGAGCAGGCTTATTGGCACATTTTTCTAATAGCATGTCCTCATTTCATATCTGTCATATTTAATGTATGTACTATTTTTTTGTTCATTTGTTTTTGGGTCATACGTAGCAGTGTTTAGGATTATTCCTGGCTCTGCACTCAAGGATCATTCCTGGTGGGTTCAGGGGCCCATGTGGTTATATGGGGTTATATGGGGATCAAACTTGGATCAGCAGCATGCAAGGCAAGCACCCTACACCCTGTACTATCACTCCAACTCTGTATGTACCTTTTGTTTTGTTGTCACATCTGGCGATGCTCAGGAGTTACTCCGGGTGTTGCTCTCAGGGATCTCTCCTGGAGGTGCTCACAGACCATATGGAATGTGAAGATCAAACCCAGGTCGAGCACACGCAAGGCAAGCACCTTATCTGCTATCTACTATCTCTCCAGCCCCTGTACCCCCCCACCTCCCTCCCTCCCTCTCTCCCTCCCTCCCTCCCTCCCTCCTTCCTTCCTTCCTTCCTCCCTCCCTCCCTCCCTCTCTTTCTGATATATTACTAGATTGAACTAAGCCACAGGTCAGACAGACAGTACATGGGCATTTGCCTTGTACATTGCTGGGTTCAATCCCAGCATCCAGTACTATCCTGAGCCCTGCCAGGTGTGATCCCTTTGCAGAGAGCCAGGTATAAGTTCTATGTACCACTAGGTGGGCCCCAAAGAAAACAAAACAAAAAGATTTCAATGCCATCCTTTTGAAATGGTACAATAAGGACCTTCTGTTACCTGCTCCGTCATCCCAGATGAGACTTGCAACAGGCAGATTATTACTGGGCCTATTTAGAATGGGAGACAGAGCTCCAAAGGGAAGCGGAGCCCCTCTCTCCTGGGTAGGTCGCAGCAGCCTCCACACCTGACCTGCGCTACGTTAAGGCACAATCCACACCACGGCTCCTAAAGTGCAGGGATGCTTACAGATTGGCACAGTAAGTTACTCAGCAAATTACATGCTGCTCAATAAATCTTCCTATCATACTGTAAGGACAGGCAGAGAAACAAAGCAACCTCTAGCTTAATCTCTCAGCATTTTCCAGGGGGGTTAACTACAAAAACTCATCCCCAGCAGAGCAAGAACACTAAAAAAACAATGGGGGTAAACGCATAGAAACCCACTAAACTCAAAGAGCAGCATCACTTACGACATAACACCAGTAAATTCCCAGTGTCTTTAGTCAGAAATGACAGAAACGGGGCTGGAGCGATAGCACAGTGGGTAGGGCGTTTGCCTTGCATGCGGCCGACCTGGGTTCCAATCCCAGCATCCCATATGGTCCCCTGAGCACCGCCAGGAGTAATTCCTGAGTGTAGAACCAGGAGTAACCCCTGCACTTTGCCAGGTGTGACCCAAAAAGCAAAAAAAAAAAAAAAAAAAGAAAAAGAAAAAGAAATGACAGAAACAAAGAACATGGCAGGTGATATTTTTAAAAGTCAGTAAAGGTTCTGAACAGCAGAATTAACAGAAGCTAAGTCAAAGATTAAGGACCTCCAAACAGAAGTCTGAAAATAAATGAACAGCAAACCAGAGAACTATGGAATGAGTTCAAAAGAAATACAGGAATCAAATCATGATGTCCCTGAAAAACAGGAAGGCAAATGTGATAAAGAAACAATAGTTAAAGAAATCACTGATAAGAACTTTCCAGAGTTGGAATTATAGGTACTGAGATCCAAAGCCCAACAGTCCCAATGAAAATAACTCCAATTAGATAAAGTTCAAGACACATTATACTGAAAATGACAAAATTCAAAGAAACAGAATATTGAAAACTGCAAGATCTAAAAAGGAACTATAAAGGAAAACTTGTAAAATGTACAGAAGATCAAATGAGACTACAAGCCAGAAGAATATGGAAGGATATAGTACAAAATGAATACTTCACCACAAATACTCTATACAGCTAGATAATCATTTCAATTTAAAGAAATTATACAGTTTCATGGATAGGCAACAGCTAAAAGAATTCATAACCTCTAAACTAGTTTTGTAAGAAGTGTGAAAGGGGGGAGCTGGAGCGAGATAGCACAGCGGGTAAGGCGTTTGCCTTGCACACGGCCAATCCAGGTTCGATTTCCAGCATCCCATATGGTCCCCTGAGCACTGCCAGGGGTAATTCCTGAGTGCAGAGCCAGGAGTGACCCCTGTGTATCTCCAGGTGTGATCCAAAAAGCACACACACACAAAAAAAAAAGGCAAAAAAAAGAAGGTGAAAGGGGCCCTTTTATTTATTTATTTATTTATTTATCTTTTTGGGTCACTCCAGCCCGAAAAGGGTTCTTTTAAAGGACAGGAGAAACTTCCCATTGTGTGGCAGTGAGTATATATCACTAACGGTGCATATGGTTGTTCTCTACTAGATTAAGAGAGGTTTTAAGATTGCAATTAATTGGGGCTGGAGCGATAGCATAGCAGGTAGGGCGTTTGCCTTGCACGCGGCCAATCCAGGTTTGATTCCCAGCATCCCATATGGTTCCCCGAGCACATTCAGGAGTAATTCCTGAGTGCAGAGCCAGGAGTAATCTCTGTGCATAGCCAGGTGTGACCCAAAAAAGAAAAAAAAAAAAATTGCAATTAATCATCACAAATTGACTTTTATTGGTTTATTTTCTGATAATTCTATTTGCCATTCTTTAAAGTTTCTTTTACCAAGCAATATGAAACATATTTGTTATATGCTTATCAAGGAGTTGAGGCAGAAGGCTTCATTTATGACAGAGAAGGTATGATTTTTGCAATAAGATTCAAGTACAGGGGCTGGAGCAATAGCACAGCGGGTAGGGTGTTTGCCTTGCACGCGGCCGACCCAGGTTCGATTCCCAGCATCCCATATGGTCCCCCGAGCACCGCCAGGAGTAATTCCTGAGTGCATGAGCCAGGAGTAACCCCTGAGCATCGCCGGGTGTTACCCAAAAAGCAAAAAAAAAAAAAAAAAGATTCAAGTACAGGGGCCAGAGCAATAGCACAGCGGGTAGGGCATTTTCCATGTACGCAGCCAACCCGGATTCAATCGCCAGCATCCCATATAGTTAGTGCCCCCAGTAATTCCTGAATGCAGAGCCAGGACTAAAAATCTTCTTAGCATCACTGGGTGTGACCCAAAAAGGAAAAAAAAAAAAGATCAAAAGTACAAAATAAGGGGTTGGAGCGATAGCACAGTGGGTAGGGCGTTTGCCTTGCACGTGGCCGACCCAGGTTCGATTCCCAGCATCCCATATGAGCACTTCATATGAGCACCGCCAGGGGTGACTCCTGAGTGCAGAGCCAGGAGTGACCCCTGTGCATCGCCGTGTGTGACCCAAAAAGAAAAAAAAATTAGTTATGTAAATTAGAACAGGCAGGATACTATATTGTAATAAATGATTTTAACAAATTTACATAGGTTAAAATCATAGAGCAATCAATCACTACTGTAGGATAACATGGGGTATGGCCTTTTAGCCTTGCTGCAGGGAACTTAGTTTACCTTAAAGCAAGGTCCTTTCTGCATGGACACAGGAAGACAGTTAATAATATGCTTTGTAACTTGGGAGCTGACTGACTCCAATAATATTTACTCCTGGGCATCTGCTTTCTCCACTCAGTTGCCCTTAGTTTCTAGCACCTTAAAAGCAGGGTCCCAACAAGGGATGGAATGGACCCATGGCAAGCTGTGAGCTACCCTGGCATCGAAATGGGCCGGGCCAAAGCGCCACAATACTCAACTATAAGTTGAGAGCATGGTCATAGACAAATGCTGTCATGAACCAAAAATAATGACAAGACCAGGACCCTGCTGGGGTTAGGAAGACTAACCTGGCCTGAGGACTGTGGTCTGGAATATATAGTGAATGTCCCCAGGAAGAACCAAACTTAGTTGTTAAAATACAGAAATCCAAAACCGCGCAGCCATGATAGCCCCATATCTCATATCTCTTCACAGCAGGTCTGACTCTAGTGGGGAACTCCTAACAATAATAGTGAGTTTTTTGTTGAAATACTGAATGTAACCAAAGTAAAGAGAAAATAAAGTGAAATTTATCAGTAACACAGGCGGGGTGGGGGGGGGTGGAGGTATACTGGGGTTTTTTTGGTGGTGAAATATGTGCACTGGTGAAAGGATGGTTGTTTCAGCATTGTATAATTGAGACTTAAGCCTGAAAGCATTGCAATTTTCCACAGAGTGAGTCAATAAAAAAAAAAAAAAAGAGTAGATCCTGAACATTAAGTCAGGTGTGGCCCCAAACAAAAATTTTCTGTTCCCGATATATCACTCATTGTCATCCCGCTGATCATCAACTTGCTCAAGCAGGCGCCAGTAATGTCTCCATTCGTCCTAGCCTCAGGCCAGCCATTCGTCCTAGGCTGAGATTTTAGCAGCCTCTCTTTATTTGTTCTTCGCAGTGGTACCGCATTGGAGGCTCCTTCAGGGTAAGGGGAATGAGACCCAACATTCTTACTGTATTTGGCAAATCAAATATGCCACGGAGAGCTTCCCAGGCTCACATACTCCGATGTAAAATATGGTTATCTCAATAATGGTATAACGGGTCAGAGAGATAGTTCTATGGCTGGAGGAACTGTGCTCTGCATGTAGGAGAACAGAGTTCTAACTCTATACTACACCATTCCCTAAGCACCTTTAGTAGCAATCCCCAAGCATCAAACTGATATAAGCATCAACAGCCAGGTATGGCCCTAAAACAGAACACCTGTAAAAGTGAGAAATACTTGACAGTCATTCCTCTAAATCCACTCACTTTGCTACTTCACATTTAACATAAATGAAAACGGGGTGAAATTTTTAAAGGAAAAAAAATGCACAGAGAAGTGGAAGAGAATAAAAAGGTAAAAATAGATGGCAACAAATACTATTATTGTCTAGTATTTGTCTAGTAGTGTAGTGTGTCTAATTTCCACAATTATTCAAACTCCAGTATCTTATTGAAAAAAAGAAGAAAAAGAATAGTAAAGTAATAAAACCTACCTCTGTGCAGAACAATCCTTTGTATCGATAATATTCCTTGGATTCATCTGCTGAGATACTGACGGGTCTGTTAGCATTTCTAATTGCTGGTGGAGTATTACATTACTTTTACTAAGTTCTTGAGTTAAATTTTCAAGTTGATGATATATATCCCAATGCTTTCTCAATTCAAGCTCATATGACAACTGTAGAAGCTCAAATGATGCCTTCTGCTTTATCAACTGACTTAGAACGAATTTTTGTCTTGTTGTGTAACAGTCTTGTTTAGCAATCTGCAGATCAAAATCTCCTTTAACAACTGGCATATTCAACAACTGAGCATTCTCTCTTACAAGAGCAGGTAAACTTTTCTCTTTCATATGAGCGATTTCTTCTTCAAGTTTGAGAATCTCACTGCTCAAACTTGAAATTTTAGCATCCACATTATCTTTGACAACAGCCTACAACAAGGAAAATAATTACATTTCAAACTGCAAGTTTTAAGCTGAAACAGTTTTAAAACTAATTTTACTTTCCATTTCAAGTGATCAGACAGCATGCTCACAAAGAACTAATTTTATACTAGCATAAGCTGAAATTACAGCATAGGAAAAAAGTATGAGTTGAAGATTTTTTTTCCTTATTTTTTTTCATATCCATCACTTCACCAATGTACATTTCCCACCACCAATGTTGAAGTTAATGAACTGAAGTTAAGGCAAGTATGAACCTAACTCTTATGCTATTATTGTTACACACAGTGGTGGCTATTGCTCCAACACTTATTTTTTTTCTTTCCAATGCTATTGCTCCAACCCTTATTTTTTTTCTTTCCAATAAGTGTCCTTTTGTTGCCACCACTGTGTGTGTGACTCAAAAAGCAAAAAAAAAATTTTTTAAAAAGCTATTCTCTTATACTTTCAGCTTATTTTAGAACGACAGAAAAACTGGTCTCATACTATTCTAAAGTTGGTAACAGTTATAGTAACTAACTGCTGCTATTCATATTTCAGAAAATTTGGGCTTCCACTTAGCTATCTAGTAATTAACATCATCATGAAAGCAAGTTTTCCAAGAGTAGAGACAGACATCTACATTCTCAACAAATAATCCCTACAGCATTTGAACCTCATCTGCTAATTTCTTTAGTTCTTAATCATACTGATCAATATCTTCAAATTATAATCAGTGATTTCAATCTACTTAAGTTGATTTGATTTCATGAACACCATACTCTGGACAGAAACAGGCAGAAAATCCTTAAAACAGCACTAAGGTAATTCCATACATCATTAAAAAGGGAAATTCTGGGGCTGGAGCGATAGCACAGCGGGTAGGGCGCTTGCCTTGCATGCGGCCGACCCGGGTTCGAATCCCAGCATCCCATATGGTCCCCTGAGCACCGCCAGGAGTAATTCCTGAGTGCAGAGCCAGGAGTAACCCCTGTGCATCGCCAGGTGTGACCCAAAAAAGAAAAAAAAAAAAAAAAAAGGGAAATTCTGGGGCCAGAAAAATATAGCAGTATAGCAGTTAAGGTGCTTGTCTAGCAAGGAATGTCAACTGAGGTTGAATCCCTTGTACCCCATATGGTTCCCTGAGCCCAACCAGGAATGATCTCTGAGGAAGTCCAGGGCACACCAAGGTGTGACCCAAAACCAAAACAAAATATCCATTTACTTTATACTAAACCAACATAAATTTTAAATACAAGAGTGTGAAACAGGGTTTGATTCCCAGCATCCCGTATGGTCCCCCCAAGGACTGCTAGCACACCAGAAGTGTGTGCATGAATCAGGAGTAACTCCTGTACACGGTCGGGTGTGACACAAAAATAAATAAATAAATAAACACAAATCTAGGTTTTATGTTTGTTTACCTTGTCAGTGAGGCGATGAAGGTTCTCCTCTACCCATTTAATTCTTGATTTCATGCTCAAATTATTCGCTTTCAAGTGAATTAACTGGTGTTGAATACAAATGTATGCTAGATGCAGTCTAGCCATCTCCAATCGTCTCTCCTCAAGAACTTCTTGATTGTCACAAGTAGATGGTGTTTGTATATCTAAAAGTTGAAAATTTTCTTCATTCGACCTTTCAACTACTTCGAGTATACCCTGGAAAAAGTGTTTTTTGGTATATAAAGTTAATGCTGCTGTGCTTTGCTCTTCTTGGCTCAGGTATTTCTCCAAGGAAAACTGAGACATAAACACCAGTGGATCTGTCCCTTGACCAAAATCAGAAATCCTGAAAAACGTCATTAATTTTGCTACTAAATCAGAAAGAGCCTGAAGTTCATTGCTGACCTTAATATTCATAGCGTTTAGTATTCCCTGACTCTGTTTCAGCTTTTTAGTGGCTTCCTCTTCTTTAGCCTGTAACCTCAGTGACTTGTGACTGGTTACTGAGGCCATCAACTGGTATTTATTGCGTCGCTGAATTTTTAGGTTTTTTAATTTCTGCAGCGTTCGAAGCTCCTCCTCCAGTTTCTCGAGCTCCTTATCTTCCAGGGCAGGTGTCCTCCAAGCGGAAGGCTGGCAGGTTTTGAGGGCTTCCTCCAACGCGGCTCCTTCCAGGACAGGCTGGCCAGATTCCTGCAGCTCCGCGAATGCCTTCAGCTCCTCGTCGGCCAGGACGTGCAGCTCACTCACCGCGCCACAGAACCACCTCAGAAACGCCTCCTCTTTCTCCCTCTCGAACAGCCAATCAAAATCCTCCCCATTGAGCGCCACAGCCCTGGGGTAGTGGATTCTCCTCAACGTTTCCACAAACTCGTTCCCACAGCTCATGGCTATTTACTTTGACACTGGGGATTAGGAATCCCAAGACCGGCGCGGCTACGTGGCCCGCAAACGAGGGAAAGGGGTTTTAGAATCTACCAAGGTTCCTCCTGCGGAGGGAAGCACCAAAGGTTAGAGCACAAACGCGCGACTCCGGGAGGAGCGAACAAGCGGGTCCCGGCCACCTCAGGCCGCAGGGAAGGCTTTGGTCAGGAAACGTCGCTCCCCGTCGCGCTCTTCGGGAGCGGAACACGACGCGCTAAAGCACCTCAGCGCCGGCCGCGCGGCGGGACACACGGAGCCTTCCGCGGGCGTCGGCTGCAGCACCGGGTCCCCCCGGCCCTGGCCTCTGCTCGGGCCCGCCGCCGCGCCGGCACTGCTGCGGGACGGACGGCCCCCAGCCCAGGGGCCCCACCAGAGCCCCCTCCGAGCCAGCACGCCCACCCGCAGCGCCCGGCCGCCGCCGCCCGCCCCGGCCCCCTCACAGGCGTCCTGCCCCAAACCCCTGCCCTTCTTCCTGACGGCCGCGACTGTGTCGCCGGACTGAGGAACGGCCCGCGCCTCCCAATGCCTGAACCTGACGCGGGCATCACTCACAAGAAGTAGGCCGGCTCGCGCCTCAGGAGCCCGCCGACGCGCCCGCAGCGCGCACTGCCTCACGGGAGGCAACGACGGCACACGCGCAGAGGGTGGAGCTGGGCGGGGGGCGGGGTTCAGGTGGCTCTCTGCGCAGGCGCGGCTCCAGAGAAGGCGGGGCTTGAGGAGCGGGCTAATGGATGCCCTTCCGCCCTGGCCTGACGTCATCTCCAAGAGCGTGCTGATTGGCCTTCCGCCGCAGAGGCGGGCGCGAGGGAGGGCCGGGCGCCCGGAAGGTCTGGCGCGCTGAGACGGCTATAGCGCTTTTCTGAACGTCGGGATCGAACTGAGATGCAGAACGTGCGTAGTCAGGTAAGGTGCTAGAGTCGGGCAGAGCTGGCCGTGCATGCAGACGGCTGTGTGAGCACCGAGCGCCTCCCGGCGCCCGCCCCTGCCCGCGAAGCGGGGTGCAAATCTTGCCGATACCTCCAGTGCCACGAAACCAGACCTTTGAGGTCATCGTTTGTATAGACACGACTTACTTGCACCTCTACCGGACAAAATCAGCTCTGCTTGTCCGTTTTCCACAGATCCATACTTAAACGTGTGAGGTTGATTATTAGGACACGCCCGGTCACCCCCACTCCCCCAGACTCAGCCTTGGCAATGCCCTCATTTAGAGCCTAGCCTGTTAAATGGGTAGTGACTTTTACAAGTTTTGTTTCCAAATAAATGTATAACTCATGGGCTGTTCTTTCATAGATATGACTATTTCATATACATATATACCCAGGATCACGTAAATTCTCAGGAGATGAGCTCTTGCAAATGGAGCTTTTTCTCATTAAGAAGAGGGCAGAGATGGAGGGAGAGGTGGAAAGGGAAGCAATCCCAGGAAAAGAGGTGGGATATGGGCCCAGGGGAGGGGGAGGCAGAGGCTTGGCAGGGCGTTTGCCTTGCACAAGGCCAACTTGGGTTCGATCCCTTGTACCCACTAGCCCCTGCCAGGAGTGATCCCAGAGCACAGAGTCAGAAGTAAAACCTAAGCGCTGCTAGTTGTGGCCCAAAACAGCAACAGCAATGAGAAAAAATGAGGGAAAGGTTATTTCTAGAAGGAAGGAGAAATTCTGAGGAGAGCAGTCAAGATGCCAGAAGGAAAGCGGCGGCTCTGCAGAGTGGGGACAAGGGCCCTGCCAGGCACAGGGGCCATTCTCCATTACTTCGTCTGGTGACTCGTGGGTGCTGGGCTGGCCCAATTAATTCTCCATATGATTGTGGGCTTTACTAACCATAGTGCTTTGTAAAAGTTTCTGAGGCAAAACAGTCATTATAAATATAATGTAATTATTGTTAGGGTCTTAACCATTGACCAGAGGTGCCCAAAGACACCTCATCACTCTGGCCTTTAAGAAAGCACAGAGCAGCTGCAGAGCTCAAAGTTAACTGAGCACAGGTTTTGCCTGTGCTTGGGGATTTGCACAGGTGAGAAGGGGTTGTTTCCCAGCCTGCTGCATCAAACAATGGTGAAAGTTCAGGGGCAGAAGGCCAGGGTTCAATCCCTGGCACCACATGGCATACCTCCTGGGAACCAAGATCAACCCCATAGAGCTTCTAAAATTTAAAAAGGATATAGGAGGTGTTTTTCACAGAAAAACTTTCTGTTCTCCAATCAAAATCCCAATCTAAAAAAGCAGTACTTTCACATGTTCACATAAATGGCATATTTGCATGAAAAATATTTTCCCCAAACAGGAAAATGCCTTGTTGTGCACTTCATTAAATATATGTAACATCTAGCTCAAAAAAGAAGTGTTGTTTTCATGAGCTGCACAATTCTGCAGTAAGGGAAGTTGGGAAGGGGTCCTGTTCCAGAGGGGGTCCGGAAGGGCCAGTGCCACCTGGAGGGCAGCATGTAGTGCTGAGGCCAGAGATAATCAGGGTGATGTTACATGCCCTGTGGGCAGACTGTGGCTCTCTGGGGGGCAGGCCCTTGCCTGTGCTTGGGGATTTGCACAGGTGAGAAGGGGTTGTTTCCCAGCCTGCTGCATCACACAATGGTGAAAGTTCAGGGGCAGAGAGTTGGGTCACAGCTCACCAAAGTGGCCCAGTGGGTTGGGATATCGGGTTGAGGGGCAAGAAGGCTGTGGAGAAAGGGAGACGGGGAGAAAGGAAGGGCAGGGCCGAGGCAACTGAAAGCAATAAGGAGCCTGGTCTCAGAACTACTGCAGAGAAACAGACAAAGTCACACCCTCGATCCATGCTGGGAAGACCCAGGAGAGGCCAGTGCATGGGGCACTCAGGGCCAGGGATCAGGGATGGAGGAGAGGAAGCTATGGGAGGTGCCAGGCTCAGGTAGTGATGCAGGTTAGGGGACCAGGGTCCCCCTCCCAGAAGAGCCAGGAGCAGCCACCTGGAGCAGAGAGGAGGCACTCTCCAGGCACTGTCACCAGGTCCCACACAGAGCTGGTGAGCAACAAGGCTCTAGGGCCCCTTCTGACCAGAAAGCGGGTGGGAAATGGAGAGGAAGGGGCTTCCCAGGTGACAGGGCAGGTTACAGCTGCCTGCATGAGCATGGTTTTGTGCCTCAGCTTCCTGTGACATGGACTAGCCAGATGCCAGCGAGCCCCTGAGCTCACACACATTCAGGTGCTATGTAGACAGGAAGCAACAGAATGCCCAGGAATTCAAGCAACTTAATGGCCCACACCCCACACCCCCAGGAGGAATCTGTTGTCAGTAGGTGAGGGTAGGAATTACAGGGTCTGGAGTTCCAGCCCCCACCCCCAAATAACACACCCATGTATACACACACAGTCACACATACACACAGAGGACATGTCCTACCACTTCAGAATCATCCTTGGCCCTGAAGCTGCATTTTCTAGGGGTACCCAGGATCACACAGCTTCAGGCAGGTGGAATGTGGCTGTGGCAAGAGCAGGGTAGTCCCGTGAACACTGCCCTGCAGAGACCCTGTCCCGTGGGGCCGCCCCAGCACACTGGCCCAGCTCTCCCTGCACTTCTCGGGGTCTCTGCTGAGCTCCCCAGTGGCCCCAAGTCTGGGTCCTGGTGCAAAGCACTCGGAGCCCTGCGTGCCCCTCTGCCTGTGGGTGAGGAGGGACAGCAGCAACCCTCTCTGACCGCTGCGTGTGGCTTTCCATCTGCTGCCAGAGTGGAGAGGCCAAGAACAGAGGAGGAGGAAGACACGAACAGCAGTGGCCCTGGAAGGGTGACTGGCTGTGGCAGGCATCCTGGTGGAGGAACCAGGACTCAGCAAGGTTGCCACAGGAGCTCCGGGTGGGCGGGGCTGGCCAGGGAGGCAGGTGGGGTTTCAGCAGGGGCTTCCTGAAAGCAGGTAGGGAGCAGAGCAGAGAACAGGATGGAGTAAGGCCCCGAGACCAAATGGAGGAGAGTACACTGACCCTGCACACAGCTGACAAGGGCTCCTTCCCCGGCACCCCACAGGGCTCCGAGTCAGGACACAGAGTGAGGAGTAAGCCCTGAGCACGACCAGGTGTGTCTTCAAAAAAAAAAAAAACAGACAAAAATAATAAAAAAAGAACGAAGCCATGAGCGTGAGGTATAAAATCTGTATTTATATTACAAAGACAAGAATACAGCACAGACACCACCGGGGACAGGAGGCAGGTGGCCCCCTCCAGCCAGGACTGTAACATGCCCAGGTGGCCAGCACCAGGCCCCGGGGGGCCCATTCTCTGGCAGAGCCTGCCCTGGAACCCAGACATGACCTGTGCCTGGCAGTGGGGATGGGGTCCAGGTCAGCAGGCCCAGAGAACAGGAGGGTGGACAGAGCAAAGCCGGTGGCCCAGCAGCTAGGGACTGTCCAGAGCAGATAAGAGGGTGGAGGCGCAAGGCCCCAAGTCAGGCCCCAGGTGCCCCTGGAAGGCAGCCTGGGCACCATCCCCGGAGAGTTACCCACTGCGACCCCACAGCATCAGGGCAGCTCTTCCCTGCCAGGCCTCCAGCAGGCCAGCCCGCGCAGACGGCAGCAACTCCTGGCACCAGGCCGGGGCACAGCTCGGCTCTGCTAGAGGTGGGGCGAGGGGGCAGCCCAGTGGGTACTGCAGCTCAAAGGCTCAGCTGCCAGAAGGTCACCAAAGGGCCACTGCAGAGACCCAGGGATTGGTCGGTGAGAGCCTCCAGTATAGGGGTGAGGCCAAGGCCGAAAGACATGGGTACACAGGCTGCCAATGGCGGATGCAGCCCTCAGCACGATGTTCGGACAGTCTCCCAGCCTGAGCCCCGTGGGCTGTTTCCAGCCACCACAGGGCTAAGGGGGGGCACCTGCTGCCCTACTGCAAGGGGAGGCAGCCCCACCCGGGGCCCCTGAGAGTACTGCTGAGTGTCTCAGGAAGAGCGTGCCAGGGACCAGTGGCCAGGAGAGGCACCACTGAATGCCAGGTCACATCCCTGGGGTCAGAGTCAGCTCAGCTGCCAAAGACTGTGTCTTGGGACCCCTGCCCTAGCTGCCGAGCTGCAGCCGTCCAGGCAGGAGCCTCTCCCTCTGCCCGGCAGCCCTGGGAGAGGGGAAAAGGCGGCCCCTTCCACAGCCCGAGGAGAGCGGGTAAGGGGAGCTGGGGGTGATGCTGGTGGTGGGCACGATGGGCAGACAGGCACAGGCACACGTGGGTGACGGGGACAGACGGACGAGTCCCTGAGACGCTGGGTCACTGCCCCCTCAGCACACAAGGACGCAACACAGCTAGGAAAATAGAGTACAAAATCTCATAGGGAAGGGGGCGGGGAGCGCCCCAGCCTCCCAGCCTTCCCTCTCTGTAAAAAATAGTCGGCGGATGCCTGGGGAGCCTGTGGGGGAGCCCGGCCTGAGCAGAGCAGCAATCTTCCCTAAGGGGGGAACAAAGCCCTGAGGTGCCAGGTGGGGGCCCAGCAGCGGGGCAGAGGGGCCTGGCCAGCACCCCGGTGTTCACCCGATCCTGACCCAACCCCGTCCTTCGCGGGTCCCGGAATCCACACCACCTTCTGCCTCCTTCTGCAGTGCTTGCCTCCTCCTGGGCTCCAGGCTGGGGTGTGAGCGCCCCTGGCATCCATTAATACTTGTGGAATGATTAGGGATCTGAGACCTGCCGCCGGCCCCGGGGAGGGGTGCAGGCAGCGTGGAGCTTCCGGAATGGCACAGCAGTGGGCCCAGGGAGTTGGCAGGACTGTGGGGTCGTGCAGGGCCTGGCCTAGGACAAGCCGCAGTGTCCCCCGCAGTCACCCTGCAGGCCGTAGTGGTCGTCCAGGTCACTGCTGCTGCCGGCACTGTCCAGCTCGCCGGGGCCGAACTCCATGCCCTCCACGTCCACTTCTGCACAGCACAAAGGGAGTAGGTCAGACACCCCGGGACCCCCAGAGTGAGGGTCACACTGCCTTCCTCAAGGATGCAAGCTCGGGACACGCACCCCAGCCCCCGCCCCACCCACCTTGCTCAGAGTCCGTGGAGAGGGCCGAGCCGGTGCTGTCCGTGCGCACGCGCTCCAGGCCCGGCAGTGACAGCTGCTCCAGGCGCCGCTTCAGGAAGCGATGCTCCCGTTGCAGCTGCTCCTTGATGCTCAGCGCCCGGCGGTCCTGCTCCTCCAATTTCTGGGGGTAGGGGGGTGGCCATGAGCCCTGGGACTGGGCAGCACCCCCTCCCCAGCCTAGCCAGACAGGGCCCAACCCTGCAACTCCAGTCCCAGGTGGATACCTGAAGTGCCTCCTCCCTGTTCCAGGAGGTCTGGGGCCTGCCCCATGGGCTATGGCACCTCCCCCAGGCAGGGTTCCTGGGTTGCCCACCAGCCCCCGGCTACAACCTTCACCTCAGACAGCCTCCTTCCCACTGGTTTCCCACAAGGTATCAGCATGACCCCTGGCCCTCCTGGTTCCCTCCCTGCAGATGTTCCCACAGGAGGGCCCCGGACGCCACTCACCTTGATGTGTGTCTTGGCGCGTTTCAGGAGGCTCAGCGTGGTGTGGCGGGTGCTGTCGGGGCCCAGCGGCACCAGCTGCTTCAGCTGCTCCAGGTACAGCCTGAGCTTGGCTCGCCTGAAAGCAGTGGAGTCTGGTGAGCGGGCAGGGCTCAGGGGCAGCACGGCAGCGCGGACGCCAGCTGGGGACAGGGCCTCCCGACCAACATTCCCACGAGGCAGCCAGGGACCCCCGGCCCTGAGTGATGGCCAGCCACCTCAGTCCGAGCCCCAGGCTCACTGCCGGCGCTGAGTCCCCTCACACTGGGCCGAGGGCACAGGGTACCAGTGGCTGCGCCCAGGATCAGCAGCCTCAGAGCGCATGCTCCTCGCCACCACGGGAAACGTAAGGCCATGGGGTCGGGCCCGTGTCCCCACACCAGGCAGAGGCCATCTGTGCTGGCCCCATTCCCCGGAGTAGGCTGGGCCAGGCTGCGTCCAGCTTTCAGGAGGCTGCAGCATCCGCCCCAGGCCCACAGGAGGGCGGCAGGCAGGAGGGTGGGCCACCCGGCCCCACATCTGCGCGGCCACGCTCCCCCCACCAACACTTCCCACAGTCCCCAGCACGGGCCAGCCCTCTCCAGGTGAGCCGCTCGGGCCTGGGGACCTTCCAGGGTTCGGGCAGAGACTGTGGCCGGCCTGAGCATCACGAAGAGGGGCCAGGCTTGGCCACGAGGCTCAGGGTCCTCAAGTGAGTCCCCACTGTGCCTGTCCCAGGCCAGCATTTGGCACCAAGGGACGGTGTGGGAATGGCCGGGTCCCCTCACCCAAGTGTCCCCACAGGACCACAGATCTGCTCCACCTGCGCCATGCCCAGTGAAACCCTGACATCTGCTGCTCACGGCACAAGCGCGACCGACCACGGTGGGACACCAGCAAACACAGACCACAGGAGGAGAGAAGCGAGAGGCCCCGAGTCCTACCCCCCCGAGCTGATTCTCACGGCCTGGGCGTTAAGTGAGCCCGTCAGCGTACAGAGCCAGCCACAGACGAGGGAGGCGCGTGGTCTGTGAAAGGACACAGCGGACGCACACACAGACTGGACAGGAGACAGTGGAGGCGGCGCACGCGGCTCCGGCGGCGGCTGGGCAGCGCTTATCTCTTTGGCTTTGTGCTTTTGGGGGCACTTTCCAGGTTTTCTATACTAAAAAAAACCACATATTACTTTTACAATCAGGAAAAGACACATTGTACAAGAAAGAAAAAACAGCTGAGAGACATGTCACAGTGAAGAGTTTTTGTGATACATGTAAAAATGACAGAGGCTGGGCCGGGAGCTCCCGTGGAAATGGGCAGAGACACAGACAGCGAATCACAGCGTACACACACACACAGATGCCTGGGAGCTCCCACAGCACCCTGAAACTGGCCGTGGGCCCAGGGACAAGGGTCCCAGGGCTACATTCACAATATGTATGCATGACCAGCAGAGAGGACATTGACCGGACCTGGGTGTAGGCCAGAGGGCTATGCCAGGGGCGCTGCACGGGCACAGCCGCTAGGAGGGGCAGGTAGACCGCCAAAAGCTGCCGCTCTAATGCAAGATAAGCACTGGGAAAGGGACACTACCGTGGCCTCAGCTGCCCACGGCATGCTAGAAGGGCGCCCCACGGTAGTCAGAATCCCCCCGCTGACACAGCCCAGCACCTACGCCCAGAGGGACTGGGCACTCAGCCTGGCTCATAGGCTAGGAGCTGACTGTGGTGAGCCTGGCAGTGCAGGGATACCCAAGGCAGTGCCCCACTCTCTGTGCCTGCAGATATCTGGGAGCACCCACTTCCTGAGCTTCTGGGGCTGCAGGGGCACAGCCCAGCTTAGGGCCACCTAGATTTCTTTTATTTTCCGTTTTGGAGGCACAACCAGCAATGCTCAGGGACCACTCCTGGTGGGACTCAGAGGACCACATATAGTGCCACAGATCAATGATCCCCTGCTACCTCACTCGGCCCACCCTGGACTTCTAAGGGCCCTGGGAAGCAGCTGCCCCAACCTGGCAATGGGGACCCTGTGACTGAACCCGGAATTCCTGGGAGCTTCAGAGTCACCCTCCTGAAGGGGCTCTGAAGTGTGGGTTTGGGGAACAGAGCTATCTGGAGGCATTGCTGCAGCTGTGTCCACTGGGGATGGCCACAGCCCAACCCGACACACAGACCTCCCCAGTGTGCCCAAGGGCCAGGACCCAGGGTCGGGTTGCTGGCACTGAGATTCAGGGCCTGGCTGTCAGAAGAAAGTGAGGCTGGGGGCTAGGGCCAGGGGAGCCACTGCTCCCCTGGGCTGTGGCCTTTCTTCTCTTCGACCCTCACTTCCTGGGACCTGGCAAAACCCCAGAGGCCCAAGTCAGGGCACACTCTGGACACGGGGCCAGCCCGTGCCCCTGCAGGTCCTCTGATATGGGGCCTCTGGCCCGTGAGACAGACTGAGGGGGGCTGTGAGGAGAGACGCCCACCCCCCTCCCCAGGACAGCATGTGAGATGTCTAGGGCTGAGCACTAAGCCGCTGGGAGGAAGGCCCAGGCTGTCAGGCCTCGGTGAGTATCGTGGATTCTCCTGTGACGGCACAGGCTGGGCAGACAGCTCTGGGACAAATGGGGAGGCCCCCAGCACCTCCAGGCGCCCAGGTGCTCCCTCCTCCCTCTTCTTTTTCCTGTCCTCCTCTTCTCCCCCTCCCCTCCTCCTCCCCATTCAGTCCTTCCTCCCCTCCCCCCAGGCACTCCAACTTCCTGTGCCAATGGCCAAGTGCACCTGTCACCTGAGTCCCCCCCACACACCTAACCCCACATGAGATCCTTGGGGCATCAGCACCAGTTCAAGCTGGTCAAGAACAGAGACCCCTCTATGGGGCTCAAGTGGCCCCACTGTCCCCCACCTGTGTAGCCCTGACTCCCAGAGGCCTGACAGACAGTGGCTGCAGCTAGGGTCCAGGAACAACCCCTCAGCTCTGCAGGCCATACCCGGGTGGCCCCCATGCCTACCCCTTCGCCCTGCGTCTGTGGGGCACCCCAGAAGTCTCTCCAGAATGCCACCCATGCAGCGGGCCCCACCATGGCCTCTCAGGAGCCTCTAGGACCAGGCCGGGAAATGCAGGTCGGCAAGGGAGCCCGGCAGGCCGGCTGCCACACACAGACCCCCATCTGACCAAAGAGGCCCCGATGCTGCATGGCTGGATGCAGAGCCACGCGGAGCTGGCCCCGAGCTTGGACCCACCCACATCTGGAGGCAGCCAATAGGTCACTCCCACAGCCCAGTGGCCAGGCCAGGGCCTCCCTGGCTGCCAGCTGCCCTTCCTGCCTCCAAGAGGCCACACAAGAGGCTTACCGCTGGTAACAGGCGTGTGGACACACAGGCCAGAGTATCTCACTGGGCTGCGCTGTCCATGGCCCTGGACGAGACGCAGCGGAAGTGGCTTGAAGGCATGTGCTGGACAAAGGGGGCGGAGCCAGAGGGCACAGGGGACGTGGCCAGCCCAGAGCAGAAGCCTGCCTGGTGTGGGCAGTGTCCTGGCACCGAGGAGCTGCTGTCCCCGGCACTCAGACATCCCCAAGCACACAGTGTCCCCCCACAATGGGCCACCAGCTTCAGACCCCAGGCGGAGATTGAGGCAAGGCCGGGGCCCACGGCTATCACCGCAGAGGACAGGTCACTCACCTGTGCTTCTCTAGCTCGTTGTGCGAGGACCTGCGTGAGGAGACAGACAGTCAGTGGGGCCAGCACGAAGCGCAGCCCAAGATGGCCAGGGCCAGCAGTCAGAGCAGCTCCATCAGGCTGGCCTTCGGGAGGGGTCTCAGTGCCATGTGGCACAGGAACACACACGGAGACACAGGACAAAGGGACCAGTCCCCAGGGAACCTGTGTGCCCTGTAGGGCAATGGGGAAAGTCAAGGCCGGCTGGGGTCATGGCAGCAACAGGGCAGCTCTGGGCACTGCCCTGTGCCCCTTCTGGCTCCAGACCCCCTTCCCAGCCAGGGTGGCTCCTGAGAACAAGGCCGGGCAGGCTGTGGCCCGTGGGCTGGGGGGCACTGTGCCATCCCCACTACACACACACTCTTCGTCCACACCTTCTGGGCAGGGCAGTGCTGGACAGTAACTCCTGCTGCGGCCTCAGGCGACTCTGAAGCAGGCTCCAGGGGTCACATGCCCAGGCAAGGACTCTCACTCTCTGCCACATGTGGCCAGACATCCCCACTCCTGCCCTGGTCCCACATACTGCCCGTGCTTGCCGGGACTGGACGGGCACAGAAGGCTGAGGGAAGCTCAGAACCCTTGGTCCCTGCTCTGCCCTAGCCCTAAAACCCTCTGGGTCCCACTTCCAGTGTCCTCCAGCTGGCCACGAGTGCAGAATCAGTTTACAGATCTCACCATGCCTCAGTTTTCCCAGTGGCAAGGATGGGGCAAGGACAGTGCACAGAATGTGGGGGCTCATTGGTGGTGAGGGGCATATCAGTACACAGGAAGCTCGCCTCTCCCGAAACTGCGCCCTGCAGAGACCGGGGCTAGCCAGTCCAGAGGATCCAGGAGCCAGCGCCCCATCTGCATGCGCCTCCTACCTGGGCCCCAGCACAAAACTCCAGGCCCCACCCAGGCCAGGCACCCCTTCCGAGCTTCCCTAGGTCCTCAGTCACTACACCAGAAGGTGCTGCCCCTGAGCCAGATGGGACCCCCAGGCTCGGCCCCCCCGCAACGGTATTTAACAGGGAAGCCCGGGGCCCCAAGCGGGTGGGGTGCTGGTCCTGCACCTGGATGAAGGGGCTGGGGGGTTCTGGAGCTGTCCAGACACGCACACCATGCGCCCGCGCCCTGTGCCCCAAGACATCCCTGACGCCCGCACCCCGCCGTGCGCACAGGACGGCCTCGACACCCACAAGCCCGGGACTGGACCTGACGAACCGACACCCGCACCCTGTGCACAGGACGGCCCGACACCTGTACCCTGCTCACCGGTACAGGCCAGAAACCCGCACCCCGCACCCCGGGACTGGACGGGGCGACCCAACGCCCCGCCCCGCGCCCCGCGCACCAGGACAGCCCCAACGCCGGCACTAAGGCATGCGCACGGGACGGGCCCGACACCCACAAGCCCGGGACTGGACCGGCCGGCCCGACACCCGCACCCGCTGGACGGGCGGGGCGCGGGCTGTACTCGTGGCACTGTTTACGCGAGCGGCCGGGAGGCGCGGCCGCGGGAAGATGGCGACGGCGGGAGGGGCCGGGCGGGGCCGGGGGCGCGCCGCCTCCTCCACGCCGACCGCCCGGGCTGCGCGCGGGGAACGCACGGGGGACGCGCGGGCCGAGGGCCCGGGCGCAGGCGGCGGGACGCTCCGGGGGTTGGGTGCGGCCGGATGCGGCGGGGGCGGGGGCGCGGGGGACGGTACCTGTTGTTCGGGGCCTTGCGCACCAGGCCTGCCGCCTTTGTTTTCTTCCTGGCATACTCGCCGTCGAAGGGCAGCACCGAGGCGTACCCGTGCTCGGCCTCTGCGGGCAAGACGGCGCGGTCAGCGGGTGCCCCCAGCGCGGTCCCGCCCGCCCCCCGCCCGCCCGCAGTCCGGAGCACAAAGGGGCGCGGGCGCTACCTCGGTCCCTGCGCTCCAGGTACTCGGCGGCCTCCAGCAGGATCAGCAGCGAGTTCAGCTCCATCCTCGCCCCGTGCCGCGCCCCGGGACGGCGGCGGCCGCTGCCCGGCCCACTTCGGCCGGCCCCGCTCGCCGCCCGCCCCGCACGCCCGCCCGGCGGCACCACTTCCCGGCTACGCAGAGGCGCTGCGCTCGGCTGCCACCCTTCGCCCCAGCCCTCAAATTGACACCTAGGGGCGAGCGGCAGCCCGTACAGCCAATGGGGAGCGAGTTCTGAGACGCGGGGGCGGGCGACGCGTGGGATCCAAGCCAATGGGCAGCGACCGAACGGCTCGGGCGGGGCCGAGAATGTTGACAGATGCGTAGCTCGCTGCCTATTGGCTGGCCGCACTAGTAACAATTTAGAAGCGCAAGCTTAGCAACAGCACGTGGTGGCCCGGCCCCCGCCCTCGCTGACTGGCTGGCGGCGTGCATGTTAAGTAGGTGCCGCACGCTCATTGGTCTAGGGGAGTCTATGTAAAGTAGGCGCTGGGCCAATGGTCAGTCGCGCGGCACGCAGCCAATGAGCGCGCGGCGCCGGCCGCGTTGCCAAGAGGAAGCGCGGCGCGGCCGCTGGACGTCCACGGGCGTGCCTGGGCGCGTGTCGTGACCCGGGGACCGCGCGTGCACCCGCGAGACGCGTAGGGGCGCCCCCAGAGCGGAGCTTCGTGGTGTCGGGGTGCCGAGTGCGGCTGCGAAACGACGCCCGGAGAGAGCAGATCGCTCGGAGGCGAACTGTGGGGAAACTAACTGAGGGGATGTGGGGACGGGAGAGCCGGCGAGGCCTTGATGGGTGTAGAAACTGGACTCTGTTGTTGGCGTGGGTGATCCGAGGGATCCCGCGCCCCTGGGCGCAGGATCGGGTGTCTGGACCTGACACGTCGCGGGGGAGGGGACAGCCGCCCATGAGGACACAGCGCGCCCCAGTTTAGGCAGAGGACCTCGGCCCGGTGCGCAGCGGAAGGAGCCCGTGCCCGGCGCAGCGGGTCCCTTCCTGTACCTCTGGCACCGCTGGCCCCTGTGGTTCGCGGGGAGGGTAGTTTGGCCTACCCTCCCCGCCAAACTACCCTCCCCGCGGTAGGGGGAGACTTAGGTGCTGCCCCCAGTCCCTGGCAGCCCGGCGGGACTCTGCCTTCTGCGTCCCACGCAGGGGAAGCCGAAGGCCAGTTCTCCAGGAGACATTGCGAGGTGCGAGGTGCGTCTTCCCAGCTTCCCGGGGGTGGTCCCTGGCACCTGCGCCTCCATTGGTGGCGGGGAGGCGGGGACACCACTGGCCATGTTTCGCTGGGCTGGGCTGTGTGGAGGAAGAGGAGGGGCAGTGGCATGCCAGAAGCCCAGCAGATGGGGCGGCTCCAGGGTGACAGTGCAGAAGGTGCATGGAGGGGGTGGGGGGGGCTGCAGCAGGATCCTGAGGGAAGGATGCCCATGGGGCAGATGCTGACAGGTGGAGGTCAGCGATGCGCCCACCAAGTTTGCGGGGTGGCACCTCACAGCCTCATCTGCACCACTTCGTCTTTCCTGCTCTTCTGGGAGCAGGGACCTGGCCCAGCCCAGTCCAGTGTCCAGGCCCCTCCCCTCTACACCTGCCCTATTTGAGTGCCCAGCAGGAGCTGATTTGGGTGGGGACCCCTCAGCCTGGATGCTCTGTCCTTCCCTTTGCAGTTCCCCCTCTGGGATTCAGAGCAGAGGAAGAGGATTCCAAGTTCAGATCTGGGGGAGGCTGGTTTGCTCCCCTGCCCCGGGTTTCACAAGGGTATTTGATGCCCTAAGGTCACCCAAGGGAAGCAAACTTCTAGAATGCTGCTTCCCAATCTTCCTTCCTTGGCCCACTGGGCCCTCTCAACTGAGGGGCTGTGCCTACTACTTCCCTCCCTTCCTTCTCCCTCCCCCTCCCCCTCACTACTCTTAGATCTTCCCTCTCTGCCTCTCCTTCCCTCTCCACTCTCCTCCTTCCCTTCTCTGCTCTCCCCCTCTCCCCTTCTCCCTCCCACCTGTCCCTTACCCCCACCCCACTCTCTCCCTCTCTCCTTACCTCTTCCTCCCCCAACAGACCTTCAGCCTCTCTCATTTTGGGGACCACTTGGCCCTTCAGTCTCTGGGTGCCTTCCTGCTGCTACCCCTCCCCACCTCACTCCTTCCAGGCAGGAGGCTCAGCCCCTTTAGAGCCTGGAACCCCCCACCTGCCTTTCTTGGACCTGGGGTGGCAGGTTCTGTGAGGGGACCTGGCCTGGTCAATAGGCTCTGGGTAGGGCCAGCCCAACACTGTGCCTCCTCCAGAGTCCGCTCCCCTGCACCGGACCCTTGGTGTGTCCTGGAACTGAGGTGGGGAGGCTCCCCAAAGCTGCCCTGCTTTAGTCTGTGAGACCCTAACTCGGTCAGGTAACCTCACTGAATCTTCAGTATGCCCACCAAGCAGCTGGCAGGCCCTCCCTCTGCCTCAGCAATTTCCACTTGGCCCCCTGGGCTCCTACTGGAGGCATTCAGGCGACAGCTGGAGTCTGAGGTCAGGGCCCCCGGCACAGCCCACGCACGTTCTGGGCCCTGAACATGTGGAGTGGGGTTTGTTGTCTCCCTGTGGCAGGGAGCCCGGCTCTGGAGGACGGCAGGGGCAGTGGGGTGGGCTCCCCTGGCCGCCACGGGGACCTGCAGCAGGCCCCTGGAGGAAGTGTGGCCCTGGGCCCCCAGGACGATGTGGTCCCCACAGCCCCTCGCACTGTGGAGCGGGGAGGGTGGGCGGCTCGCCGGGTGCTCACAGAGCGTGTACGAACTGAGGCAGCCAGCAGCAGCTGGGCACGTGAGCTGCCTGCCAGGGCGGCGCCGAGGGGCCCCCGGAGTGCTCCTGGGCAGGGCGGCGCGGGGGCAGGCACAGAGGCGACAGCGCTGGGTCCGTAAATAGATTTATGTGTCCGTCACAGCGTTTAGAAAATAAAGCTCATCTCCCGACGCGTCTCCGCTCACAGCGCCGCGCGCTCGCGGTAGAAGGGCGTGACGTGGAACACGTAGCAGTGCGTGCACACGCGCACCGGCCGCACCTGCCCGTAGCGCGGAAGCGGCGCCGAGTGCGGGGAGCAGCGCGAGCAGAAGATCTGCGGGAGACGGGGGTGAGCGCGGGGCGGGTGGGGGCTAGCCAGGGACCGCGCCCCCCGGAACCCAGCCCCGAGCGCCCCGCACGCCCCACGCCCGGAACCCGTCCCGCCCCGCGCGCCCCACGCCCCCGGAACATCCCCCGCCCCGTGAGCCCCGCGCCTCCGGACCCCTGCCCCGCGCGCCCCGCACTCCCAGGACCTCCGCCAACCCCGGACGTCTGCCCTGCGCCCCAGGGACCCCCACCCCGAGCGCCCCCGCCCCGCCGCCCACCTTCCCGCAGCTGCGGCAGTGGTGCTTCCTGCGGATGACCGTGAAAGGCGCTTTGCAGGCCGTGCAGAAGCCGCAGACTTCGTCCGGGACCCACTCGGGCGGCTCTGTGACCACAACGGGGACGCGGGGACGCGTCACGGGGCGCCAGGCGGGGCCCAGCACCGGAGCTCCCGGCCCGCTCCGTGCCGCTCCGTGGGGCCTCCTCGGCCATGGGCGGTGCCTGTCCTCACCGAGCCCACGGACTCCAGGTCAGTTCACTCCAGCCTTGCCCGCCCAGAGCCCCCAACACCTCCAGCCCCGCCCACCTCACCCAGGGTCCACACACCTCCAGCCCCGCCCACCTCACCAGGGTCCACACACCTCCAGCCACGCCCACTTGCCAGGGCCCCCACACCTCGGGCCCTGCCCACCTGCCCGCGCCCCCCACACCTCCGGCCAGGAGCCTTCAAGTGAGGTTTGCTCTGAACTGGAGTGACAGTGACTGGCACGGCTGTGCTGAGCAGAGGCCCCATGTGGCTCCAGCCAGCAACCCATCCATCCTGGGTGATCCCTCAGGGCTCCTGCCCCTCACACAGCCAGCAACACTGGGCATGGCCACCCTCCCAGAGCCTATGTCAGCACCTTTGTCTGCATATGTAGCCTGGCAGGACCCCCCAGCTCTCTCCTCTCCACACCCCTGCCTACCTACACAGGCCGTCTAGTTATCAGGAGGAGAACCTGTCTGTGAACACCCCCACACTGGGGTGGCACCCCGCCATGCCAGGGGCTGCCTTCCTGTGAAGTCTGGGCTGGCAGCCCAGGGAGACAAGGCCCTGCTGCCACCCTCTCCCGGGGGGGCCCTGGTCTGGGGACAGACAGTCCTGCTCCTGGGGGCTGGGGAGGTGCAGCCTATAACCCAGGGGGTCATGGAAACTGGCCCAGGTCGCCAGAAGACGAAGGAAGGCGTGACCAGAGCAGTGACCTCAGGCCTCTGGGCTTCCGTCCCACAGGCACGGACACTGCCCTGGGTGCTCCTTCCCTGCGCCAGCCCAGAGTGCTGCCTCCGGCAGCCTCTCCACCAGCCTCCCCACCAGCCTCTTCGCCAGCCTCCTCACCAGCATCCCCACCAACCTCCCCACCACCTTTCGCTAGCCTCCCCACCAGCCTCTCACCAGCCTCCCTGCCAGTCTCCCCACCAGCATCCCCACTAACCTCCTCACCAGCCTCTCAGCCTCCCCACCAGCCAGCCTCCCTACCAGCCTCCCGCCAGCCTCCCTACCAGTCTCCCTGCCAGCCTTACGCGCACCTTCCAGGCCCCCTTCTCGGGTCTTGGCTGCCAGCTCCGAGGATGATGAGGTCTCCTGGCACAGAGCACAGTCCTCCAGTGCGGCGCTGCGCAGGCTCTGTGTGACTGAAGGGGCAGGACGACTGGGGGCATTCTGCCCCTGGCTGTGCCCACAGGTCAGCCCCCCTAACCCAGCAAGGGCAGCGGGCACTGAGAGTGCTGAAGGCACAGGTCCTGCTCAGGGAGGCCTCGGCACCTGTGTCTTGGCAGGAAGTGGCAGGGGCAGCTGTGGGGGTGCAGCCCTCGTGGGCGTGGCCAGCAACTGCCCTGGCCAGGCTATGCCCTGCCCTCCCAGACAGGGTGAGCACGGCCCCACAGGGAGGGCCAGAAAGCATGGGCAGGCTTGTGAGACACTATGTGCACATGTAGGCACATTTGGTACACGTGAGCATGTACATAGCCCACGTGCGCATGACCGTGCATGTGTGTGCATGTGTGGTGCTTTCTGAAATGGAGTACAGATGGTCACAGGTGAGTCACACTTTCCTTAGCGGGGGAGCTGAGGTCTTCCCGGGGAAGGCCTTTCTCCAGCCTGTGGGGTGTGTGTGGGGGGAGAAAGGGCCACACTCAGGCATTTCCCTTTGGGCTGGGGGGCAAGTGAGGCCTGGGGGCCACCAGGACAGGGCAGGGACAATCCTGTGTCCCCACATTCCTAGCGGTGGGCAGGATGTCAGCAAGGCCTCACCTTTCTTTAGCTTGTCCTTGTCATCTGTTTCTGGCTTGGTGGCCATGACCTCAAAGAGGGTCTTGAGGATACTCCTCAGGTCACTGGCATAATTGGTCTGCAGCTGGTCAGCCACGCCTGCAGAGGGGCCATGGGGGGCTGCTGAGTACAGCCAGAGCTCAGGGCCAGACCCAGCCCCTGGAAGCCAATCCTTGGACAGAAATAAAGTCCTGGAGTTGAGGAGACCAGGGAGTGTGAGACGTCCAGAGAGGCCAGCCGGAATGCCAGTGCTCGTAAGGCTGGCCTCTGAGGCTGCCCCAGTGCCCAGCCACGGCCCCTCATGGAGGGAACTGGGCCAGAGCTGTTCTGTCAGTCACCTGCCTTCATCCCTGGGCAAGCATGGGGTATGTTTGCTGGGCTGTACTGGGAACAGTGTCCAGGGCCCACTACTCCCGCCCCCAGCCGGTTCCCGGTCTGCATCTTCCTGCTCCACAGGCCCCCAGGGGCACGGGGCGGGTGGGTAGGACACACAGAGCTGGCCCTGCCCTGGGGCAGGGAGAGGCCAGCAGGAAACAGGGGAAGTTTTCTAGCACTTTCTATACATCCAGACCGTTACATGTCAGTATTGAAAACACCTGCTGAAAAACAAACATTTGCCTCGTCTCGCTGTCTGGTCAGGAGGGGGCCCGACACCTGTCCCTGCTCAACAATGGGGTGACACCACCTGCCCCCCGCCCCTGCCCCGGCACGCCCATGTCTGTCCCAGGCACGGTACCCACCTGAGATGCAGACAAACAGGCGGTGGATGAGGTCGTGGCTGCCGTGGAACCGCGATCGGATCTTCTCTCTCGTGGCCATAGGAGCCACCTCAGGGCCTGTCTTGTCTGTGGCAGCACTGCAGGGGAGAGATAGGCAGGGGCGCGGGGGCGCTGAGGTGCAGTCCTTCACCCCCTCCCGGGTTCCTCTCGCACCCTCCTACAGGGATCCTCAGACAGGCCACAGGCTGCCCCCACGCCTGCACTGGGCCTGGGGTGGTCAGCGGCAGGCGCCCCGGGATACAGGCAGGCAGGGAGCGCGGCGAGCATGGTCCGGGGCCTTGCAGCGGTACCTCCTCAGGATACGGCAGGGAGCGTGGCTCTGAGTCTCCAGTGCCCTCACTGGCCCTCCAGAACCAGGCTCTAAGCGGAGCCCACCTGCCACAGCGGGGCTGTTTCTGCCGGCAGCCCCCCATGCCCTGGCCTCCCTCTCTGTGTGACCACCCTAGGCAGCCTCTGGGGCTTTTCCTCTCTTCCTTCCTTCCTCCCTCCTCCCCTCGGTGCTTAATGTCCGCCTCTGGTTCTTCCTCTGGCCTTGGAGCAGACGCGAGTCTCTGTGCTCCTCCAAAGGCCACCCGGGCCCACTTCACTGAGGGGACTTCATGGCAAGCCTGGCAGACAGCTGGACCTCTTGTGAACATCTCCAGGCCCTGTGTGTTCCAGAACATTCCACCCCAGGATGGAAGTCAGGTCTCGGCTGGCAGGCAGGAGCAGTGGCCACAGCCTCAGGCCAAGGGTCACTTCTCCTGTGAGAGGGCAGGTGCTGACATATCCAAGGGGCTCCTGCAGGAAGACCCCCAAGTGCAAAGGTGGCCAGCCCAAGGTCAGGACCCTGGCCGCTTCCTGGGGACGGGGACACCAGAGCTCCTGAGGGAGAGGGGCAGTGGTTCTGGGGACATGAAGAGTAACCAGAGCTTAGGGGCGGGGCCACTGCGCTGTGGTGGGGTACACGGACTGGCTGTGCACCGCACACCACACTGATAGGACCCTCTGATGACAGCAGGGCGGTGAGCCAGACACAAGCACGGCCCACCCCACAGCTTCGAGGACAAGGCCGCATCCCGGCAGCTGGCAGGCAGAGTGGCATAGTCCTGACTCGCGGGCCCCTGGGTTTCTGTCCTCCGGACCAAGGCAGAGTCAGGATCTGTGAGTTCCACAGAGCTGGCATCTCGGGGGAAGTCGCTCAGCTGTGCACGGGAGCCTCGGGAATGCACAGGGCAAGTGCGGGCCGACCCCCAGAGGCAGCCATGGGCAGCTTCTCTGCCCCTGTTATTTAAACTGTGGTTTACAAAGTTCATAATGCGCTTGTTACACGCGTGCAATATTCCAATCCCACCACCACTGCGACCTTCCCCTGCCTTTATCCCCGTCTTCCCAACCACTCAAGCCTGCCCCCATAGAAAGCTACAATAATTTATATTGCTAGTTACTATCAAATGGCTAATAAGTGGAATTATCAAAAACTATTTAGTGAAAGAAAATTAGTGAAAGTGTATCTCACTGTGGGGATATTAGGTCCTTGTCTGTTAGCTGGGCCTTCTGTGTTAATGTTTTTGCTAATCAAGCTTAGCTGGCTTCTACGTTACATTCCCATCCAACCTGGTCTGCTCCTTCTGGGATGTTAGTATTGTAGGGTTTGGAGATGTCGCTCCGAAAGTCCAGAACATTTAACTGCTGGTCAGGGAGCTTACATGGCGAGGTGGCAGGATCTGGGTGTGACTGCTGGGGCTTCAGGAAGTACAGGGTGGGGGGACAGGTCGCCCACCCAGACTCTGAGAAGGCGCAGAATTTTCAGACAGGAGGGAGATAGAGAGGGAAAGAAGGAAAGTGCCTGCCATAGAGCCAGAGAGGCAGGCTAGGGGTGGGGGTCGCAGGAGGGAAACTGAGGTTATTGGTGGTGGGAAATGGACACTGGTGGAGGAATGGGTGTTGGATCATTGTAGGCCTGAAACCCAATCACGAACAGCTTTGTAACTGTCTCACAGTGACTCAATTAAAATTTTTTTTAAATTTATTAAAAAAAAATTTTTTTTTAGACAGGTACCTTCTGACTGAGTCAGCTCTCCTCGCTTGCTGAACACCTCAGACTTCACCTGGGGGCTATACTGTGGGTTATAACTGTGGGCTACACCTGTGAGTTATACCTGTGGGCCATATCTGTGCATTATACCTGCGCGTTATACCTGTGGGCCATACCTGTTGGTTATACCTGTGGGCCATACCTGTTGGTTATACCTGTGGGCCATACCTCCAGGCAATACCTGTGGGTTGTACCTATGTGCCATACCTGTGGGCAATATCTGTGGGTTGTACCTATGTGCCATACCTGCAGGCAATACCTGTGGGTTGTACCTATGTGCCATACCTGTAGGCTATACCTGCGGGCCATAATTTTGGGCTATACCTATGAGCCATACCTGTGGGTTATACCTGTGGGTCATACCTATGGGTTATACTTGTGGGTTATACCTGTCGGCCATACCTGTGGGTTACACCTATGGGTTATACCTGTGGTTATACCTGTAGCCTACATGGTAGGGGACACCTGTGTGATACTATGAGCTGCCGGAAAGTCAGGCTGCCTGAGGGACGCACGTCTTCGCTGGATAGATTGAGCCCATGGGGGCGAGGGGGCACCAGAGAGACCAGCTGGGAGGGTGATCCCCGTCACCTTTCAGTCAGTGCCGTGGGGAAGGGTCACAGTGACCAGAGGCCTGAGAGGGGATACCAGGGCAAGGTATTTGCCTCGTGTGCGTCCAACCCTGGTGACACCCCAGTACCACCTGATCCCCTGAGCACTGCCAGAGACTGACCCCATCTCCCTCCCTGTCTCAGAATGAAAAAAAATCATGATGGGAAGACAGAGCAAGAGGCCCAGAAAACTGGGCAACTTCCTCAGAGACCCACTGCCACCACACTGGGGACCATGCAACTGCCCACCCTGTCCCCAGACTGGCCCTGAGGATCTTTTGGGGCAGGGCTAGTGGTGGGAAGAGGGGCCACACGAGCAGTGGGCTGGGCAGGGCGGGCATGAAGCCCACACAGTCTCTATAGCCTTGTTCTTGGACTCATCTTAAGGTTTCGGGCCACACACCGCAGTGCTGGGGACAGGGACATACCTGGGCTCTGCAGGCCAAGCACTCTGGTCCTCGGGGCAATCTCTTAGGGCGTGGGTTCTAATAAGGGACCTAGAGATGGCTGTGGTCTGGATGTTTGCCAATCCTGGCACCTGGGGCCGGGCCTGAGAATGGGACTGTCCAACCCAGAGATCAGGCACTGCCAGGAGCACCCCTGGGACCCTCTGGGCACTGCTTGGTGGTTCCTCCTGGGGGTCTGGCCTGGACTCTGGCCAGAGCAGGGCACCATCGGCCCATTTGTCCCCCACTATGTGGGGCGGGAAAGACCGTGGAGCCTAACAGGAACGGAGTGGCACAGAGTTGGAGCCCCAGGTCAGAAGCAGCCGGACCCAGTCTGCCTCCTGTGTCGGGGGCACACAGACCGACCCTCTGAGAATGCTGCCAGCACAAGGACGCCAGGGACAGGCAAGGGGCCCGGCTCTGGCCTGGGCTCAGCAGAGAACAGCAGGGTCGGAAGCAAGAGACAGGTCAGGGGCTAGGGCCACACAGGATCGCCAGCCCTGGGGCACAGCAGGTCCACGCCAGGATGCAGCTGCCCCCTGACCTGCTCATCGTCGGTCCTCCTGGGAGTAATCCTGTCTCCTCACACCTTTATGGCCAGCAGAAATGGTGTGGGAGGCAGGAGCCCTGGGAGAAGCCCACAGGCAGGTCTCACCGGAGGTGCTCAGGAACGGGTTGAGGAAGCAGCCATTCTCAAAGCGGGGAAGGCACCGAATCATCGCAGGCCTGGGCCTCCCACTGGTGTGGCCAGACCTGGGAGTGCTCACTGCCACACCCGTGACAGCCGGGACACATGGCCACACCAGCACTGGGGCTACTGTGGGAGGCAAAGCTAAGAGGAAAGTGTGTGCGTATGTGTCGTGTATACATACATGCCAGGTGTCTGTGTGGTGTGCACGTGTACTTGTGTCCATGCGTGTGCATCTGTGGTGTCCTACATGTGTGCATGTGTAATGTGTACACATGTGAACCATGTATGTGTGCTGTGTGTATCCGTATGTTGTGTATACCATAATATTGGCATGTCGTGTGTGCCCGTGAAGATTATGCATGTCACGGGTACGTGTTATACCCGTGACATGTATCATATGCATCAGTGTATCTTGTATGTGCAAGACTGTGTGTATCCATGCATGTGGTTACCTGTGCCATATAGATGTCACGTGGTATTATCCCATGTGTATGCATTTCAGGGTGTCATGTGTCTGTCTCTGTGCTATTTCCATGTGTCCCATATGTATCATGTATACCATTTGTGATGTGCAACCCACATGTTACGTATGTGTTGTGTGGCCTGCATGTATTCCCGTGTTGTATTTTGTGTTTGTGTGTTTTGTTTTCACTTGGGAGGCTGAAATATGCAAAACGACAGTTGCGCCCCCTGGTGGGTAGGTGGGCGGGCGCACCTTCCAGAGATGCCTGGAAAGCCAGGATGGCTGGCTGGCCCCTGCTTCCTGCAGGTGAAAATAGAGTATGGGCTCCTGGGCAGGAAGGAGGGTTGCCAGGGACCTGGGGGAACAGTTCCTGTTCTGGGGGAGCCTCCACACAGAGGATTCGTGGGGGAAAGTTGGACAGGACGAGAGTGGAGGGGTCAGGGCAAACAGTAGCTGCTCAAGAGAATCCCGCAGTCCCCCTCCCCAGCTGAGGCAAGATCAGCTTCTCTGGGAGACAGGGAGACGAGCCCAGCGCACAGTAGGGTGTCACCCGGGACAGGGAGCCCAGTGCTGGCCACAGATTCACAAACACGAGGTACAGAATGAACTGACATGAGGCCCAGGAGGGCTGGTCACAGAGGGGCGAGTGGCAGGATGGGTGCCTGGGGCCCAGGAGGGCTGGTCACAGGGACCGGTGGGGCCTGTGGTGCTGGGGGAGAAGCCAGACCTCTCCCCAGAAAGCCCCACTTGCACAGCCCCCAGCTATTTGGGGGTCCTTGTGAGGTCACTGCCGACACCTGCAGGGGACATGGGCAACACCAACCCCCACAAGGTGGGAGAGCAGTAAGGAGAGGCCCAGGGCCAGCCCTTGGCGCCAGCTGAGGGCACAGAGTGGAGGGGCTGTGTCCTAGAGCTACCTGGGGATCTGCCCCCAGGTCACTGTCCCTCCTCCCCACCGTGACTGGGGGCAATAGGACAGGTGGACAAGGCTGCGTCCACGACCAAGAGGCCAGCAGACACAAGGGAGCCAGAGCGATCACTGCTGCCCAGCGCACTCACCCCTACCCCCACCCATCCAACCCCCACTGCAGCAGCAGCCCAAGCTCCCCTCCACCCGCGGGGCCCCTCTTACCTGGGCCCCGGCCCACTCGGAGGCCGCTCCCCGGGCGCCTGGTCCAGGGCCTCCGCGGGCCGCTCCGGGCCATGCGCTCTGGCCTCGGGCCCGCCCCCGGCTCCGCACTGCTCTTCCGTGCCCCGCGCGGGGCTAGGGGCGTCAGGGGCGTCCTCCGAGGGCGGCGTGGGCTGGGACAGGCCCTTGGCAGCGCCCGCGGAGCCGGGCCCCCCCACGTCCCGCAGGCGCTCAGCCGTGTCCTCGCAGCCGCCGCAGCCCCCGCAGCACACGCAGGACTGGAGCAGGCAGTGGGTGGCCACGGCGGCGCTCAGTGCGCGGGCACCGGCCTCGGGGTCCCCCGCCGGCCCCCCGGGGACGGCCGTGCCTCCCGCGTCCAGGCCGGGCAGCGCCGCGTCCAGAGCCGTGGGCGACTTGGGGTTGAAGATGACGGTGGCGGAGAGCTTCATGCCCCCCGTCCGGTGGGCGATCCTCTCCGCGGTGCCGGCGTCTGGGGCCGCGGGCACGTCCAGGCAGCTGCAGGCGCCGCTGCCCAGCAGGCCCGCCGCCCGCCACTTGTCGTCCTGGAGGTTGTTGTTGTCGCTCACGTCCTCCTGCTCTGCCGCGGGCCCCGCCGCGGCGTCCCCGGACTGGACAGCGTCCGCCGGCCCCTCCACGTCGTCCATGAAGAACACCCTGCCCTCCTCGTCCGGGCCGCCGCCCGCGGGCTGCGCGGGCCCGGGGGACGCCTGACCGCGGGGGCTGCCGTGGGGCCGCGGCCGGTGCGCGGGGGACTGGCTGGCGCTGGGCGGGGACAGCAGGGACGACATCTCGTCGCCGGCCCGGCACACCATGCGGCTGAGCTGCTCCAGCTCCTGGTCGTCGTACTGCATGGAGCAGGCCAGCTCCGCGTCCACGTCCCGGGCCTGGGCCGAGAGCAGCTCCTCGGGCGGCAGCGGCTCGGGGAAAGTGGGCGCGAGGGCAGGGGCGGTGGGCGCGTCGGCGTCCTGGGAGATGCACAGACTCCGCTCCAGCGTGCGCAGCTCGTCCTCGGTCAGCGTCTGCAGCAGGTCTCTGCGGGGCGGGCGGCACAGCCCTGAGCGCAGGGCGGGGAGGTTGGGGGACAGGGGAGCGGGTCGCGGGGTCGAGTCGGGGTAGGAAGCACAGGGCACATGGGGAGTGGGGGCGGGGTGCTGGGCATCATGGGGAGGGAGGCGGGAAGGGGGTGGAGGCACAGGGTACGTGGGGAGTGGGGCCACAGGCTGCGATCAGGGCGAGCACGTGGCTGGAACCACAAAAGGCCTGTCCTGAGCAACGTGGTCCTTTGGTAAATGAACTTTCACACCAAAGACTGAACTTTTCCTAAAAAACTCCCCTAAAGCTAGCGCCATGGACCGTGCATGCCAGGCGCCCAGGTTACCTGGCAGAGGGCAGGCCTGGCCCCTGTGCCCATAAGGTGGAGGGCTGGGGAAGGTGATGTTGGACAGAGCATATAATGTCCATGTGAAGAGGACAGAGAAGATGGTGCCCTGGGGAGGAGGGCAAGCAGGGCCCCTAGGTCAGTCCAGGGAGACTTCCTGAAGGAAGGGGCCCCAAGGATGGGCTTGATTCAGAAACAGCTCCTGGGGCCTGTTTCTATGAAGGCACCTCCCGAGCCCTGGCTGCACATCTCATGCCCGCTGACCCCATGCTGCATGCTGGGGCCCTCTCCTGCCCATCCACACGGAGCTGTCAGTCAGCTTGGGCTAGCCCATATTTGTGTTGACACTCCAGGGACAGAGAGGATGGCCTGTCCATGGGGATTCCAGAGCAGTGGTGGACCCTTGTCCACAGAGCACGTGCGCATAGCACTGTGCCCAAGCCCACTCTGAGCGGGGTTGCTGGTCCTCTTCCGTGATGGACAGGAGTCCGGGATGTACTTGGAAGCATGGCTTGAGGGACAGCCTTCAGCTACGCACCCCACCCCCTGTCTCTGGACACCCTTCTTGGGCCCAGCTTCCTACTGAGCACCAGCTCTCCTGCTCTTTGTTTCTATTGCCACTGGGCATTTGATACTCCCCCTACAAGGTTTCTTTAAATCCCACATATGAGATCACCGCGCCTGTACCTCTTCCTCTGGCTGATTCCACTCAATAGGATATTCTCCAGATCCATCCACAATGCAGCAAATTGCATGACTTTTTCTTTTCTTATGGCTGAGTAGTATTCCACTGTGTAGACGTACCATAGTTTCTTTATCCACTCATCTGTCTGTGGGAATTTGGGTCATCTCCAGATTCTGGCTATTGTGAATGGTGCTGCAATGAACACAGAAGTGCAGATGGCTTTTCTGCATTGTGTTTTTGAGCCCCCAGGGTATATTCCCACAAGTGGTACTGCTGGGTCATATAGAAGCTCAATTTCAATTTTTTTGAGGAATGCTTATCTTGTCTTCCAAAAAGGCTGGAACCAGTCAGCATTCTCACCAGCGATGAATGAGTCTTTTCCCCACATCTGCCCCTGCACTGGTTGTTTTTTAATGAGTTCCAGTCTCTGTGGTAAGAGATACCTCAGTGCAGCTTTGATTTGCATCTCATGATGATTAGAGATGTAGAGTATTTTTTCATATACTGTTTAGCCATTTTTATTTATTCTTTGAAGATGTTTCAGTTCATCTCCTCTCCAGTTTTGGATGGGTTTGGATGCTTTTTTCCCCAAGAGTTCTATCAGTGCTTTGTATATCTTGGGTATTAACCTTTGTTGGATGAGTTGAGGGCAAATGCTTTCTCCCAGTCTGTGAGCTGTCTTTGTATACTGGTCATCATTTCCTTGGAGATGCTTTTGCTTCTTAATGTGCTTCTGTTTATCTTTGCTTCACTAGCTCATCAGTGGCATTCCATCCTTAAAAATGCCTCTAGATTTAATGTCATGAAGAGTTCTGCCTGTATTTTCCTCTATGGAACTTATAAATTCTGACCTGGTATCTAGGTCTTTAATTCATTTGATTTGACTTGTGTATATGATGTTAGAAAGAGATCTGAGCTTTAGTTTGTTTTTTTTTTTTTTGGCATGTGGCTGCTCAGTTTCCACAATACCACCTATTGAAGAGGCCTTCCTTGCTCCCCTTCATATATATATATATATATATATATATATTGCTCCTTTATCAAAGATTAATTGGCCATAAACTGAGGGTCTATTTCTGGGTTTTCTATCCTATTCCATTGATCCGAGGGTCTGTTTTTATTCCAGTACCGTGTTGTTTTAATTTTTACTGCTTTACAGTACAGTTTGAAGTTGGAGAAATAAGACCTCCCATCTTCTTTTTCCTAAGGATTGCTTTAACTACTCAGGTGAGCTTATTATTCTATATAAATTTCAGGTGTGTTTGATCTATTTTTTAAAATTTTTTATTAATTCACTGAGATACAGTAACAAAAATTTCATGTTTGAACTTCAATCATATAGTCATCTAACACCCATCCCTTCACCAGTGCACATTTTCCACCACCAAAATCCCTAGTATTCCCCCCCTTTCCTCTGCTTGTGCGCAGACAATTTGCAAAGTATCCTTTCTCTACTTTAGTTACCATTGATATTTCGAGACCAGTCCTACATCCCCTCAGACCTGCCAAAAATACAATTGCAAGACAATGTGGTTTGTATTGCTTATTATGGATATGATATAATGTCGCTTTTGCGGCTGCGCACTTTAGGAATTCTAAGATTTTAAAAATTAGGGTCTGAAGAAATTGCTGCCACAGGTTGCTCATGTCTGAGATTCCTGTGTGTGTCTCTGGATCATGGCCACGTGGGAGCTTAAGTAGACGGTGGGCGGATGTGGTGTCATCTCTGCATCCCATCAGGGTGAGGGGAGGGCTGGCTCACTCCCCCCCCTGTCCCGAGAGACTTGGGATTTACTGTCACCTCGGCTCGTACCTGGTGCTTCTTGCTGGCTTCTAAAAAATGGCAACTGCTGGGGCTCTTAGAGGGCAGGCGGTGGGACGGCACCTGCCCCCATCTGAGGCGTCCCAGCGGAGCAGGCCTATTGCAAAGTCCCGGGCCATCTCTGCCGCAAGTTGCTTGGGTCCAGAATTTCTGTCTGTGTCTCTGGATTGTGACCAGGTGGGAGCTGAAGTAGACGGTGGGCAGGTGTGGCATCGTCTCTTCGTCCCCAATCTATTTTTTTTTTTCTTAATGTCATGTGTATCCTTATAGGGACGACACTGAATCTGTACAATACTTTGGGAAGTATTACCATTTTGACAATGTTAATCCTCCCAATCCATGAACAGGGGATATGTCTCCATTTCTTTGTGATTTTTTTTTTATTTCTTGTAGTAGTGTTTTGTAGTTTTCTTTGTATAGTTCTGTCATCTCTTTAGTTAAGCTGATTCCAAGGTACTTAATTTTTGGAGGCAGAATTGTAAATGGAACTTTTTAAGGATATCTCTCTTCTATTTCATTATTTGCATGTAAGAAAGTCATGGACTTCTGCATGCTAATTTTGTAGCTCCCACTTTGCTGTGTAAATCTACTGTTTCTAGGAGCTTTTTTTGTAGGGTCTTTATGGTTTTCTAGATATAGTATCCTGTCATCTGCAAATGGTGATAGTTAAACATTTTCCTTTCTTATCTGGATGTCCTTAATGTCTTTTCCTCGCCTAATTTCTATGACAAGTACTTCCAATACTATATTGAATAGAAGTGGTCAAATCCTTCTATATTGTCTTGTGTCTTAAGAGGAGGATTTTATTTTTTCCCCACTGAGTATCATGTTTGCTGTGGGCTTGTGGCAAATGGCGCTGACTCTGCTGAGGATGCATTTTAATTCCAGTGTGTGATGTGAACTAAGGGCTCAACTTCTTCCATGTATGTACACAGGTAAAGAAAGTGGTGGGTCAGTTGAAGGAAATGCCTATCCACTCCCAATTTGCTAAAAATATTTTCCACCAGAAAATGAATAATTTTCAAAAGCTTATTGGATAACTTTCAAAGTAATAACATTTAAAAATAATAATAAGCAATGGAGCAGAATTGAAAAATGAAACAGCATGAGGAATTACAGATAACTGGACATTTTTTAAATCAACTTCTTTAGTATTAAGGAGGCTGAGATTTAAGAAGAAATAGAGGAATCAGAACAACAGCACAGTGGGAGGGCATTGGCTTTGTATGTAGCTGACCCTCGTTTGACTCCCTGGTCCTCTGGGCCCTGCCAGGACTGATCCCAGAGCACAGAACCAGGATTAAGCCCTGAGCACCACTGGATGTGGCCCCAAAAGAAAAATTTAGTAAGTAAAATGCTGAGTTTTCTTCTGAAGCACTAGACCCACTAGGTTGAGCTTCCACTCCGGGGTCTCACTGTTCCCCCCGCCCCAGTGCTGCTCACCCCTCCCACGTCCTCCCACGCCCGCTGACCCGTCCAGTGCTTCTCCTGGCCCCTGTCATTCTGTGCAGACCACGGATGGCACGTGCTTTCTGCTTGGTGCCTCTGAATCACCCCTGGTCTCACCTTCATAGCCAAAGAGCAGTTCTGCTAGCCAGCGGCTGCCCCTTTGGGTGTGAACACAAACCTCCATGCTCCTTCTGGCCTCGCTGTGACCTTCCATCCTGAGCCAGCTGTGAGCACAGGTGCTTGTATAGGGGCCGGCCCTGTTCCTGTGCACCTTCTGCAGGGACACTCAGGCCACCTGTGCTGTGGTGCGAGCCTTTTCCCGGTCTCGGGCACTGTGAGGGCCTTCCTGATGTCTGGGACCACTCTTGGCCCATTTCCTGGACTCCCCATTCCTCCCGGGTACTCATTCTTCCGAGTACCTCCCACAGCACTGCACACACCACAAGGCAGGCCACGCCCAGGGCCTCTCCCTCCATCTCCAGGCTCCATGTGCTTCAGCCCTCCCAGCCTCATTTCTCTCTCCTCTCACCAGATGCCCACAAAGGCTAAGTACTGGGGTCACCACATCCAGGGGTCACATCCTTCTTAGAAGCTGATGATCAGCCCCTGGCTCCCCCCGCTCCACAGCCTATCCCGGGGCCATCCTCAGAACACTCTTGGATGGTGCCGTGGCTCGGGGGTTGGGGGGGAGGCACTCCCCAGACAGTCTGAAGGGACAGCTGCCCAAGCAAGAGAGACGCTGCCAGGCTGTCTGTGCCCACAGGCTCAGGAAAGCATCACAGGGCCTCGGGAGTGTGGACTCCATGGCAGCTGAACAGGACCTCCTGGAGGCTGGAAGTCATGCAACAATGTCCTCAGATCCGAGGCCACTCTGGACATATACACCCCCATGTCCCACTCTGTGGCAAGGCCTGTGAGCTTTGAGGCTACCAGTGCGGCCTCCACACTGCTGGGCTCCACACTACTTTGACGCGAGGGTCTCAGGACCAGGATTGGGGTGTTGGTAGCAGGACTCAGTGCAGCGGGCCAAGAGCCCCTAAGGGCAGAGCACCAGCCACCTACAGTGGCAGCCACACGTGCAGGAGGCACACCCACTGCAGCAGCCACTATCTCTACAGGAGTCACGCACACCGCAGCCCCACACCTACACCGCATGGACAGCAGCTCTCATACCTGCAGAGGCCTGGGCGGCGGCCGCTGGGATGTGCCAGCGCACTAAAGAGCCCACCCCACCTCATCCAGGACCGCTCAGGAACTGGAATGAGCCCAGGGCGGGTCCACGTGAGCTTGGGCTCACCACGTAGAGGGGCCGGGGCTGTCTAGTGGCTTTGCTGGCAGGTGCACACTCTCCCCGACCCCGGAGCTGGTGAAATGCCCAGTGGTGCCTCATCCGGGGCACATGCAGGGCTGGATACCCCCACTGCTGCCTGGCCTGGGGCCGGGCGGGGCCGGGATGCTGGGGCGGGGGGCACCCCAACCGCCCCGGGCCCTCAGTCCCCACCTTATTTTCCGGAGCAGGGTGTGGAAGGGACGGAACAGCTCGGACATGTCCTCTGCTTTGCGGTCCAGGTTCAAGGGCCCGTCTGCGTAGACCACGAGGCCACTGCAGTGGAGACAGGACAGGCTTCAGGCCGCACGGCTGCGACTCCCACCGAGG
This sequence comes from Sorex araneus, assembly GCF_027595985.1. Taxonomy (NCBI): domain Eukaryota; kingdom Metazoa; phylum Chordata; class Mammalia; order Eulipotyphla; family Soricidae; genus Sorex; species Sorex araneus. Next base: position 144,001,767 of record NC_073306.1, read on the forward strand.
AAAAGGGGCTGAGCACCTGCCAGCCATGATGGGCTCGGGAACCAGAGGATAACCAAAGATGCCCACACACATCCCCTGCGGCTGGAGCACGGGGCCCAGCTCGATGCCTTGCAGGGCGCTACCCCCTCACACACGGGAGAATCACCGAGTTCAACCCAACCCCAGCACGGGGGCCCGGAGCAAGGTCGCGAGCTGGGCCTGAGCAGCTTCTCCAGGGAAAAGCAGATGGGGGGCTGCCTCACTGGCCCTCCTGCCCCAACCCCAATCCCCGCATTTGGGGGCTACTTATAGGAACAGGCTTACAGGCGCACTGCCAGCCTCCTGCGACCCCCGAGTTCCGACCCCACAGACTTGCAACTCCCACCCGCATGGCCAAGCTCCCGGAACCCTGTGCCCCCGATGCCACTCCAGGACCCAAATTCCACAAGCAGCAGTGCATTCACCCCCATAGCTATCCTGCAAGGGGTAGGGCCTGCCCACCTGGAGCCCACTGTGGGGACACACACCTCAGGACGCACTCGGGGTCACTGACTGGGTTGGGCAGGGCGGGCCTGACTCGGCTTCCTGTCAGAGCACTGGGGGCCCTCACGCCTTCAGGTGTGGAAAGGAACTGCCTCTGTGGGGGACTGTCCTCATGGAGCCTCTGGGCTGGCCTTGCTGACAGCCCTGGGGGGCAGGTGGGAGCAAGGCAGAGACGTGAGGAGCCACCTCCTCCCCTTCTCTCTCGGCAGTGGCCCGGCTTTTGTCCTCCAGTTGTCACTGTGATGCTGCTCAGTCACTTTGCCTGTCACTGAAGGGCAATAGGAAGATTTGTCTCCCGTGTCCAAGATATCTGGATAGAGCCAGAAGTGCCCACACAGGTGTGTGTGTGTGTGTGTGTGTATGTGCGCATGCACGTGCATGTGTATGCACACGCATGAGTATGTGTGTGCACCAGAGAGATGAACAGATAACAGTCAGATGGACAGAACAAGCAGGGGAGGAAGAACAGGTGGGGAGGGAGGAGGGGGATACGCAGTCACCTGGTGATTTGGGGTGTGGGGACGGAACTCAGGACTCACCCATGTAGGGAGCCCGGCCCAGGTCACTGTAGTTGGTTCACGCAATGGGGGACTGGTAAATCTAAAGTCGGGTTGAGGGTGCAGGCTGGAGCCTGAGTGCCCGGGTGGACAGGAGACAGGACCCCTCCCCGCCAGGGCCTCTCCAGTCCCCCCAGGGTAGTCCAGCCCCGGCCTCGCCTCACGCACAGCCGGGGGCTCCAGTGCGCACATCACCCACAGATGGCCGTGGGCACCAGGATGTCCAGGCCTGCCCCCCATGCAGGAGCCAATGACCTTCACGTCTTCCCAGCTCTACACCAGGTTCTGAGTGCCCTCCTGCCGGCCACCTACAGATGGTGCTTGGTTCAAAGCTGTAAATTGAAGGAGTGAGGTCCCCAACTTGGTTCCACTTTGTTTGGGGGGGTTATTTGTGGGTCCATCTGAATTTGAGGCTCGTTTCCTTTTCTGCAAAGTAACTTCAGTGGGATCTTGGCAGGGAACGTCTGCAGTCCATGGGCCTGAGAGGGTCACTGCCCAGTCACTGCTGAGTCTCCCGTCCCTGAGGAGATAGCATCACGTGTGGTCACTGTGAATCTCCTGTCCTTGAGGGGACAGCATCACGCGTGGTCACTGCCAGGTCTCCCATCCCTGAGGGGATAACGTCTTGCACAGTCACTGCTGTGAGTGTCCCGTCCCCGAGGGGACAGCATCACGTGTGCTCTGTTCTCTCATTGTCTCAGGTATTTTGGGGGTGGGGAACTTGGCAGCACCTTTATTCCTTACGGACATTACTGTAGCAGGCCGGAGAGGGAGTGCAGCGGGCTGGCACTTCTCCTGCTCCATATTAAGCCCTGATTCAACCCCTAGCACCACAGGGACCACCCAAAATCCCCAGGAGTGATCCCTGAACACAGAGCTGGGAGCAGTGCCTGAGCACTGCCTGGTGTGGCCTAAAACCAAAACCCCAAACCCAAAGATCAAACCGAAACGAAACCCTTCAGGTGCTGGCGATAAGGCGGGGAGCGGTATGTGAGGAGGCCCTGGGTGTGACTCCCAGGCCCTCCCAGAAACACTGCACGGTGTGAGTGAGGTCACTGAGTCTCCGGGAGGGGGGGTGGGGAACATGCCTCCCCCCAGGGTGCAGCTGAGTCTGACCTCCGTGCTGCAGCCCACGCACTGGAGCATAGGAGGTGCCCAGCACTAAAGCCAGAGAAGGACGGAGGGGCTGGAGGGAGGAGGCTGCGGCGAGCGGGGGAGCACCTTTGCCCCTGCTTGGCTCCAGCATTCCAGGGCTCATCCCCATCACAGGCGACCCCACGGCAGGAGCCTGTGCATGCAGCTCTGTGCCCGCAGCATGCAGGGAGTCTGAAGACCCCCCCACTCCCCAGTGCCCTGCACCCCTGGCCCCTTGGGTGTGAAATACCCCTAGAGAGAGGGTCCAAGCTGCTCTGGCTCGGGGGAGGGGTGGGGCGAGGGGTCGGTTCTGAGAAGAGCAGTGAAGGTCACTCTCGTGAGCTGTGAGCGGGAAGCGGGTCTCAAGTCCTGCAGTACGTGGCTGGACTTTCAACACAGGACTCCAAAGACCAGACCACGGCTCTGACCACAGCCACCAGGGCCTGAGGCACCGTCCCTCCTGCAGGGGCCCCCACTGACAGCTTCTGGAAAATTCTGGCTGAGAGCCACGGCCTTTCCCAAGGGGTGCTGAGCAGAGTGGAATGGAGAGGGTAGGAGGGGGGCACAGGGCACATGGCGTGCGTGGGGAGGACAGCCAGGAACCAGGGGCATCTCTGGGTCTCCGTGAGAATGGCTGCTCCCAAGAGGGACGGATCTGGGTCCAAGCCCACCGCAGCCGCCATGGATCCGTCACTTTCTCGTGGCCTGGCAGGAGGCTCTGCTCCATGGCATTGAGTCTCTGACAAGGGGTCTGGATGGTTCCACCCCTTCAAACCATCTCGCTTAGCGGGGAGGCATGGGGTAACCCTCGCATGGGTGAGGCGGTGCTGAGCCCTGGTCTTGCAAAAGCCAACAGCTGCTAAAAGACCCCGAGAGCCTTCAGGGCGAGGCTGGCTATCAGGGCTCTCTGCTGCCCAGCCACACCCTGTGTCTCAGGTCAGAGGTGCAGAGGTGCGTGGTGACAGGCAGGGATGGGATGCAGAAAGGGGTGGGTGGGGCACAGACACTGGTGGGTGATGGCAGGCAGGGGTAGGGGTGTAGAGATGGGGTATGGGCTGCGGAAGGGTGGTGGCAGGCAGGGGTGGAGTGCAGGAAGGGGTGAGGGGTGGGGTGCAGGCAGGGGTGGGGTGGAGTGTGAGGAGGGGTGAGGGATGGGATGCAAGCAAGGGTGGGGCGGAATGTGGACAGGGGTGGGGTGAAGTGAGGGCAGAGGTGAGGGGCGAGGGGTGGGGTGCGGGCAGGATCTTCAGGCTGGAGTGTGGCCCCAGGAGCAGCGCTGAGCAGGCAGTCATGTTGCCTGCCCACAGTGAGCATGCCTCCTGGGCCCCATCAGTCCCCTCAGGCCAGCGCCCTGCCCAGCTCTCAGTCTCAGGCGGACCAGGGAGATGCAGGCGGGGATCTCGGGTGAGCCTGCTGCTGCTCCAGGGGCTTCCCCACCTGCCCTCCCCAGGACACGGTGGCTGGGATGTGTCCCTGGGACATGGCAGCCAGGGTTTGTTGGCAGGGACACAGCCAGGACATGCAGCCAGGGGGTGGTGACCGGGGGGTGGTGACTGGGACATGGTGGCAGGGATGTGGCCGGGATGTGACCTATGCTTTGTGGGGACAGGAAGGAGGGCCCTGCCCTAGCCTGCTGGGGCTGTGGGAGCACTGTGAGGGCCCCGGCTCGGGGATCCCAGCCTACCCAGGGGGCTTGGAGAAACAGGGCAGCCTCTGAGAACCCTCTGCTCTGTGGCGCGGGGCCCAGCGGTCATCCCAGCCGGGTCCAAGAGGCCACTCACCACACGATGGCCAGCCGGGGGATGGTGAACATGAGTGCCGGTTCGTAGTCGTCGATCATGTCCTGGGTGAGGTAGCCACAGTCCAGAGCCCTGGGGCGGGGGGGAGGCGCAGGCTGGAAACCTCACCCAGTGAACAGGAGGGCCACCCCCACACTCTGGGGCCAAAAAAGGTGCTTCCTGCCCTCCCCCATCGGGCAGCAGAAGGAGCGCCGACTGCCCCTCACCTCTCCACCGTCTCACAGAAGAGCACGATGACTTCCTGCTGCGCGTAATACTCCCGCGGGGACTTGACGGGCACCATGGCCGAGACGTAGCTGCAGAGATGGTGGCAGGTGGGCTGGGGCCGCCAGGACATGGCCGCTTCCCTGACTATAGAGGGGCCCGGCCGGGGATGCTAGGGGTGGCCTGGGCGGTGCCTGGTGCAGCCCTCTGGCCCCAGCCCTACCTGCAGCAAAGGGAGGGAGGCTGTGCGCCTTCAAGGGGAACCCAGGGCGTCCGCTGAGGGCACCGGGCAGGTGGCACCGTCCTTGGGGTGTCTGAGTCTGGCTCTTAGGAGACCAGAGGGAGAAGGCGTGGGCCTGGCACGGTTCCTGCTCCTTCTGGGACCCCTAGACATGGGGGCCAGCCCCTTCCGAGTGTGACCCCTGTGGGACAGCTCCCGAACACCAGCTCTGGAGCTGGGCACAGGAGAGCGCGCCCCAGCAGACTCCCCACAGCCATGCAGGGGGATGAGTGTCTCCCGCCCACCTCGTCCTAGATCCCACCCCAGTCGTGCCCAGACATCCGGGGGGGGCACGGGGAAGGGGGACAGACATGAGGTGGAGGGGCCCCCCTGACTGCCACCCACAGTTCACCTGAGCTCAAACTCGGCGAAGAGCACGTCAAAGTGGCGCAGGGCCTCGCGCATCTTCTCGGTGTAGGTGCCAAGGTCCCGCAGCGCCTGGTCCCGCAGCGCGCCCCGCACGTCCTCCAGGCTGCGCGTCAGCTCCTTGGCCAGGGGCCGCATGGCCAAGCTCTCCAGCTCCCGGTTCATGATGATGGAGCCCGCGGCCAGGCACTGCGGGAGCGCCGGGTCACCGCCCCTCCGTGGCCAGGGGACAGGGTGCATCCCCCCGTCCCACCCACACCTTGGGGCCCCCTGCCCTTGGCCCCACGGTCAGCACGAGGTCCGTGGACACTGCCCCTCCCCACTGCGCTCCCCAACCCCATTCTAGAAATGACAGAGGGACACTGTCCCCCAACCGGGCAGCCCCTACATGGGCAAGAGTGGAGGGGGGGTGGGAGGGGTGGGCAGCAGGCACCAGGCAGTGTGGAAGATAAACAGATGCTCCTGGAGTTTACGCAGAGATGGAGCAAGATGGGGGCCCCGCGCCCCAACTGTTATAGGTGCAGGCAGGAGCCACTGGCTGGGCAGGCTATCTTCTCATGCCTCAGTTTCCCCGTTGGGTTGGGGAAGGCAGAGGTTGGCAGCCCCCTCGGGCAGCCCCATGCGAGTAGGTGCCCAGGAACGGACAGGCCCCACCTCGGCCCCGAACCACAGCTGGCCGGCCAGGCTGTCATGCCGGACCTCCTCAGGGAACTTGACGCAGAAGTCCCTGGGGGCGCGCTCCTGTGGGATGCAGACGTCCATGATCTGGTTGATGATGGTCAGCACATTGTCCTGCAGGGAGGGGGCGCTGAGGCTGGGGCCCACGGCCGGGCACACACACAGGCCTGCTCAAGGCCCTTTCTCAGGGGCTCCCTCCCCTTCAGGTCTCCGCTGGGCCCCGCCACTTCTGCACTCACACAGCCTGTGGGCGCCTGGGGCCTGGCCTATGGGGGTGGCATCGCTGAGGGCCCGCAGGGAATGGAGCCTCCAGCGAGCACCCAGGGATATCCGGGGCTGTCCAGCCTCAGTGGGCAGCGGGATGAAGAACCAAGGTCCCAGCACCTCAGAGGCCAGGAGCTCTGATGATGGACATGGTGATGGTCAGCCCCTGCCTCCGTGGCCGCTAGGGCGGGGCACCAAGGCCTTGCCGACATCTCAAGGCACCCATCCCCACAGCCCCTCCCAGCCAGACACCCCGGACCGCCCACTCCATGCCCCCTCTCAGCTGTTGCCCCACAAGGGCCAGGCAGGCATGGCCGTGGCATCTGATGTGCTGGGCTTCAGTGCCAGGCAGAGCCCTTAGATGGCGCCCGGGAGAGACCAAGGTGCAGGGAGGATGGCAGAGGTGAGGCGGGTGGGGCGAGATTTCCTGAGATGTACTTTAGGGTGCAAAAAGTGAGGGGTGCCCTGGCCCCGAGCTATGGACGGGGCTGCCACACCCGGAAGGGGCAAGCTACGGTCTCTGGGGGTGGCCGTCTGGGGGTGCAGATGGCAGCAGCTCTGGCCCCACCTGGCAGGAGCGGAACTGGCTGACGAGCAGAGTGCAGCGCTGCGGGTCCTTCCGCCCGTCCAGGCTGTCTAGCTCTGCGGCCACCTGGGTCAGCTCCTCATCAGCATAGTAGAACTGGGCGAGCAGCTGCGGGTCGGACCTCTGTGGGGGAGGACAGCGGTCAGCCCAGGGTCCTTCCTGTCCCTGGCATCTCAGCACTCCAGGGGCGAGCGCCCAAGCCTGGGCGCCTGCAGCAGGCCTGGGCTCCAGGAGTGGGTCATCTAGGAGGGCCACAGATCATGGGAATCAACAGAGGCAAAAGGGTAGCCCCACCCACGCTCTAGAACATTCTCCACCCAGTTCCCCCAGATCAGGAGCTGCCACAGCACCGAGCAGGAGGCCTTTTCTCAGAGGCTTTGCCCCAGAACACAGAAGCTCTGGTCCTGGAACACCACCCTGGAACACCACACAGGAACCCCAGGGGTGGACGGGTCTCTGCCTGCAGGACACCCCAGGGACATGCTGTCCAGAGGAAGGTCCCAGAGCGGCAGACTCGAGGTTCCCAGCACGCCCTAACCCTGGGTCGCACATCTGTCCTCTCTGTGGTGAGGTACAGTGAAGGCTGCAGGCGTCAGAGGCTGGGGTGTGGGCCACGGGGTCAGGAGAAGAGCAGAGCCGGCCCCCGGGCACAGACTCTCTGCACACAGGATCGTCACACCTGGAGCAGGAGGAGCACTGGACATGGGGGCAGTGGGGGCCAGAGGGGACGCACCTGCCCCGGCCTGGTGCCAGCAGGTAAGGGTACCAGGAATAGGCCACTGCCCTCAGCGTCCTCCCCCAGCACAGGGCTGGTCACAGCAGTGCCTCGGGGGCCTCAGGCCAACCCTTCTGGGTCACAACCGGGCTGCAGACTCCTGGAGCGCTCTGGCAGCTCAGCTCTGGCGACTTCAAGGGCGTGGCTGGGATGTGGCCCCACAGGGGCCGCAGCAGTGGAGCACATGCCCCGGGGCAGAGGCAGCCTGTGACAGACACATGCAGCCTTTTTATAGCCGGAAAACAACCAAAAATACCTTCCAGTGCTCACGTGGCCACCACCATGCTGAGGGGCTGATGACTCAGGATGCAGGCGCAGGTAGCTGGGGGAGGTGGCGGGCACAGGGACGGGTGGGCCTGTGGAGCCTGCTGCCCCCTCCCCAACTCGGGAGCATGCCCTGCCAGGGGCCCACAGCCGTTTGTTTCCAGAGGCTTCCTACAGCGCCCCCAGGGGCCTTCATCTCCCGGGTCCCAGGGGGCTCCGAGACCTGTGCCTGGGGCACCTTCCACTGCACTGTTGGCCTCCCTTCCCCGGAGGTCCAGGTGGCTTTCTGGGGACAGCCCCCCAAAGCCCCAGCACCTCCCAAAGCCGAGCTGAGTGACCTGGGATCTGCAGCCCCCAGCAGGGGCAGAGAAGGTGGCGTCTGACTAGGGTGAGCCCCTGAGTGCACCACGAAGGGAGGAAAGAAGGAGACACAACGTGCACCCATGGGAGTCGGGGGAGAGCCGGCACAACTGGATGGACAGATGGACCTTGAGCCCTGGCCTGTGGGGGCCCTGCTGAACCCCGCTCCGGCCCCCAACTCAGCTCAGATGTGAGGGTCTCGCATATCCCGAGGGACAAAGCCCCAGCGCGGCCCCAGAGCCTGCCTCTTCCCTGCCGTCTGCCTGTCTCAGGATGCAGGATGCAGGATGCACTGACGGAAGACCTGGGTGCTCCATTCAAAGGAATGAACTCAGGCCTCTTCCTAACGCTGTGCCCGGAAGTTAAATCAAGCAGATTAGAGCCGTGCTATCAGATCTGAGTCCATAAGGGGAACAGATGAAAACGTAAGCAGAACCCTCCATGATACTGACGGTGAAGTCACATTCAAGGGTGAAGCACCACTGGTCAAGTGCAAGTAAAGATGACTAATCAGGGAACAACACACACATTGGGAGAAATTTTTACTAGTGTCGAGTTGTCTGGTAAGGAGTTCATAGCTAAGATAGATAAAGCACTGGTAGAACTTCACAAGAAAAATACATCCAACACCATCAATATATAGGGAAAACAGCTGAACATAAAATTCCTCAGTGAAGAACTACAAATGGCCAAAAAAGTATGAGAAAGTGCTCTACATCACTAATCATCAAGGAAATGCAAATCAAAACAACAAAAAGACATCATCACAGAGACTGGCAGGTATCTGGGGCTGGAGTGATAGCACAGCGGGTAGGGCGTTTGCCTTGCACGCGGCCGACCCGGGTTCGATTCCCAGCATCCCATATGGTCCCCCGAGCACCGCCAGGAGTAATTCCTGAGTGCATGAGCCAGGAGTGACCCCTGTGCATCGCCAGGTGTGACCCAAAAAGAAAAAAAAAAAAGAGATTGGCAGCTATCAAAAAGAACAAGAACAACCAGTGCTGGCACAGATGAGGGGAGAAAGGGACTCTCCTTCATTGTTGGTGGGAATGCCAAGTGGCCCAGCCTTTCTGGAAAACAATATGAACATTCCTAAAAAAGCTAGAAATGGAGCTTCCATATGACCCATTAATTCCACTCCTGGGAATATGCCCCAGGGGCCCAAAAACACATAGCAGAAAAGCCATCTGCACTTTATGTTCATTGCCACATTGTTCACAATAGCCAGAATCTGGAAACAACCTGAGTGCCTGAGTACAGATAAGTGGAAAAAGAAACTATGGTACATCTACACAGTGGAATACTACGCAGCCACCAGAAAAAATGAAGTGGAGAAATTTCCTCATGCATGAATGCATATGGAGAGCATCATGCTGAGTGAAATGAGGCAGAGGGAGAGGGACAGATATAGAATGATCGCACTCACTTGCGGAATATAAAAAACAAAACATGAGAATAATATGCAAAGACAACAGAAACAAGGGCCAGGAGGGCTGGCCCATGGTAAGAAACTTACCATGTGTGGGGCTGGGGGTGGGGGGGAGCAGTTAGGACAGAGACAATGGTAGACACTATAAAAATGATCATTAGAAATGACCACTCTGGACAAGAACTGGGTGCTGAAAGGAGATAGGTAAAGTGATAGGATGACGCCCTTCCAGTAATGGTATTGCAAACCACAGTGCCTACAAGGAAAAAAGGGGGGGAAAGAGAGACAGAAGAAAAGTGCCTGCCACAGAGGCAGTCTGGGACAATGGTGGTGAAAATGCACACTGGTGAGTGCAACACTGACTGCAACCCATCAGGAGTACTCTAACTGCGTATCTCATGGTGATGCCATTAAAAAATTATTATTAGGGGCTGGAGAGATAGCACAGCGGGTGGGGCGTGAGCCAGGATCACACCTGGAGATACACAGGGGTCACTCCTGGCTCTGCACTCAGGAATTACCCCTGGCCGTGCCCAGGGGACCATATGGGATGCTGGGAATCGAACCCGGGTCGGCCGCGTGCAAGGCAAACGCCCCACCCGCTGTGCTATCTCTCCAGCCCCCCAAAAAATTATTTTTTAAAGATGTATCTTTATTTTTTACTGTTGGCTTTGAGTCCACACCCCTGATGCTCAGGGCTGACTCCTGGCAGGGTTGGGGGGCCACCATGGGTGCTGGGATCGAACCCAGGTCAGCTGCATGCAAGGCCAGCATCCTCCCTGTTGTACTACGGCTCTGGCTGAGAGGAGCCTTTTAACGGGGGCAGTTCTGTGGCATTTATTCTGCATCCCCCCCCACACCCCTCTGTCCGTATCCAGCACGTTTCTGGCCTGTGAGAAGGTACTGGTCCCCAGCACTGGCCATGCATGAAGCCACAGCTACCCCCAGAGCCCCCCGCCCCCACCCCTGGTTAGGTTCGGCTCTGCAGTGACTCATCACTTGAGCCTTGAGCAGGCACCTGGTCAGCCTCGGAGCAGCGTGGGGTCACTCCTGTTCCACTGTGACCAAGCCTTAATGTCTGCGGGACGCCAGAGAAAGCTGGGTGCAGTGGGGTGTCTGCGCCAAGGACGGTCACTGCAGCAGTGCGGGGGTCCCCAGGAGCCAGAGAGCACAGGTCTGAGTGCACCAGAGTGAGGGCCACGGCGGGGCAGCCTGCATCGAGAATGGCCTGAGGGCCTCACGTCTGGGTCCCAGGAATATGAGGTGTCCCTTCCCCAACTGTCCCCGCACAATGACCTCCACACACCTGAGGGGCAGGAAGGCCATGAGCCCCAAGGACACTGCCTCTGCCGATGCCAGGCCAGGAACTACACGTGCCCAGCTACACCCAGGCCAGGGGCCACACACACCCGACTCTACCCAGGCCAGGGGCCACATTCCCAACTGTACCTAGACTGGGGGCCATGTGCCCGACTGTACCTAGGCCAGGGGCCATGCACACCCGACTGTACTCAGGCCAGGGACCACATGTGCCCGACTGTACCCAGGCCAGGGGCCACACACACCCAACTGCACCCAGGCCAGAGACCACGTGCACCCAACTGTGTCCAGGCCAGGGGCCACATGCACGACTGTACCCAGGCCAGGGGCCACATACCCAACTGTATCCAGGCCAGGGGCCACACGCACTCCACTCTACCCAGGCCAGGGGCCACACACGCCCAACTATACCCAAGCGAGGGGCATGAGCACCCAACTGTGTCCAGGCCAGGGGCCACATGCCCGACTATACCCAGGCCAGGGGCCACACACGCCCGACTATACCCAGGCCAGGGGCCACACACGCCCGACTATACCCAGGCCAGGGACCACACACGCCCAACTATACCCAGGCCAGGGGCCACACACGCCCGACTATACCCAGGCCAGGGGCCACACACGCCTGACTGTACCCAGGCCAGGGGCCACACACGCCCGACTATACCCAGGCCAGGGGCCACACACGCCCGACTGTACCCAGGCCAGGGGCCATGCACACCTGACTGTACCCAGGCCAGGGGCCACATGCCCAACTGGACCCAGTCCAGGGGCCACACGCACCCAGCTGTACCCAGGCCAGGGGTCACATGCGGCCCACTGTACCCAGGCCAGGAGTCACTTGTGTCCAACTGTCCCCAGGACAGGCACAGGCCTGGCCCAGCTCTGCGGTGGAGCAAAGGGTTGGGCCCGTGGGTGTGGCCTGAACAGGGACTGCCGCAGCTCCCAGCCCAAGTGCAGAGGCTTGTCCCATAGCAGAATGAACCTGGGAGGCTCAAGGGGCTCCCAGGTCACACATGCAGGATGTGGGCAAGGGAATGCCTTGAGAACATGCATGTGGGATGCGGACATGGGGTGTACTAAAACACACATGTGGGATGCAGGCATGGAGATGCCCTGAGAACACATGTGTGGGATGCGGGCAAGGGGGGCCCAGAACACATGGGCAGGATATGGGCACGGGGGCCCCAAGAACACGCGTGTGGGATGCAACAGGGGTGGGCTTCAGGCCTGGGTGGGGCAGGACCGGCAGCGTGGCGAGGCTCTGGCCTTGCACTCCATCCTCAGCCCACACTAAGGGCTCCTGAGGCCCCAGGGCCCCCTGAGGGAGGTCTCCTGAAGCATGAGTCTGACGGGGACAGCACCCTCCGGGGGGAGCCAACGTGGGGGCGGGAGTTAGTGTGTGGACCTCTCCCTGCCCATAGAAGCAGCTCTGTGGGCAGGGGAAGACTAGCAGCCTTGGGCAGAGCAGTGCCCTTTGACCTCCTACCTTGTCACCAACGCAGCCCAGAGCAGACAACAGGCGTGAGGTGACAGTATCAGGAGAGGACCCTGAGTGCAGCTGCGGGAGGCACAGCACCAACAACTGGTGACGTGGGGGCGCTAAGGTTAGGAGCTGGCTGGGGACACTTGTCAGTGACGGCGGCCGGCCCCACCGACTCAGGGCTGGGCTGACTACACGCCCTCCCCAGCCTCCGGGCCTGCTCCCCGGACACCCACGGGCTCCCACCAGGACCCCCAGCAGCCAGGCCGGCAGGAAACCCCGAAGTTGGGCACAGCCTGCCTGCTGAGCAACGACAGGTCTCGCGCGGGGCCCCACCTCCGCGGCCCCCTCCCCTCCAGGGCTCAGCATGGGGCCCACCCCCCAGCTGGGAAACCATCAGGCCAGGAGGGTCCTCAGAAAGGAGGCGGCACTCCTGTGGCCGCCCCGGGCACTGCCCCACCAGGATCCATCCGGCTGAGGCTCACCTGCCTCCCCTACCTCCGGGTCTCAGCGGTCTCAGGCCGGCGGTCTGCAGCCAGCCTCTGTCTGTCCCTCCGCCGTCCACCACACTGTCTGCCCCTCCAGACTCTCTCCCCCTGACTTGCTCTTTCTTCTGGAAGAATCTGGCGCCCGTCAGCAAGGACGGGGTGAGCCCCTTCTCTGCCCTCCGCTGCAGCGCCTATCCCTGCCCTGCTCCCACACCCCCAGGGGGCAGTGCCCCAACATATGCCCTGGCAGTGGTGAAACTCGCCTGAGAACAGCACCTGCTACCCGCCCCCCTCTCCCCTCCTGCTCATGCTCCCCCTCCCCCTCCCCCTTCCTTCTTGTGCTCCCCTCCCCCTTCTCCTCATGCTCCCCCTCCTCCCTCTCCCCTCCTGCTTGTGCTCCTCCTCCTCCTCCCCATGCTTCCTCTCCTCCTCGTGCTCCCTCCCGTTTCCTCCTCCTCATAAGGCCCCTTCTCCACGTGCTCCCCTGCCCCTCACCATGCTCCCTCTCCTCCTCCTTGTGCTCTCTCTCCTCCACAGCTGCCCCTCAACCCTTGTCCCCTGCCTATTCCTCTTTCTCCTCCACCCCCATCCTCCTCTCCCCCCCACCCCTTTCATCCTCCCCTGACCCCCTTCTCTTCATGCTCCAAGGCCCACAACACAGGCCGGGAAACTTCTCCCATTCTTGGCTGCATGGACGTTCCCCTCGCACCCATCCTGCCACAGAGGAGCCAAGGCAGAGGGCTGAGCGGGCTAGCACGCACCCCATAGGACACGCCCCCACACTATCCCTGAGGGCTAGGGATGTGGTCCAGCAATGGCGCTGGCTTTGAACCCCAGGAGAGGTCCCCAGCACAACCGCTATGGCCCCCTGAAAAACAAGTTCTTTTTGGGTCACGCCTGGAGATGCACAGGGGTTACTCCTGGCTTTGCACTCAGGAATTACCCCTGGCAGTGCTCAGGAGACCATATGGGATGCTGGGAATAGAACCCGGGTCGGCCGGGTGCAAGGCAAACGCCCTACCCGCTGTGCTATTGCCCCAGCACCTGAAAAACAAGTTCTTGAGGGGCTGTGGAGACAGCCCAGAGGGCTGGAGCGTCTGCCCAGACGTGAGGCCTGGATCTGGGCCTTGCTGTCACAGCACTGACCCCTCCCCAGGCCTGGCAGCCAGGCCTTCCGAGCACTGCCTGGGCTCCCCAGAAAAGAACTAATGTTCCTGAAGGGCTCAGCTCACAGGCTGCCATATGGGAGGCCCTGGTTTGATCCCAGAGTCGCCAAAGACATTCTGCTCAGGCGGCTCATGTAACAGTGACGGACTGGGGATGTGGGTGGAGCGGTGGCTGAGCAAAGTCCTGCACAGAGCAGAGCCCCCCAGCGCCCCCCCAGCAGTGAGGGGAGTGGGAGCCCCAAGGGGAACTCCCATGGCCGCCTGTCAGCCCAGGCACTCACCTAAACCAAAGGGACCAGCCCTCCCTCAGACCCGGGACCCCAGGGCCTGTCTCTCCCCCAGACCCAGGAGGCAGTATTCGCCCTCACCCTGCTCTGCTTGTCAGGGAGGAACCAACTGCAAAAAGTTCTGAAGGGACAAGTGGGCACCAAGGGCTCTGCACAGCCTAGGGCCCCCCATGGCTGGCCTCGATGACTGTGAACAGTAGGATGGGAGGTACCAGATACGGGATTTGAGCTGTAGGTGTGCGGTTCAGGTTGTGGGGTGTGGGTACAGGTTGTGAGGTCTTGGTTGTGGGGTGCAAGATGTAGGTATACAGTATGGGCTTTGGGGTGCACAGGCTGTGGATTATGGAGTGCAAGGTTCCAGCCCTGCTGCTGTGGCCCCAGCAAGTGAAACTTCTTGTAAAATAAGGCCCACCCAGACTGTGATAACAGCACCCCAAACCTCAGTGCCCGAAGCAGTGGGGGTCCCTGCACTCATGCCCCAGCCTGGTGGGGGCCAAGGGCCATAGTACAGGCACGGGGGGCTGTGGTGCTCGAGAACACCTGCCCCCCCCAGCCTGGCAGGGGCCCCTCCAAAGAATGGGGATGCTTTACTTGGAAGTGGGGTAGACGTGAAGGTAGGCACCGTCCATAGGACACTGCAGTCTTGGGGGTCTTGTGCACCCCACCCTAGGTCCACCAGCAGTGCCCATGGTCCCGGGGCCTGATAGTGACCCGTCCGCGCATGGGGCCGCTGAGGCGCAGGGCTGCTGAGAATGTCCACCCCGGCCTGGCTGCAGCCCCAGGGGGCACAGGCCTACAGCAGAGGAGGCGCCAGAGCGGTCCCGAGAGGCGGGGTACAACCTCAGCCCCCTCAAGGCCCTACCAGCCTGGAGCCCTGCATCCCCAGACCACCCCCCGCCCCCCACTGCCTGCATGGAAACCGCCATCACTTCCCGTCAGCACCAGGCCCAGGCTGGCTGCTAAAGCACCCGAGGCTGACGTCAGGCTTGGCACCGGCGCCAGAACCCACGGCCATGGCCGTCAGCAGCGGCCGCTCGCCTGCCGGGACGACTGTGGCCCAGGAGGTGGCCGAGCTGAGTCACTCCCTGCAGAGCTGCAGGCAGGGTGGGGGGGTGCCTGGAGCAGGGAGGGGCCCCACCCCCACCCCGGCTTCCCGGGCCCAGACTCGCCCATGCTGAGAACTCAGCAGCCCCAGAGCAGCCCCCGAGGGCCCTGCCACACTGCCTTTCCCTGGCACCTGCCAGGCGGCCCTCACGCCTCAGGTCTCAGGGGGCCTGATGTTCCAGTGCACTCTCACACACCCCAGCAGTGACCCACAAGGGCCGGGCTGCTGCCCTCTCTATGCCCCTTCACCGCAGCCCCCAACCTCTGCAGGACCCACCACCAGCTGGTCTGAGTGAGCTCGACACCAACATGTCACCCCACCCACGGCGGCAACATGAGGGACCCCAGCCACCACTCAGCCACACGCCAGCATCAGAAGTCCCACACAGAGTAGCACCAGAACTCGCCAAGCAAGCAGGGAAAAGTCCACACAACCACCGGGCAGCAAAGCTGCACCTGCAAGGGATGCTCGCCCTGAAAGAGGGGTGGACGGGGGCTTGGGACAGTCAAGAGTACTCCTGGGGGGCACGGCTGAGCCCTCGTCCCTATGGACAGCAACACCCCGTGTGGGGTGAAATCAGTTATTTCAGGTGGAAAACTCAAGCTCATCGTGAGCCCCACTGATGGTCCTGGCTGGGTCAGCTTGTGGGGGTTCGCCTCCTCAGGGTGGAACTGCACCACACCAGCGCCAACAGGAAGGGTCCAGTCTGGCAGGAGACTCTGCACCCACAGCTGCCCCCTCCACAGCACCAGTCGCCTCTACAAAGGGCAGCTCCCGGCGAGGCCATCCCTAAGAGAGCGGGGCGAGGGGGTGCTTCCTGAGCCACAGCACAGGAGGCAGGTGACAGCGGCTGCCCAGCCTCCCACCCCAGCACCGGATGGAAAAGAATCTGCGTTTGAAGGATGGCCTTTTGAAGAAGATAAATGAAACTCTGAGATTCTCGAATGTTAAACTATTGTATTATGCATCATGTATTTTTTATTCCACTTAGGCAGTTATTAAAAATTCAGACATCTCATTTTAAGTGCCATATAAGAATATTCTAAAGCATTTCCAAACGTTTTAAGAACCACAGGAACAATGAATAACATTTTTGGTTGCAGAACATTTTCCAGCACGTTGTGAGGAACAAGAAGCTCAGTGTTCAGTTTGGAAGACAGGCGTGGACTAAAATCAAGAATGCCACTTGAATGGGGTATGGAAATACAGCCTGGAAAAGCACAAGCCCCCACGCCCAGGGCAGGCGGCGCCCCCAGCCGCATCTCCCAGCTCCAGGCGCCAGCTCGGCCAGGGAGCTTCGTTCCAGGAAGAGGGACGCCTGCGCTGCAACTCGGACTCCAAGGCACAAATCCCTGCTCGGGACTGAAAACTGAAAAGCTGGGGATGGGGGTGAGCCCACCGCAGCCCCTCGCTCTCGTGCTCCGAACTTCAAAAGCGGATCCCCGCCCAGGGAGTGCCCAGGCGGCCACCAGACCACTCCGGGCCGTCACAGCCTCCGCAGTCCCGGCCGAGGACAAACATCAGACATGGTGGCTCCTAAGTCATCCCAGGACCAGAGAGCCCAAAGAGCCGCTGTAGGGGCGAGCTAGGGCCACCACCTCCAGGCGGGAAGTGTACCTGGGGCCCCTAATCAATTACCCGCAGGAAGAAAGGGCGCCCAGTCCGCCTCGCTGCCCCAAGCCGGACAACGCCTCTGCCCCGCCACTAGACCTAAGGGCTACCACCGCGCCCTGGCCCCGTCACTGGGTCACTGGGAAGATCGCGGCAACCCACCCCCGGGTCAGCCTCAGCCCGGGGCCCGGCGACGGGCCCAAGTGCTCGGGAACAGACGCCCGAGCTCGGCCGAGCGGAGCCGCGCCGGGGAGCTCGACGGGCTGCCGCGGGCGGCGGGCCCGGACCACACCCAGCGCCGCCGCACCGGGAACCGGAGCGGCCGCCAACAAGTAGCTGCGGGGCGCCCCGCACCCGAGCAGGTCCTGGCCCCCGGCGGGCTGCAAACACTCACGGCGGGGGCGCCGGGAAGCCGAATCCGAGAATCCGAGAGGCGCTCGGCCCGGGGGGGCGGCGGGGGTCCTCCCGGCTGTGTCCGCCGGGTGCGGGGGCGCCCGGCCGCCCCGGCCGCAGCGGGCACGAGCCGCGCGGGCTGCGGGGACGCCACGGCCGCAGTGCGACGGGCGCAGCCGCCCGGCCCCGGCCCGGGGACGCAGCGCGAGGCGGGAGCGGCCGGCGCGGAGCCTGGCCGGGGCACGCGGGGGCGCACGGGCTGCCCAGCGGGCGGGCTGGCGGCGGCGGGGAGGGGGCTCCGGCGCTCACCTTGGGTCTGTACAGCCACTTTCGGAACCTGTTCATCATCGCCGCGCCGCGCCCGGCCCGGCCCCGGGCGGCCCTGGCCTCCGCAGCGCTGCGCCCGGCCCCGGCTGCGGCGCGCAGCGGGCGCGGGGCAGGGCCGGGCGGGCGCGGCAGGTGCGCGGGGCAGGTGCGCGGCCCGGCGGACCTACGAGCGGCGCCCGAGCGCGGCCCCGCAACCGGCGGACAGGCCAGGAGGAAGTCGGGACGCAGCCGCGGGGCGCGCGGCTCCCCGCCCGCACATGCGCTGCGGCGCCCAGACCCCCGGCCTGCCGCCGGGCGCGGGCGGGGCGGGCGGGCGGAGGCGGCCCAATCCCCGCGCCCGCGCCGCGCCCCGCCCGATCGCGCGCCCCGGGGACTACGACTCCCGGCGGGTCTGGCGGCGGCTGCGGCCCCAGGCGCCGTGTTCCCTGCCGCTGTGCATCCTGGGGGTTGTAGTCTGTACCGTGACGCCTGAGCGGGTTGCGGGTTGCTAGGTGACAACGCCCCAACGCCACCCGGTCGCGCGCTCGCTGCGCGGGTGGCCGCAGCGGTGCTGGCGGAGCGAGAATCGAGTGGGGGACCGACTCCTAATGACCATCTCGTCCCTAGGCCCGCGGGCCCTAGCGGCTGTGAGCGTCCGTGGAGCCCGCCGGCAGGTACCGGGGTGGAGAGAGGACACCGGCTGATCCGCCCCTGCGTTCCCGAGGTCTGCGCGCACTCCTCACCTTTCCCCCGCACAGGTTTTCTGGTGGATATACTTCGGAGGGCTTCTTTCCAGCCACGTGCTTAGAGTGAAGCGTGAGAGTTGGGCGGGAGACTACGGGATCGAATCCAGGACCATAAACCCCAAACCATCATAAGAGAAATCTTTATGAGATGCAAAAGAGTCAGCGACTGAATTCTGATCACTTTAATGATCATCACGTTCCTGGGTGGTCATGGCCAACTAAAAATTATCTAGGGAAAAGTGAGAGGTAGCGCTGGAGTGATAGGACAACGGAAAGTGATAGAACACCTGCAGATCTGGGTTTGATCCTCGGCATCCCATATGGTCCTCTGAACACCACCAGAAATGATCCCTGAGTGAAGAGCCGGGAGTAAGTTCTGGCACCGCTGGGAGTGACCCAAAAACAATCAAACAAACAAATCCAGCGAGAAATAATACATATACACATCCTCTGCATCTAGAAAATGAGTTTTCCAGAGCCCACAGTGGGAATGGAACCAGGACCTGGCGGGGCGAGAGTAGGGAGATCCTGCCTTATACCACTGAACCCTGTCCCCACCCCTCAGGGTGCATTCCAGAAGGGTGATCTTCCCTACCCACTGTTTCCCTCACAGTGCCCTCATTTGGGGCTGTGAAGCTTGGCGCACCTAGATCATGTGCGAAGCTGAGAATTGACAACCCGCACATGCCCTCTCTTCAAATGCCTACTGACAGCTGGAGAAGCTGGGGCAGCAGCCAGTCACCTGCTCTGTGTGAGGGGGCACAGCTGCTGTCCCCACTGGCCCAAGACCTGCCTGGCCCACAGCTTCCCCTATGGCCTTCTGGTCAAGGAGACCACATAGCTCAGGACTCTCTGGTCCCTGGTTCTATCAAAGCCGCCATGAGTGTGCCTGCTTCCCCCCCTCCCCCGCTATAGGGTCCCTGGTCGATGAACTGAGAGACTCCTCCAGAGGGGCCGCTGGTCTCCAAGGAAACACCCCACAGGGCACCACCCACTCCTTCATGGCTTTTACCAAAGTAGGTCCTTGAGCCAGGGCTCATTCCTGGGACAGCCTCCAGCTGATCTCCTGGATGCCACACTTCTACTCCCGACCCTCTAATACCAGAGCCCCCAGACTCGGTGCAAAGGCATCTCTGCTCACCTCCAGGCAGGGGGCAGGGACTCTCCACAGTCACATGGCTTAGAAGGCAAGCGGCAGTGCCTTCTAAGCAGGTTACAGTGCCAGCCTTGCACAGAGTCCCCCTCCAGGTTCTATACCAGCATTTCATATCACCCCCCAGCCTGCCAGGAGTGATCCCTGAGTGCAGAATCAGAAGTAACCCCTGAGCACAGGTGTGACCCAAAAACAAACAGATAACTAAACAAACAAAAGAATTAAAAGCCAGGGGCTGGAGCAATAGAACAGCGGGTAGGGTGTTTGCCTTGCACGCGGCCGATCTGGGTTCAATTCCCAGCATCCCATATGGTCCCCTGAACAGCGCCAGAAGCAATTCCTGAGTGCAGAGCCAGGAGTAACCCCTGTGCATTGCTGGGTGTGACCCAAAAAGAAAAAAAAAGAATTAAAAGCTAGGAAAAGAATGTATTTTAACTAGCCCACATTTGGGATGGATGCAAATAAAAGACCAGTCAGGATGACAAATGCCAGCATGAGTCTTGTGACATCTAAATCTCTCCTCATCTCTTTTCTGCCCATGACAGATTTGCAAGGAAAAGAGAAATTTTGGCTCTGCCTCCTTCAAGTTTCCTAAAGGCGAGTCAGAACAATAGCACAGCAGGGAGGATGCTGGCCTTGCAGGCAGCTGACCCAGGTTCCATCCCTGGCATCCCATCTGGTCCCCCAGGCCCAGCCAGGAGTGATCCATGAGCACAGAGGCAGGAGTCAGCACTGAGCACTGTCACATGTGACCCAAAGACAAAAAAAAAAAAACAGACTATCAAGCCCCGCATGGTCAGTGGAGTTAAAATCAATGTGCGGGTCCATAAGCTTGGGTGGGAATACCCCCCCCATGCATCCCTCAATGTAGAATTGCAGAAGTCAGATCTGGAGGAACCCCAACATCTGTTTCCCAGCAGACGGAGAGAATTTGGGTCAAGTTTGTGGGCTGATTTCCTTTGGGAGGCAGAGGCAATCCATTCAGGAGATGCTAAAGCATCTTTGGTCCCCAGTACTCCATATGCCCTGCCAGGAGTGAGTCCTCTTGGGAACTGCTCAGAGTTAGGGCTGGGGGGAAGCCCTGCCTCAGGCCTAGCTCTGAACCCCACCCAGGGGGGTGCAAGTCTCCCAGGAATCCCTCCTCTGTGGAGTGATCAGTCCCTCCAGGGTACCCACTGGCTTCCTTCCACCCGCCCCTCGTGGATGGGGCTGGGCTCTCTCCCGCTTCTCTTCTTCCACCTCACACCTGCATCATCAGCAAAGGGCCCTGCAGAGCATCCTTTCTTTGGAATGTTCCAGACTCTAGGTCTGGAAGACAAGGCTGCCACGTCTCTACCCACCCACGCCCCACTGCCATGCCTTGTCAGAGGCAGACACAGGAAGACGGGTTCCCACCCCTGGATAATGCCCCTCTCTGGTGATGGGGCCATCATTCCTGCCAAGTGACTTTCAGGCGGGGCTTCTCCTCCTAGGCCCGGGCGTGCCCCTTCATCCCTCACGCACAGGACCCCGCTGGGGTGCCACGGCCCATCCCAACATTCTGGGGATTGGGTGAGAGTATGTGCGAAGACTTAGCCGCAGCTGGGCCTGAGCACCGACCCCTGCTCCACACAGGCCTCGTAACCGTGCGGTGTTGGCCTGCCTCTCAGACCAGAGTCTTCCTCCGCAGGTCAGGGTCGTCTTTCAGACTGAAGCTAAGAGCACAGGTGCTAGGACATAGGACAGGGGTTAAGGCCCTTGTCTTGCACACGCCCGACCCAGGTTCCACCCCAGCATCTCCTATGGCCCCCTGGGCCCACCAGGAGTGACCTATGGACTCAGTGCCGGAGTCATCCCTGAGCACCACCAGTTGTGTCCCCAAAACAGTTGAGAACTGAAGGCCTCTGGATGAGGGAGGTGGCTCCAGTGCTCGCACGCTTCCAGGCCCTGAGCATCTTCTCTGGCACTACTGGGCATGGCCCTGTTGGTGCCAGAGCGTGGCACCAAGGCTACGCCTGGCCTGCCGCGGAGGAGGTCCAAGCCTTTCCCACATCTGACCCTCCGCTGCCGTTGCTCACCCTGCATCTGTGGCTCAGCCTCCACTCCACAACACGCAGACGGGCTGGAGCGACAGGACAGGGGATGGGGGCTGGCCTCACATGCGCCTAACCCCAGCTTGATCCCCGGCATCCCATATGGTCTCCTGAGTCCGCCAGGAGCAATTCCTGAGTCCTGCTGGGTGTGGCCCCCAAACAATAACCGACAAAGAAAAGCCAGACACACAGAGTATCGGGGGCTTCTAGGAGCTGGCTGGAGAGCAGGGAGAGTCTGGTGTCCAGGAGGCCATGTGAAGGGCTCTGAGGCCAGTGGACAGAGCAGCCTGAAGGGTGGGGCTGGGGTGCAGGAGCGGGGGGAGAGGTGCCCCAGGCTGCACCCAACTGAGGCAGATGAAGGGTCACAAGAACTTGGCGGATTCCTTCATATGAAAGCGGTGGAAGGATGTCCCTCTCCTCCCGCGTCCCCCTCCCCAGCCCATATTCATGGCAAAAGCTGGGGGTCCTCCTGCCCCCCCTCAGTGGGCTTGTGAAGGGCACAGGGCCTCGTAAGGCAATGCAGCACTGGCCCCATCTGTGGGCCCCTGGACCCCTCCTGACTACCCACCTGGTCTGTGGAGCCTTTTCCTTCTGGCGCCGGACACGTGGGTGTAGCCCACCTGGTCTCCGGGACTTCCTGCTCGCCTCTGGCGTTGGGGCTGCTCCTCCCACAAACGGACACCCAGCTGGGCCCCTCTGGAGGCAACTCAGAACCGCTCCAGAGAAATAAGGTGCTCTGGGCTGTGTGTGACCCACCCCAAGCTGCAGGAGTCCTATGTCCGGGGCAGGGTGTCCAAGGGAGGTTCTCAAAGACACTGGTGCCTGGACACCCCAGTGAGAGAAGCCTGTGGGCCGGGGCCTTTCCAGGAACAATGGCCCAGGCCTTGGCTCCGGAGCCTTCTCTGGCAGTGCTCAGGGCTTACTCCTGGCTCTGCCTCAGGAATCACTCCTGGTGAGCTCAGGAGACCATATGGGGTGCTGGGGATTGAACCCAGGTCAGCTGCGTGCTGGGAAGCTCCCTTCTGGCTCTTCTGCCTCTCTGATCTCTTGCTGTCTTTCTGGAACTCCTGTTCCCTGCACCCAGCCACTACAGACTTCTCCATCTGAGACTCCCACAACCTCTTCCCCGCCCCCCTTCCTCTTCCTTCCTCCAGCCTCCACAGCTGCTCTGGGGGTCTTTGCCCCTTAGAGGCCTCTCTCCCTGCCCCCCATGTTGGCACGATTGGGGGCCACTGGCCACCAGAACCAGTTCCTGGGGTCCAGCCCCAACCCCAGCTTGTGAATTCCCCCTGCAGAGAGTTTTTGGGGTCTTCTCAAACTGGGATGTTTCTGGAATGTTCCATGCTTGTACGAGGCCTGACCTTCTCCAACTCACAGGGCCTCACTGGATCCTTGAAATGGGGTGCTGAGCACAGTGACCCATGGCCTCTTCTCCGTCCATGTCAGGGAAGTGACTGGGTTGAGGGGCGCCCAGAGCCCCCTTCCATGCTCCTCCTGATGGGCTTGCGGCCATGTGGGGCACTGTGAGGGCCTCAGTGTGCAGGACAGAGAGGCAGGCTTGAGTTGGGGGGCGCAGCCCAGGAGAGGACAGCTGAGGTGTCCAGTGGGGGGGGGCATCCAGTTGTGTGCTTGCAGGAAC
Source organism: Sorex araneus (assembly GCF_027595985.1). NCBI lineage: Eukaryota > Metazoa > Chordata > Mammalia > Eulipotyphla > Soricidae > Sorex > Sorex araneus. The sequence goes on from NC_073306.1 coordinate 144,024,751, forward strand.
ATGCTCTACGGCAAGTGTGTGTGGACGGTGATCGAGTACCTGGACCGCTTCCGACCCAACATAGATGTCCCTGAGCAGTTCTTGCTGGCCACATCTGAAGCACTGCAGGTATGGCTATGTCCACTGCTGGGAATCCCAGGGGCCCACCCTCCCTGCCCTGCCACAGCCTCTCTTTAAGGATGGCCAGAACCTGGTCCAGAAGTGTGTGTGTGTGTGTGTGTGTGTGTGTGTGTGTGTGTGTGTGTGTGTATGTGAAGCACAGAGGCTCGGGTAGTGACACTGACACACCCTACCTGTATCCTGCCTGCCTTGTGTCTGTGAGGCCCAGTTCCATCAGCCACCTGCAGGCCTCCGTCCCCAATGGAATGGTGTGGCTCACGGACTGGGGGCATGGTCTCACTGGAGGGGCGTGGTCTTTTGGGAGTGGGGCCTGGTCCTTTGGGGTGTGGCTCATGGACAGGGGCATGGTCTTACTGGAGTGTGGGCATGGCGCCATTGCAGTAGGGGTGTGGGCTTATGGGGTGGGCCCCCATCAGAGAGGGACGTGGTTCAGCTGGACTGAAGTAGACATCTTCGGGGCTGGGGGGGTAAGTGAAAAAAAAGAGTGGGGAAATGGCACATGGACTGGGGTGTGGGCCTACTGGAGTGGGGGCGTGACCCCTGGGTGGGGGCGGGGTGCCACTGGAGTTGGGAGGGGAGGCTCTAGGAGACCAGGGCAGCTGCTCCTGGGATGTAACTCTGGGCTGTGGTCCGGCGGCTTCCATCCCGGCTCCCACGGCTGGTGGCACCACACTCCTACAGAAGGGAATTTGTTTACGTGGACCCCCCCACCTGCTTGCGTGGCCTCTGCTGACTCACAGGCTGAGCAACCCCCCACCCTCACCGGTCCTGGTTGTGTCTTTTCCTTCTTCGTCAGCCCCCCTGTGGTACTGCACCCAGGACACTAACCAGGGACGGTTGCTGCCACCAGGGGTCAGGCGTGCAGGGAGAACTGGGCCTCAGGAAGGAGGGAGTAACACAGAGGGGTCCCGCGGGCACCTGCGTCTCCAGCTGCTGCCGTCCAGCCATCTCTGTCCCTGAGCTCTGCCCAGCATCCCTGGGAGCCGGTTTTTGTTTGCTTTGGTATTTGGGCTTATCCTGGCTCTGCACTCAGGGATCACTTCTGGCGGGCTTGGGGGGGGCCATGTGGAGTGGCAGGGATTGAACCCCGGGTGGCCTCTGAGCATGAACCCATGCCCCACCCCCAGTGTCCCCTCTTGGCTCTTCTGGATGCCATCCCTGTGTGAAACCCTGTCCTGTGCCCTCAGCGCCCACCTTTGCTGGTTATGTCTCTTGCAGGGGCTGCACCCCCAGAAGCAGGCCTTCATTCTGGACGTTCTCTCGGGGTGTCTGGAGCACCATCAGATGCTAACCATCGTGCTGGATGCCTTCTACCTGCGTGAGGGCCGCTTCTACCTGCATGCCGACTGCAACCTCTTCCGGGGTAGGCTGTGCGCTGCGAGGAAGGGCAGCCAGAGTAGGGGCTGCACTCCTGACCCCTTCCCGGGCCCTGGCTGCAGGCTGGGCTATGCTGCCTGCCAGGACATCCCTAGCTCCTGACAGACACCTCCTTCCCGTGGCCTCTGTGGAGGGTCGGTCCAGCCCCTGGCCTGCAGGGGGATGGCAGGGTGGAGGGGGCACAGCTGCAGGTCGCTGAGGTCAGGGTGACTGTGGCTCCAGCCCTCATGCACTATGCAACCATGGAGAGCCCACTAGTCTGCAGCCCTTGACAGCCATACTGCAGCCGTCTCAGGACTCAACTGCCAAGGGGCCTGAGAGATAGTCCAGTGGGGAGGGCACTTGCCTTGCACGTGGCTCACCAGGATTTTCCCCCCGGCATCCCATATGGTTCAGCGAGTACCGCCAGGAGTGATTCCTGAGTTAGAGCCAGTAGTAAGCCCTGAGCACTGCCAGATGTGACTCAGTAATGAAATAGACAAATCAGAACTCCCCGACTAAACTCCATAGAGAGATGCTTGCCCTGGACCTCCGTGGGGCGCCATGGGCTGGGGGATGCTTTGGAAGCCAGTGTCCCTTGCAGACAACCAGGCCTGTGTTTCCTGCCAAAGACGCCACTGCCTAGTCGCTCCCTCTGTAGACTGTACCCACCGAGTACCCGGAACCTCACCCCGGGGTATCCACCACCTCAACATGCCCTTGCGCCCAGCTCTCTGTCCTGTGTCCATCCACAGTGATCTGCTACCTGGCCACCTTCCAGCTGGAGGAGCTGGGCTTCCAGAACTTCCGAGACATCATCAAGTCGCAGCCTCTGGACAAGATGTGTAAGGTGGGTGGGCACCTGCCCTTCCCGCCCCGCCCCACCCCCACCCATCCATTCAGCACCCACTGCGTTCAGGTTCCTTGCCCACTCTCTCACCCCCACTCCAGTCCACCCCTCACCCACTCCACCCACCTTGTCCCTGCCCCGCTCTCGCTGCCAACCCTGTGTAGACTCCGCCCACTACCCATTCACACACCACACACACACCGCCCAGTCCATGTCTTGCCCATGCTGCCCCACCCTGTCCAGGTCCCGCCCGCACTGAGCACCTCTGCCTCCAGGTCCTGGGCAGTCTCTTCCTCTCGGGTGGGCTGGCCTGCACGCCACATCACCCTGACCCCGCTTCAGTTCCTGCAGTTCTTCTTCAACCCCTTGAACCTGTGCACGTGGCTCCGGGACGAGTGGAGCCTCATCTACACACCGGAACACGTGTCCAAGCACTGGATTGGCGGCCTGCTGAGGTCCCGGCTCCGGGGACCCCGATAGCAGAGGGGGGTTCCGGCGCCCCGTGCCCCTGGGGGAAGCAGGATCTGTCCCCTCCCTTGTACACGCCCAATCTCCTTTAGCAGGGGCAGGAGCCAGGCAGGTAGGGAGCACTGGGCAGGTGCGCGGGGACAGGCAGGCGCGGGGACAGGGCAGGCATGCGGTGACAGGCGTGAGGAGGACACAGGTGCGTGGGGGCAGGGCAGGCATGGGGCAGGCGCGCGGGCACCGAGCCAGGGCACTGAGCGGGCCGGTGGCCGACTTCTGCCTCGGTGCCACCCCCCTGCCGCCCCCTTTCCCCCCAGCCTCTCTGCAGCACCCCGCCTGCCTGCCTCCCCCAGCCGTGCTGCCCTGGGAACATGCTTTGCAGTCGCCAACTTCCTTCCGCTGTGCCATCTGCTGGGGCCCAGATTAACTCTGTGTCCCAGCTGTCGTCTGTCCTGCCCCCCCCCCATTGCCACGGCAGGCAGCCTGTCCTCCCAGCCCTCCTCATGCTGGGGCCCTGCAAGAGGAACCTCATCGGCAGGGCACTGGGCCTGCAGTCGGTTCCAGGGCCCCGCGCCGGGGGGTCCCACGCGCCCCCTGCTGGCCGGCTTGGGCAGCGCCCCTGAGCAGCACCTCCACCTTCCCTTCAAGGTGGCAGCCCCAGGTGCAGGAGCTGATCAGCCACCTCCAGGGGCTCCTGACCCAGCAGTCCCGCTCCCCAAGATCCAAGGCCAAGCTCACGAAGCCCCGGGAGTTCAAGCTGACGGCCCCCAGGCCCCGCACCATCCCCATGCCTGAGCTGGTGCCTTTCATGGCCAAGACCAGCGCTGTGAGTGTGGGGGCCCCTGTGGGATGTGGCAGGCAGGAGGAGGGGGGGGGGATGCTCAGCAGAGCCGAGTGCAGGGGGCTGTCCTCTGCTCCCAGCAGGCCTGGGCCTGGCTGAGACCTGCTGGGTGCCATCCATCTGGCCGTGACAGTGTCTACTGGGACGAACTACTGGAATGAAAAAAAAAATCACATTTTGAATAGAGGTTTAGTGAGGCCTTACAAACTTTTACGAAAGTGGCATTTTCAAATGTTCTATTGAAACGTCTGTCCCGCAGGGCTCTGCGGTCCAGCACATTTGATGGTACATTTGCCTTTGTTCCTTGTCATGTGCGTGGAGGGGTCCAGCCCAGCCGCTTCTGGTCTGGACAGCCCCCTTCAGTGGTTTTCTGCTGTCAGCCGCAGCCCAGTGTGGGGCAGTACCGCATCTGCATTCCCAGCACTTGGGGGGCTGGTGTGTGCGGGAGGGCCTCACCAGGGCACCTGCCCCACGGGCTCCGAGCCTCCAGGGCATGATGCTGGGTGACCAGTGCCACAGCAGAGCACAGCTGACCTAGAAGACGGACTGGAAAAGCTGACACAGGCCTGGTCTCCAGGGAGGGCTGCACCGAGGGTGGCTGTGAGCAGGTTGGCAGGACCTTTGGGTGGGTGGACACAGCACACCGGGGTCAAGACAGGGAAGGCTGCAGCCTTCCAGAAAGGGTCCAGCTGCCCAGCTGCTTCCTTCAGCACCTGGAACTCCCACCACCCTCCCTGCCCAGTCTAGTGCGTCCAACCATCAGTCCAGGGTTCAGTGCTCACTGAGGTCCCCCTCCAATGACCACCATGCCCAGTAGGTCCCAAGAGGCTGCCTTCACTCTCGTGTAGACACACGGATATCACCTGCACACACACCCACGTGTACACACACACCATGTGAAGACACAGATATCACATACACATGTGTACACATGCATGCCACCTACATACAGATCCACAGGCATACATGTGCACACGAGTATACACATGCCACGTGCATATACACAGTGCACACACATATGTTGAACCTACATTGACGCACATACCATGAGCACCCAGAGCCACACCCAGGTGGACACATATACATGCACATGTGGCGGCCTCCAGCTTGCTCACCCACTCTCTGAGCTGCAGCTGCTGACCGTGCCTCCTCATCAGGTCCCCAAGAGCACCCACCAGCCACCCAGAGAGCAGCAACTGCTCAAGGTGACCAAGAGGCACAATCGTCGGATGGCTGAGGTCAGCCGCTTTCCGAAGCCACCTCACAGGCTGGGGGATGTGCTAAGAAGGGGGGAGGAGGTGGGGGAGGAGGGTGAATGGAAAGGAGGAGCAGGATAGGAGGCTGGGGAGGAGGAAGAGGATGACAGGGGAGGAGAATGAGAGGGGGGAGATAGTGGACAGAGGAGGTAGAGAGAATGGCCAGTAGAGTGGGGAAGGATGGATGGAGGGGGAGAATGGACAGGGCTGTGGGAGAGGACGGAGGATGAGGGGCAGGGAGGAGGGAAGAGGAGGACGCTGCCAAGCGCCGACAGGGGAGTTGAGTGGGTGGGTGGTGCCTTCACCCAGGAATGGGCCTGCTGGGTGCCCACACTGGGGTATCTGGGGGAATTGTGGGGCCGTAGCTGTTCCCCCCCCCCCGCCCCTCAGGAGCTGCTACTGAGGGCAAATTTGGAGGAGCCACGGTGTGCGCTTCCCAGGAGTCGTAAGGAGACCCCCGTGCAGGTGACTCCCCCCAGGGTGTGGTGGGCAAGGCAGAGAGGAGGCCCCTGGGGCCATGTGTGTGCGTACAGCCCCTTTGTCTCCATCTGGGATGGCCCAGCCATGCGCTGGGTTTCCCAAAGGCAGTGCCAGAGGCCCGCCTGACCCCGGAGCAAGAGAGGAGGTGCCACCTCTGCCCGTGTGGTCCCAGTTGTGGGGAGAGGTGCTCAGACCGCCTTGGTCCCAGGCGGTCTGAGCACCCCCCGTGGTCCCAGGAGGAGTGAGCCCCTCACCATGGTCCCCACTGTGGTCCTGACTGGGGGGACTGAGTACCCCCACCGTGGTCCCAGATGGCACCCGTGGAGGTCCTTGGCCCGCTGAGCAGGCAGGGGAGGTGATGGGCCACCTGGACAGCAGCCCTCACCCCGTGTGGCTCCCCACTCTGCAGGGCTCACTCGGGGTGCCTGGGGGTGCAGGGTCAGGCTGGGGGAGCCCCAGGGCTTGGACACCAGGTGCTGATGCTTGGCAGGACGTCAGGATGGAGTTGTGGCAAGAGCCATCACCCAGAATCCAGCAGACTTCGAGGCTGACCTTCTATAGGGTGAGCCGCTGAGCTCCCACCCCACACCCCACCCCCGTGGCCCCCAGGACTGCCCCTGACCACATCCAGCCTTTCTTACAGCCTGACAACGTGACCGTCAAGCTGAACACGGCAGCCATCCTGCGCGAAGGGTCCCTGTACCAGCGGCAGGTGGAGAAAGAGCTGCAGAGGTGAGGGCCTTGGGCCCCAGCCGGGAGCCGCAGAAGCCTGGGCCCTGGACCTGAGGGAGGCCCCAGGCACTCCAGACCTGCCTCTGAGACCTGCTGCCCAGACCAGGACCACAGAGCCTGGGACACACCTGTGAACTGGGTTGTGGGCAGGAGCTTGAGAGGCTGACAAGCTGCAGGAGAGGGTGGATGAGAGGTGGACAGTGATATGTGACTGGATAGTCATGTGGGCATGGGGATGTAACTAGAAAGATGAGTGGGCTGGGGGATGTGATTGGACAGGTGGGTGGGCTGGGAGATGTGATTGGACAGGTAGATGAATAGAACAGCGACAGTAAGACAGACGGGTGGGGGGCCGGAGGAATAGTATAGCAGATAGGACATTCATTGCCTTGCACAAGGCCAACCCTTGTACCCCAGTTTCCCCCACGTTTCCCTGGGAGCCCCGCCAGGAGTGATCACTGTGTGCAGAGCCTGGGAATGGGGCACAGATGTGGCTGGAGAGGTGGGGGTGGAGGAGAGGTGGGAGGATGGATGGGCTGAGTGAGGGGCTGAGGGAGGGAGGGAAGGCTGTGGCAGGGTGCAGATAGAGGGAAGGGGATGGTTGGGCAGGGTGAGAGGGTGGGTTGGGGTCTGGGGGCTTGGCAGCCCCTGCCCGTGCCCAGGGGCCCCTGTGACTTCGGAGACTCCCAGGGGGGATGGCAGCCAGGCCTTATCTCCAGGGTCGATAAGCTCGTGGATGGAGCTGGGGACTTCTCCGAGTTCTTCAAGTGGCAGAAGGCCATGAAGGCACAGGACCAGGAGGAGTGGCGGGCGGCAGAGGAGTGCAGGAGGCTGCGGGGAAAGCTGAGCCGCGAGGAGGCGCTACTGGCGCGGCAGCACCTGGTGCAGGAGAACAGGCGGAAAGCAGAGCAGAAGAAAGAGGAGGTGAGGAACTCCCAGAGCGACAGCGCCATCCCTGGCTCGGGTCCTGCCTCCACTGCCCTCCTCGCTTCCTCCCTCCTGCTTCATTTATGTTTGCAAGGCCCAGGGTGGTAGTGGGGCACAGGCTTGGACAGCAGGGTCCCTGGCACCCCATGCTGTTCTGAGCTTTGCCAGGGGCAACCATGGTATTCTCTTCCCATGGTATTTTCTCAGAGCCCCTGGGCGCTGCCGGGTGGGGTTCAAGATGAACCGAGCACATAACAGAACTCAAGAGTCAAAACCAGGCAAGACCAAATGGACTTAACGGACCCAGCCCATTCCTAGTGGCCCATGGGAAGCTTGTCAGGGATGTGGCTGGGAGCCATGCGTGCCCTGTGTCCTCACTGCGGGCAAAGGTACCTAAGTAGCCACGTCGTGTCCTGTGGGATTGACCCCTCTGTCTGGTTGTGGCCCTCGGCCCTGCGTGCTCAGTAGAATTCAGGGAGTTGCCCTAACCTGGTCGAGAGACGCAGGATGGAGCGTGGCTCCGATGTGTGTGTCCTTGACTCTGTGTGAGCAGGCAGTTATTTACTGGAAACTTCTTCCTATGGTATTTTCTCAGTCAATAGTCTGGATGTTTCTTTTATTTTCCACTTTTAAAGTTTTATTGAGACATGAGTGGCCAATTCACTTTGCATATATTTAAGACATTTAACGTGTTTTTTAGAACTTGGGTTTTTCCCCAAGCATACTCAGGAGGTCCTGGGATCCCTCTCAGCGATTTTCTCTGGCAGAGCCAGCAGCTCAGTGCAAGGGTGCAGGATGCCACATGCCAAGGCTCTTCGGGCTATCCCACCCCGGCAACACTCAGAGGCCTCCAGGCCTACCCCTGGAGTTGTGGCAGCGGATGGAGCTGGGCTCAGCGTGCCAAGCCAGAACTTGAGCTCTGTCTTGAACTGTCTCCATTTTCATGTGTGCTGGGACGCGAGGCCTCGATGGCACTAGTTAACACACCCGGCACCTCCACTGGTCACTCACCTTCTCCTTGTGTGATGGGAAAACATGAGTGCTGTCCCCTTAGCAAAGTCCAAGCACATGGTCATCACTGTTGGGAGTCTGGGACCTGCTCGTTCGATGACCACATCTTCTGCACTGGCCACCTCCACTTCTTCCCAGGCTGCCTGCAACCTTGTCTGTCGGGCTTATGTGACTTAAGATAGCTTCATCCGGCTTTAGCCACGTGCCCGTGCATGACCTCCTTCTTTCTCAAGGAATAGTGTTCTGCCGTGTACCATGTGCACACATGTGCATCGTATGTACACACACGTGTCCATGCATGCATATACCTGTGCACATTTGTATGCCATGCAGCTATGCACACATATGTATATGCATATGTATGTACATGTATGGACGTGAGTGGTTATTCTCCCCCACCCTGTGCTGGGGGTGCGAGAGTTCTGCTCAGGACATGGGTTTTACCTTGGAACATGCACCCAAACGGAGGTGGGCAGCCATATGTCGATATGTTTTAGGAATGCTGCTTCCTGCAGTGCTGTGCCAAGCCACCCACCACGTGCATCAAGGGCCCCTTTCACCACGCCCTCCCCGGGCTGTTCACATAGGCCTTTTTTTCCTTGTTTTTGGGTCACATGTGACAATGCTTAGGGATCTCAGGGATCTCTCTCTCTCTCTCTTTCTCTCTCTCTCTCTCTCTCTCTCTCTCTCTCATTCTCTCTCTCTCTCTCTCTCGGCTTTTTGAGTTACACCGGTGATGCTCAGGGGTTAGTCCTGGCTCTGCACTCAGGAACCACTCCTGGTGGTGTTCAGGGGACCATATGGGATGCCGGGAACCAAACCCGTGTCAACCGTGTGCAATGCAAATGCCCTGCCCGCTGTACTATCACTCCAGCCCCTCAGGGATCACTCTTGCCTCTGAATCAGGAATCACTCCAGGAAGTGCTTAGGGGACCTTATGGGATGCTGGGGACCAAACCCAGGTGGCTGCGTGCAAGGTAAGCTTCCTACCTGCAGTATGTACCACTGCTCTGGTGCTTCTCCATGGCCTTTCTGGATAAGCACTGGAGCTGCCATGCAGTGATACTCATTCTGGCTCTGCTTGGTTTGCATCCCCCCTGACAATCCTGGGACGGAGCAGCTCCTGCACCCACTGGCCATGTGCATGTCTGTGCAAGTCCTTTTTTTTTTTTTTTTTCTGGTGCCAGGGATTGAACCCAGGGCCTCACACATTTGAGGCATGTGCTCTTCCATGCAGCCACATCTCTGGTCTTTTTGTTCACTTAAAAAAAAATCAAGTTGTGGGGCTGGAGTGATAGCACAGCGGGTAGGGCATTTGCCTTGTACGCGGGCAACCCCGGTTTGATTCCCAGCATCCCATATGGTCCCCTGAGCACGGCCAGGGGTAATTCCTAAGTTCAGAGCCAGGAGTGACCCCTGAGCATCACTGGGTGTGACCCAAAAAAGCAAAAATCTTTGTAAAAAATCAAGTTGTTTAGAAAAACCTTTGTTTTTGCGGTTAAGTTGCATGAGTCGTATTCTTCCCTGTCTCGGGGACTAATGACTGTGTCAAGTATGTGCTTTGTGCAAACCTTTCTGCAACTCACAGGCTGATGCTGGCTTTCAGCTTTCCACTTGGGGGAGTGCTGGAGCAGTAGTACAGCAGGGAGGGTGCTTGCCTTGCATAAGGCTGGCTCGGGTTCAATCCCTGGCATCCCATATGGTCTCCGGAGCATTACCAGGAGTGATCCCTGAGCAGAGCCAGGAGTAACCCCTGAGCACTGACATCCATGGCCTCAAAACAAAACTTTCCAGTAGGTTTTCCTTTCTGTCTTTCGCTTCTTTGCTAAGGCTAGTTCTGTGCTGAAACCTTTGAAAACAAGGGTCACAACCCAGGATCCAAGGTGGAAGCGGGTGATGGTGGGAATGCGCCCATGGTATGGCCCACGCCACTCACATAGTCCACCTGAGTCTGTCCTGACCCCAGGTGCCCCAGACCTGTAATCCTGTCTGTGCCACCAGCAGGCTCCCCACTTGTGCCAGCACCCACGGGGCACCAGCTTCCTTCTGCTTTCCGCTTCTGGAGCCTAGCACGGCGGGAACACTGATCCATGTCTCCTGAGGGGTGACACAGCCCCAGAGTGGACCAACTGCAGTCCAGGCAGGCCAGGAAGGAGCTGAACATCAGGCACACAGGATGCTGAGCAGTGTCCGGACCTGAGCTGCAGGGGAGACAAGCCTGGGGAAAGGTGCCCCCCCCAGCAGACGCAGTGCCCAGGACTGGGGGCTCCAGGGGGCCCCGGGAGCTGGACTTGGCTCGCCAGGGCGCCCTTGGCTTGCTCCCTCAGCTCACTGTGAAATCCGGGCAGGGGTAGGGGGCTGGAGCAATAGCACAGCGGGTAGGGCATTTGCCTTGCACGCGGCCGACCCGGGTTCGATTCCCAGCATTCCATATGGTCTCCTGAGCACCGCCAGGAGTAATTCCTGAGTGCAGAGCCAAGCATAACCCCTGTGCATTGCCGGATGTGACCCAAAAAGAAAAAAAAGAAATCCAGGCAGGGGCTGGGCGCGCTGGAGGAAGGATGGGTGAGGGGCTCCTCTGCAGGCCTGACTCCAGGACTGAGGTAGGAGCTGATGCATTTTAAGCAGGACTCAGGGCTGACTCTGGTCACTGATGCTGCCCAGAGGCTGACTGGCACCTGGAAGGGGCACCCGGGCTCTGATGGGGGTGCATGTCACCCGCAGACGGCGGAGCTGATGCAGCAGTGCACAGAAAGGCGCGTGCAGGAGCAGGAGGTGCTCAGGGAGCGGGTGGAGCAGGTGCAGGAGGTCCAGAAGAACATCAAGGTGGTGCAGTCCCGGCTCCTGAACTACCGACAACAGACAGGTAGGAGAGAGGCCCCGGGCTCTGGGCGGCCCCTCTCCCGGGGACTGATGCTCCGCCCGCACGCTGTCTGTCCCCCAAGTCCAGAAGGTGGTAGAGGAGAGCCGGGAGCTGCTGCAGCGCCGTGCAGAGGAGGCGCGTGAGGAGCAGCAGCAGCGCCGGGAGCTTGCCGTCCAGTTACACGCCCTGGAGACGAAGCCCGTGCGCAGGAACAAGCTCGTGGACCTGACTCAGGTGAGCTCAAGGCCATCCCCTGTGTTCACAGTTCGTGTGGGGGAAGGCTTGGGTGAGGAGAGGCAGCGAGGTTGTGGGGGCCTGCACATGGCAGCCCAGGTTGAGTCCCCAGCACCCCATTTGGTCCTCTGAGCTCCACCAGGACTGAGTGCTGAGCACTTTATGGTGCGGCCTGAAGCAAAACCCAAGGCTGCGTGGGAGACCAGGTGAGGTCACACCAGGCAAGGGACAGTGATGGCCCCATGGGACTGCCACTATGCGCTGCATGTCCACCAGGCCCACAGGACACGGGCTGCGGAGGGGCAGGCTGGAGCTGGGAGGGGCACACGCCCACCCCCACAGCAGGTCGCCCGGCCACCTTGCAGACCCCGGGGTACGGCCTGGAAGGGGAGATGTCCCTGGTGGAGCTCCGTGAGCGGTTGGCGCTGCTCAAGGAGACACAGCAGCGAACCGAGGTGGCGCGGCGGGACCAGATCATCCAGGACAAGCGAGCCAGGAGCCGGGATCTGCAGGACGCCTTGGAGCTCATCGTCCTGTGCAGGGCCGCCCAGGGCCGCAGGGCCGCCTTGAGGTGCGCTGCCCTTTCTCTCCGCTTGGGGCTCACTGGTGCGGCAGGCAGGAGTCGGACGTGAGCCTGGACGGGCAGAGGCAGGGTGCGGAGAAGCAGCCCCCGCGCTGTGTGCGACCCCCAGGACACCACCTGCCACCAAAGCGCAGGGCTGGATGGTGCGCGGGGGCCGTCACTCGGACCCTGACGCAGGCCGACTGGTGCCGGGGAAGCTCCCGGGCGCAGCTGGGGGCCTGGCGGGTGGCTCCCCGTCCACCCTGCAAAGACGATGTCCGAGGGAAGGGCGTAGAGTTTGCGGCGGGCGACCCAGGCGAACGCGCGGGGACCCGCGGGCCGGGCCGGGCGGCTCTGAGCGCGCTCGCCCCTCAGGTGGGAGGAGGAGAAAGCGCGTCGCGTGGCGCCCTTGCGGGACGAGCGTGTGCGGGAGCTGCAGCTCGCGCTGCGGGAGAAGGCGGCCGAGCGCCAGCGGCTGGAGGCGCAGCTGCAAGTGCCGCCCGCGGAGTCGCGGGCCGCGCGCCCTCGACGACGGGTGAGCTGGAGAGCGCAGTGCGCGGGGATGGGCGCGGAGGCGGAGCGGGAAGCGCAGAGGCGGCGTGGAGTGGGTGCGGGATGGCCATGGGGAGAGCTCAGGGGTGGCCTGGAGAGGGCGCGGAGTCGGCGCGGAGAGGGTGCGGGGGCGGCGCGGGAAGCGCGGGGCCGACATGGGGAGGCCGCGGAGTTGCGCGGGAGGGGTGGCGCCCGGGCCCGCGTGTCCGCACCCACGTCCCGCCGTCTGCAGGCGCAGCAGGAGGCGCGGCACTGGCTGCAAATGGAGCGGAGCCTCGAGCGCGGGCGGCAGGCGCAGCAGGCGACGGACTCAGCGTGTGGGTCGCCGCGCCGCCGGGAAGCTGCCTAGCCCGGGGCTTCCGCGCACCCACCGCTGCCCTGGACTCCGCCCCGCGCACTTCCACCTGCGTAGTGTTACCAGACTGTGGGACACGCAGCCTTGGCGTGAGACAGTCATGTTCAACAAGTGCCCGCGTGTACCATCGAAGTGATGTGGGCATTCTGGACTTCCTTGCGCTGCCGGGTCCCTTCCCTCTGGCACCCCTTTTTAGGAGCATCCAGAGTCCCCTCCATGCGCAGAACCCCGTTCTGGACCCGACTGTGCCGGAGCGCGGTGATCTCGGCACGTTCAGTCTGCTGAGCTGTGGGGGTCAGGGACTGGGGCACACACACAATGAGGCTCAAAGCAGACACTGTCCCTGCCCGAGGACTTGGGAGTCCTGGCCACTGCCCCTGCCTCTGCCCCCACATCACTCTCACCTTTTGTCTAGCCTCGGGGAAGGAAGAAGCAGCGGTCAGACCTGGCCGCAGGAGGTGATCAGGACCTGATGTTCTGGGTGGGAGGTTCTGACCCTCATGAGGCTAGCTTTATGGCATGGAAATTCCACATTCCACGTGGGCAGGGACATGGGCCAGCTCCTGAGCTGGTGGCGGGTGGGGGGTGCACACCCCAGGAGAGAACAGAGCAGGGTGGGTTCTTCCTCTGCCCATCCTGGGCAGCAGTGCGGGAAGCCATTGGCCTAGCAATTTCCTCATGTCTGCATCAGAGCTGGGGGCAGGGGACCTTCCTGGGAAATAAAACATGCAAGTGACCTAATTCAACTCAGAGCCTCCTCCCTGCACGTCCAAGGACATGAGACCCTCCAGAACCCCTGGGGTCTCAGACAGATTTTAGTGCCCTGCCGGGATGGCCGGGTAGATTGGGTGGGCCCAGTGTGGGCTGTCCCTGCCCTTTGGGCGGGGGCCTGCAGCAGTGGGCATATACCACAGCCCAGCCTCACACCCCACCATGCAGGCCTGGCCCTACCTGAGAGCAGTGTGGGACAGCCCCGGTTTCTCCCTGGATCCATGTTCTAATGTGCGCGGTGGGCACTGGGTGGGGGTTTTGTGCCAGGGTTACCTCCAGGGGCTCTGCTTATCCCCACGGAACTCTGACTGGCCTAGGCTGCTGTGGCATGTGAGCTCTTGTCCCAGAGGAGGCCATTTATGGCCACTGTGACCGGAACCACTGCCCCCACCCCCTTAGGCCACCAGGACCACCACCCCTTCCCCTGGAGCTGAGACGCGTTAGTGAGATTGACTCAGCAACATGCCTTTTATCTGGAAACACTGAATATTTGCTGGTCAGTCCTGAAGCTATGGCTGACACGGCTGGGGCTTCCTTCCTGTGAACATGCCGTGTTCCCTCTGTCATGGATCCTTCTGGAGTCCTACTTGGGGAGCAGCTCAGCTGGAGTGGTGGTTTGGCTAAGGCCTAAAATTCTTTTTGCACCAGCAGGGGGCGGGATATCCTGCTGGTGTCTTGCAAAAGTGGCTACAGAGCCCGGGGACAGCGGTTGCAGAGGCTGGGGGTGGGAGTGGGCTCCTGCCTGCAGCGGTCTCAGAGCCCCTGACAGTGTCTGCCACACAGAGAAGCACAGGCTCTTTCTCTGCAGAGGTGAGGATGCAAGTCCTGGCCACACCCACAGAGGGTCTGGTGGGAGGCCCAGGACCTGACCCAAGCCAAACACACAGCAGGAGCTGGGTGTCAGCGTGGCCCCGCGTGCTCGATGTGCTGGTCACACCTGGAAAATCTGCAGCAGGAGATTCAAATTCAAGTTCTAAATAAAAACCTCTCTGTATTTTGAGCTGCATTTGATGCAAAATTGTTTTAAGGGTTCAGTTACCTTTCTTATGAAGTATTTTAAAACTCCTCTAGCTCTATATTTTTAGTTAATTTGTAATTTTTTGGCTTTTTGGGTCACACTTGGCGATGCTCAGGGGGTTACTCTTGACTCTGCACTCAGGAATCACTTCTGGTGGTGTTCAGGGGACCACATTGGATGCTGGGGTCAAATCCAGGTTGGCCTCCAGCAAAGCAAATGTCCTACCTGCTGTAGTACTACTTCGGAGCTAAATTTATATTTGTAAATTTTGATATTTATCACAAACTATTTTTGGAAAATATTGTTTATTATAAATGGAAATATGTATATATATACCTCTTGGAGAGCCCAGCAAGCTACCAAGGGTATCCCGCCTACATGGAAAAGCCTGGCAAGCTCCCTATGGCGTATTCAATGTCAAATACAGTAACAATAACAGATCTCATTCCCCTGACCCTGGAAAGAGCTTCCAATTGAGACATTACTGGTGCCCGTTCGAATAAATCGATGAACAATGGAATGACAGTGATCCAGTGATTGTGTTTAAAACAATCGAGGCTTCCCCAGTGGTTCTGGTGGCTGAAGACCAAGTGGTACTCAGCTATGGGGTGCCAGGGACTGGACCTGGGGCCTTGCACAGACCCATTGCTTTGAGCTATATTCTTGTGTCTAGCTTTGGAGAATCTTACACCTTTTATTTATTTTGCTTTTTGGGCTTCCTTCCTGACTCCATGCTCAGGGATCACTCCTGGCAGTGCTTGGAGGACTATATGTGGTTCTAGAAATTAAACCTGGGTCAGCCACATGCAAGGCAAATGCCCTGTCCACTGTACTTGCTTTCTGGCTCCAAATCTTATATTTTTTACTTTAAAAAATCACTATTAAAGTCAAACCATGCAGAAGGAACTCAGGGCTGGCATTCCAACTTGGTATGTTTTATACTGGGATCAAACTTACTGTATTTTCTACATGCCAAATTCTCTTACAATTTGCTTGAAATACCAAAGAGACTATTCAGCAAGGTGACACAGACATTCCTGCTGAGCTTCCTTTGGGACACAGCCTTCCAGGCTAAGGCCTTGGAGGAAACCCTGGGGAGAGCTCGCTGCAGGGGGGCGTCCCCCAGTCACAAGAGCAGGTGGCTCTCCTCTGCTTGCCAGGTCCATACCCGTGTACTGCTCTGGTGGCTGAGTACCCTGTTCATGGTATTCTGCTCAGACCCTCGGAAGAGTACCTGACAGGCTGGCGTGTGGCTGTCCAACTCTCACCTGTGCTCAGGGACCAGATGTGGTGGCCAGATGGAGCCAGGATTGGGGCATGCAAGGCAAGTGCTTGACCCCTGCACTGTCTTTTCAGCATCATACACTTACTCCCCCTCCCCTGCACTATCTTTCAGCATCCCCCTTCCCCCCGCACTACCAGAGTTTCCCCTTTACCCCTGCACTATGTCCCAGGGATAACTTACCATCCCCTAGCCCACACTCTCTCTCAGGGACCCCTTACCCCCACACTATCTCTCGGCATCCCTTCTTACTTCTCACATGATCAGGGTTCCCTTACCCCCACATATACATATCAGTGCCCCCTTACCATCCCCCCCACTATTTCTCAGAGACCCCCTTATCCACTGCACTCTCTCTCTGTGTCCACCCTTACCCCTGGCACTATGAGGGGCCCCCTTATACCCCCCTGCACTATTTCTCAGGGACCTCCTTACCTCCCCGCACTATCTCTCAGGGACCCCCTTACCCGCCCCCCCCACACTATTTCTCAGTGACCCCCTAACACCACCCCACTATCTCTCAGGGACCCCCTAACACCCCCCACTATCTCTCAGGGACCCCCTTACCCCCCTGCACTATCTTCTCTCAGGGACCCTTACCGCCCCCCCCCCCCCGTCCCCGCACTATCTCTCAGGGATCTCCGTACGTACCCCTCCCCCCCGCACTTTCTCCATGTCCCCCTTATCCCTCGCACGATGAGGATGAGGTACCCCATTACCTGCCTTACACTACTCTCAGGGACCCCCTGACCCCCCTCCCGCACTGTCTCTCAGGAACCCCCTTTAAGCTCCGCACTGTCTCTCCGCGTGCCCCCTTATCCCCGCACGATCTCTCGGCCTCTGGACACTGTTTTCCTGTCCAGTACAGGGGGCTGGACCTGGGCCTTCCACAGTGGCGCGGTTTGCAGGCCAGGACCGCGGGCCCTGTCCCACACCCGGCCTGTGTCTCGGGAATCGGGCGTCCTGGGCATCCCAGCGCGTGCTCGGGTCCGTGGCCACCGAGGCCACCGAAGCCACCGAGGCCGCCGCCCGCCGCCCGCCGCCCGCCGCCAAGGCCTGAGCACTAGACTCGCACCACAAGTCCCGAGAGGCCTCGCGGTTCTCGCGGGAAAGCGGGCGCAGGAGCAGGCCAGAGGGGGCGGGGCCGGAAATCGGCGCGTCTCAGAGCGGTAATAGATGATGCTCCTACCCAATGGGGTTGAAGCTTCACCGCAGAGCGCGGCGGCCAGGGCGGCGCGGCCAATGGGGATGCGCGGGGGCGGAGCCGGCGCCCCGGGAGCGGAAGTGGCTCGCAGTTGCGGCGGCGGCGTCTGACTGGAACGGCTCGGCTCGGTCGCTCCGAGGCTCTCCCTCGCTTTGGGTGTCGGCCGCGGCGCCCGCGGGACGAGATTGACTCCAGGTAAGGCCCGGCGTCGCGGCGAAGGCCCGGTGGCCGGAGACGAGCCGACTGGGGGGCATGCGGGGCTCCGCGGCCTGCAGAGGCCTCTTCGCCGCGGCCCAGGAAGCGGCCTGGGCGCGCCGCGACCCCGCGCAGGGTCCGCCGCCCGCCCGCCGCCTCCCGCCCGCCGGCCATGGTCGCCCCGAGCCGTCCTCGTCGGGGCTTCGCCCGGGTCCCGGCAGTTGGGAGGGCGGCTGCGGCGGCGCCGTTGCGCGAGGCACTGGGGAAACTGAGGCCCGGAGGGCTGCGACGCTGCCAAGGTCACTGGCGGGGCCGGGCCGGGCGGGCGGGGGCGCGGCCGTGCGGCCCAGCCAGGGAGGAGCCGGCTGAGCGTCGTTGCACCCCGCTCGCGTCGCGGCCTTTGTGTGCTCGCGCCGCCGCCCCTCCGCGCGGGGGTCTGCTGGGGCCGTGGAGCGCGGACCCGGCTCGGGCGCGGCGGGTACCGGTCACTGGTGGAATGCGGGAGCCTGGAGGCGAACGCGGCTCGGAAACCCCCGCGCTCCCGCTGCGCCCCCGCCGCGGCCCCGGTGGGCACCGTCTCGGTGCTCGCGCCCACGTGCAGCTGGCGAGGACGCTGGGCCCGGGCCAGGGCGTCCGGGGCTCAGGGGTCGTTTCCGGATCTGGCCTTTGGGATCTTTGGGTGGGGTTCGGCCTCCTTTGAGGCCTAGCCCCGCGGCCACCGTTCCTGGAAGGTTCTCTCCCCCGCACCCCGCGGGCGCGCTCCCGCCAGGTGAGTGGTGCTCCCCTCCGTGCGGAGCTCGCTCCCGCAGGCTGGCTTTGTTGCGTGCCGGGTCCCGCATGCCCGGAGGATTGTTGTGGTTGTTTGTGCCGCCGCTGTAACTCAAGACTTTGATCATGGAAATGAGGCTGTTTTCGAGGCCCTGCCTGTGCCGGGCGCTGGGCCGGAGCGCAGCAGTGAACCGAATAGGCAGGAACAGTCTCTGCAGAGCTGGGGGCAGCGGAGACACTGGAACCTGGAACACAGATTGTGCAAGAGGTCAGCTGGAACTGATTGCGCAAGGCGCCAGGAATTCAGAATCTGACTTAAGGCCGCAGAGAAGCCACCACGAAGCCGAGGTCTTCAACAGGAAGAGTTACTCTGCGGGTGTGTTCTGGAAGCATCTCCGTGCTGGTAGGAGGGGAGCCAGGGGTCCCCGGGAGGCGCTTAGCAAAGTGCGCTGTTTTCTGGAAGAGGTTTGGGGCGCTCCTAAGTGGGAATGGATTCATAGGTAGCCGGTCTTGGGCTCAAGTTGCCTCTGCCCTGCCCCCCACATCAGGACCCTCAGATTTCAGGACGCCTGTTGATTTCCATGGCTGACCCCTTCTACCTCAGCCTGCTCGTTTGGCTTCTCAGTAGGTCCTGCGGAATTATAGGGGAAGGCATGGAGTGTCCTGGGACGGGTGAGCTGCGCAGGGACCCAGGGCCCTGCACGTCTGGAGTTTCCTTGTGAAGTGTGTGGGTTTGTTCTATTCTATCTTTCCAGCTTGGAGAGGCCTGAAAACATTTTAGCGTGGGTACGGTTGGTGCAGGAGAGGGACTTGGGACCATGAGGCTTCTAGGAGTCTTCCTTTAGGTTTTCAAACCACACTTTAGTAGTGGCTCAGGGTCCACTCCTGGCTCGGTGCCTAGGGCTCGGTTGGTTCCTGGGGTCAAACCCAGGTTTCAGTGGTGAGATACTTCTCTGGTCCCTTTCAAATTATTCTTTGGGGTGAGGGCCACAGCCAGCAGTGCTCCGGGGACCGTATTTGGTGCCAAGATTTGAACCGGGGTCAGCTGCGTGCAAGGCAGGTACCTTAACTCTTATCACTCTGGCTCTGCAGTGTTGTGTTTGTTTTGTTTTTGGGTTTCCTCCTGATCTGAACTCATGATGGGCTTGGGGAACCTTATGAGGTGCCCGGGATCGAACCCAGGTCGACCGGGTGCAAGGCAAGTGCACTACCCGCTGTATTGTCTCTCTGACTTGGGGTGTATTATCTGTAAACCATGTGGTCTCCTGGTATAACATTAATTGCAGAAGGAAACTGAGCAAAAGTGGCTTGACTTGATGGGTTAGATTTATTTGACATAAATTAATTTAACGTGAAGAAAAATTTGTGGCATGATGGTGTTAGTGTATGTTCATTTTTAGGAATTGCCGGAGATTGCGGATGTGAGCTGGTCTGCTCTGATTCACAGTTGCTGCTCAGGGTTACTTGCATAAGGGGGCAAGGAGAGGGAGCCCTGTGTCTGACTCTGCCAGTCTCTGGTATCTGTTCCTTTTCCAGACTGTTGTACTCTCCACCTTTTCCTGTGGTCCTGGGTGGTAGAATTTTGGACTCGTGAGCATTGGCTTCAGCCTCGTGTCCCCAGCGTTTTAACTTTGAGAATCAGGCCGCCTGCCCTGTGAGGTTTAAAGCCAGTCTGTGGCGGCTCTATGGCTGTGAAGGCCCAGTTAGAGACTGTTTAGTCTACACTGAAAGGGTAGGTGGTCTTAGCAGATCTTCTGGAGCACACCCTCGGTCGCCATCGGCACTGGCACTGTTTGTATTTTATTATGGAATCGGCTTCTCTCTGGAAACCTTGTGAACTAGCTTCTGCCGCAGGTTCCTCTCCTCAGACTGGAATTTCGGAGGTCCCTCTGTGTTAGATAGACCTTGTCTTAAAGGAGTGTTGTTGTCATTTTGGTCTAATATTTGGACCACCCAAACTTTCTCCAGATCCATAGTGAGGCTCTTTCTTATCGAGTAGTCACTGGTGTGACTCTTTTAATTTCATTTATTCACGTCTTGGTTTTTGGGCCACACCCATGGTTCTTAGTGGTTACCCGGGGCTTAGCACTCAGGGATCACTCGGGACCATCTGGGATGCCAGGGATTGAACCCAGATTGGCCGTGTGCAGTTTGCTGTACTACCTGCTGTAGTATCATTCCGGCCCCATAGTCCTTTTTATTTCCTTCTGCAATTTTCCTTGCATGCACAGCTCAGTTGACTCTGGTGCACATCAGCCAGCTTCGGCCTCTGTGTTTGAAATGCTTCCTCATCAGCTTTAATTATCTTGAGATTTTGATTGAACACTAGGAATACACTGAGAAAGGTTACTGACTGGCTTGATTTTAGTATTTAATCTAAGAGTAAGGAGGCCTGAGGCCAGAGAGGTGGGGCGCCCACCCGGCAGTGGAGCTGGCAGAGCACACTGACCAAGTTTCTGATTGTGTGGTTTGTGGTACACCAAACAGTGTGGTCATATCAGAGACCATTGATCATAAATCATCATGGCTGGTCTAGTAATAGTGGGAAAGTTCCGAGTATTTTGAATTACTAAAATGTGATAGGATAAGACCCTGCTCTTGGTAAATGGCCTGTTAGGCTCTTGAACATTGCCATGGGGTTGCCACAAATCTGCAAACCCTCATTTTGTAAAAACCGCAATGCCAAGTGTAACAAATCCAGGTTGGCATATATCCCATTTAGATTCATGGTTGTTTATAGTGTGGTAGAAGAAACAGCTGACTGGGCCAAGACGAGTGGGGGAACATAGGTAACCTTCAAGGGGGTTGTTTGGAGTCCCCTGTGATAGGTCCTGTAGCTGTTGCGCCTTCTCCAGGCTTCCTCTGCAAGTGCCGTCAGCTGACCGAGGGAACAGTCTGAACAGAATGGGAATGAGTGGCTTTGCTGCATATAATTGCACCTGTGGGCAATATTTGCTGTGTATAATTTCACCTGTGAGACCTGTGAGCCCAGGACATTGAATGCAGGGGAAACAACCGTCCTAGACATCACACATCTTAGATGCTATGGTAGAGAGGGTCTACACATGGCTCTCTGAGGGTGGGCCGGTCGGAGAGGGCCTACACATGGCTCTCTGAGGGAGGGCTGGTCGGAGAGGGCCTACACATGGCTCTCTGAGGGAGGGCCTAGGCATTTCTGAGTGGTTTTGTGTGTATATCACTGACCCAGTGTCTGAGTGTTGCATCTTTGAGTTCATTCCTTCCCGAGCCCTGTAGGACTCTGGGGTTTTTGTGTTGTTTGTGACTGCAATGGGGTAGCAGCCTCAGCTTACAAGTTGGAAGGAAGGTTGCCTTTATGGCTGGAAGGCTGTGGGTATGATCCTGTGACTATTTGGAAGTGCGATTACAACCTGTTTGGCCAATAAAACAGGTTAATTCAGAAATAACAAAAGACAGCTTGGAAAGTGCAATCTCTCTGGAGATACATGGACCCTTTCCTCCTCACAAAAAAACCTGACTCTCATATAAGGTGGGTGGGTGGGAGTGGCCTTGACCCATGTTCCAGCAGGTAGGGCACTTGCCTTGCCCATAGCCGATCACAGAATTTGATCCTGGCACCTCATATGGTTTGCGCCCTATCAGAGTGATTTCTGAGCACAGAATGAGGAGTAAGGCCTGAACACAGCTGATTGTGGCTTATAGCCAAGACATAAAAGCTCTTTTTTCCCCCTACGTTTTAGAGGGGCCGTTGGCTAGGCAGAAGGAACCTCCTCCTTCCTCATCTGCTGGAGTGGGGAAGAAAATAACTGGTGTGGGGGGGTGCACACCCAGATGGCTGGCAGAGACCGTGCTGCCTCCTCTCAGCCAAGTTGGAGTGATTGGCTGCATCGTGCCAAGTTGATTCTGGAAGTGCATGACGCCTTCCTTGCTGAGAGCCCAGAAGGGCTTGGGGTTTTTTGTTTTTGTTTTTGGGCCACACCTGTTAGTATTGGGGGTTTTCTCCTGGCCCTCTGCTTAGGGATCAACTCCTGGCGGGGCTTGGAGACCATATGGGGTGCCGGGGATCAAACCCAGGCAGATCTTGTGCGAGGCAGGGGCACCCTATCCGCAGCACTCTTGTCGGCCTCCACCCACTGGGATGTGAAACTGGAGGCTGGTTTCAGTTTGGCTTGGTTCTTAAGAACCGTCTTCCTGCTCTCCATCCTGCTCCAGGCTTGTCCTTGTCATCACTTTGGGGGGATTGGGAGTTGGTCTGCTGGTAAGCGCCTCCAGGTGCTGCCCGTACTGGCCCCTGAGCTGCACTGTTCAGGCTGCTGCAGTCTGGGGTGTTTCCCCACACAGCTGATGACCAGCTGAGGCAGGAGCTTCACGTCTCCTTGAATGGTCCTGAGACCTGGCCTGGTCCCATGGTGACGATGGGCACCTAAGTTCTGTTTTGAAGTCAATTACTGGCAACTCTGAACAATTTTGCGAGAGTCGATCCTGGAGAGCACTAAAGGGGCATGAACCGAGTGTAGGGTGTTGCCGCCAGCCTGGGCTGTTGTGACGTTGGCATAGAGCTGTACAGTACTAAGCTTGGGAAAGCTCTGCTGAGAGTGGCTTTTTTGTGGGGAAGTAGGAAGGGTGTTGGGCCACGTCTGGCAATTACTCCTGGCTCTGCTCAGGAATTACTCCTGGTGCAGTGCTCAGGGAACCATATGAGATGCTGGGAATTAAAACCTGGTTGACCATGTGCAAGGCAAGCACCCTCCCCACTGTCCTATTGCTTTAGCCCCCATGTGTGGCATCTGTACACTTATTTCAAAGTCTGTTTGGGGACACACTTAAGTACATGGGGATGGAGGACGCTAAGCCAGAGCCTGGCCCTCACTCCCCGTGACTTAGGGTGTGTTTCCCCGGAGACGCTGAGGGACCCACACTTCTCATGCTCTCTCCACCCTGGTAGAAGGAGATTGGGGAGCAGACTCAGGAGACTGGTATTCTTGTTTCATAACAGTCATTCCGAGTCCACAGCTGCCTCGTGGCCAGCGTCCTGGAGAGAATTCTGGTTGTTGGGTTAGTGGGGGCTCCTGACAGAGTGGCCAGGGGCAGCATCTGCCAGAATAGCTCTGTTCCTTCCTCTCCAGCTGAGAGGGGGATTTGGGGCCACGTCCTGTGTCCACCTTGCCTCTTTTGCTTCCCATGGCCACCAGCTCTTTTCTCTATAGTGTGTGACTGCTGCCTCCACTCGGACCCTGCCAGAGGGGGCAGCACCTGGGAGCCTGTTGAGTCCCTCTCTACAGCACTCACAGTGCTGGTCTAGAACATTCTTCCTTTCTCTACTTCACCCAGCATGCTTGTTGTTGCTTGATAATTCTGTTGACTGGACTTCCCCGTGCTTGGTTGTCAGTGACCCACTTGCTCTTCATTCTGGAGGACCCCTCCTTGCACCCCTAGCCTGGCATCCCGCATTCCTGCACAGGTGCAGGGCTCCACCTGTTCCTCTGAGTGGGCACAGCACTCCTCGAGCCTTGAGCTCCCTAGCACCCTGCACCCACAGTTCGAGTTGCCACCCCTATGGCAGTGACCCTACTGGCCATTGTGCCCTGACCCTTGGCGGAGATGGCCTGGGTATTTGCTGGGCTTTTGGGAGGAGTTTCTTCTGGTCCTGGGGGCCCTGGGGTCACATTGCCCTGCTTAGTCCCGACTTCTGAGAGTCATTGGTAGGAGACTTGGGGTGGCTTACCCAGCTTCTGATCATTTCTACTTATGCCCTCCCCTGCTCACACCTGGCACAGCTGAGAGCAGAAGGGACCGCCGAGTTCCGCCATGGGGACTCTGAGCTCTCTGCTCCCTCAGCTTGTCACCCTGTTTCTGCTCTTTGTCCTGGTCTGCCTGCTTCTTCTGGGTCCTTTAGCAGGTGGCCTAGGCCTTCCACCTTCCCGTATCCTCTATCTTTGTTTCTTACTGTCCCCTAAGAAATAGCCCAGATTTGGTGCCTCAGAGATAGTACAGGAGGTAGAGCCCTTGGCCTTGCATGTGGCAACCCAGGTTCTATCCCCAGCACTCCAAGCACGATGCGAGCCCCCACCCCCCGTCGCACAGCCCTGTGTTCTCTAGAAACAAACAAAACAAGCAGAGAAACAGCTGAGACTTGGAACAAATTGTGGGGAGGGGGGGCGTGTTCCTGGGACAGCTCCCAGGGGAGACAGATCGTGACGTGTGCCCCAGGAGCGTCTGCAGCAGGCTGGGAGCAGGCTGTGGAAGGCCCCAACCCCCCCAGTGGAAATGGAGGCACTTCCTGGGAGCAGTATGGGGGCAGTCCAGGGTCTGCTGTGGGGGGTCTGAAAGTGTCCTACCTGTCTCGTACCCCCCAGTGGCACTGAGGCTGTCATGCCTCCCTGGGGGCTGGGGCCAGGGGCCAGGTGTTAGGTTAGGCACCAGGCTCTTTCACGTGTGTTTCAGGGCAGGAGAAAGGTGGGGGTCATTGCCGGCTCAGCCCGAGGACTGCCACTGCCACGGGGCTTGGGTACGCCACAAAGTGGAGGCTGGCCCTGTCAGCCGCTGTCCATGAGCCCTCACTCGGCTGCACCTACTGCCCTGCTGAAGCCTCGCGCCTCCTTCCTGGGAGGTATAGGCATGCAAACGGCTGAGCAGCCGCCATCTGCCACAGGTGGCACTGAGGTCATCTTCCTGCTCTGTCCACCCCCCACCCCCCTCAGCTCGCCCAGGACAGCCCTGCCCTTCTGTCACTCATTGGTGGCCGGCACAGGGTGGCTTGGGTGGGGTGACCGTGATGTTGTTGAAAAACCAGAGACTCTGGTCCTGCTCTGTCCCACTCTTTGTGGGGTGCTTTGGAGCACATGTCGCAGAGCACAGGAGCACCTCAGGCCATGACAGGCTGTGTGTGTGGCTCAGGACAGCCCTGGCCTGGCCAAGTGCTGGGGCAGACCTCAAACTGGACTTTGTTATAGGACTTGTGGGGACTGGACATCTGGCTGCCCGTCTGCCTGGGCCAGAGGGAGGATGCACCAGCAGCACGTGCACGGCTGAGACACTTCCTACAGACTCCGCGGCCCGGCCCTAGCATCATGAGTACGGTGAGTTTGCTCAGGCCCAACAAGGGTACTAGGAAAGTGCTTCTCTCCAGGCCGGGTGGGCGTAGGCTCATTTCCATCCCTTCCTTGGCAAGGCTTTCCCAGCAGTGCTCAGAGCTCCTCTGTTGTTCTGCTTAGTGCTGGGACCATGGTTCAATGCACGGCCCTTAGCGGGGAATGCAGCTATGGCCAGTGGTGTTAGGACCCGAGGAAGGCTGCCTGAGGGCACCTGCTTCAGTTTCCCTCTGTGCTCCGATGTCCCTTTGGATCTCAGTAGCTTCTGGAACCAGATGGAGCAGCTCAGGTTCTCTGTATCCTCGGTGTGTGTGTGTATGTGTGTGTGGGGCTGTGTGGCTGTGTGTGTGTGAGCGCGAACAGTGGTGGGTCTTTATTCTCTAGTCCCAGAGGGGTGTGTACTATGTGTGTTTTGTGGGGGATGCTCTGTGGGGGGGAGGTGTGTGTATATTGTGGGGGTGTGTGATGTGAGTGGGTGGGGGTAGGTGTGGTGGGTGGGTGTAGGTGTAGTGTTGTGGGGTGTAGTGTGGGGGGTTGGGTGTCATGGGTGTGTGTGGGGGTGTCCGTATGTGTTGCATGTGGGGGGTATGACCAGTGAGGGTTCTGGCCGTCCTCTCTGCTGCCTTTCTTGGCTCTCTGCTGGCCTCCAGTGTGTAGCCAGGCCCAGGATTGCTGTTGGGACACACAGGCCTTTGTGCCCCTTTTGAAGACAGGTCTTTCCTTGTCAACTCCTGCAGTTCACTGCCAGGGATAGGCTTGGGCCCCGGTATGAAGCCATGAAAGGAACTAGCGTGCTCACATGGTACATGACAGTGGCAGGGCTTTGAACTCAGGGAGTACTCATGGTGGGACTCGAGGACCAGATGTGCTGGGGATTGAACCCAGTACACTACATGTAGGACAAAGTCCTGTGACCTCTGTACTCTCTGGTCCCTGGACAGCCACCTTTTTGTTTGGGTGGCGCTTGTGGTTTATTAGTTAGTTAGTTAGTTCTTGGGGAACCATGTGGTGCAAGGGATTTCATCCTGGCCGGCCACATGTGCACAGCCTGAGTCCTGCCCTCGGCCATCTCCCTGACCCGTTTCTGTGCAGAAAAGAGGGCTGGGTCAGACTCACCAAAGGAGCGTGCTGCGTGACGCTAGCACTGCGGCCCAGCGGGGCACCGTGAGGCGGGATCCAATGGCTGAGCACCGCCACAGCAGGGTCCTGTGTATACTGGGTCAGCAGGAGGACTTGGGAACATCCATGTGTCAGTGTTTCTCAGCCCTACTGAGCGACAGCCACCCTTGAGTGCCAAGTAGGGGACTTGGAGGAAGAGGGTCTGTGATGGGGGTGACCTCTGAGCAGCCCTGAAGACTGCTCAGGACCCCCCAGCACAGCAGGCCAGGGAGACCATGTGGAGGCCAGTGTGGAACGTGGAGGGGCTCTGAGCAGCCAGGCAGAGGTGGGGCCGCTGCAGTAGCCTGTGGGCTGCCAGCCTGGTACAGTGTACTAAGTACGCAGCCGGTGGGGCCTCTTGGGGTACTTGCCTCTTTCCCCCTGGCAGGGCTAATCCTGGGTCCTTGTGAGCAGTCCCACAAGGGTAGTTGTTGGTATCCAGACTCAGTTTTCCCTGTGGGGTGGTGGGAGTTTTTGGAAATTTGAATTGTTAGGGTATAGAGAGGAGCTTGGGCAGCAGGGCCCATCTCCTACACGTGTCCCTTGCTCTCACAGCAGCTGAGGGCACTGGTATCCCGTGCCAGGGAGAAGCGGGACAGGGCAGAGGGAAGAAGGGGCGTAGGAGACCAGGAGTGCTTTGGCCAAGTCCTGCAGGCAGGGTGTGGGTGAAAGGGGACTCTGGGGGCTTGTCTCCTAGAGCACCCAGGCCTCTGAAGGGTGGTCTTGAGTGTGGAAAACTGGTGGGGCAGGTAGTGGTCTGTAGGGGGCCTTGCCGGGAATCCCGCTCTCCACACCAACGGGAACTCCAGAACTGAGGGCACAGCCCTGGGACCCACCCTTGAGACTGGGGCTGGCCATGCCAGGTTGGTGGCATTGTTGTTTGGGTTCCTGGGAGCCATTGCAAGTGTGAGATCCCTGGTGCCCCTGCGGCCTTGCGTGCGGGGTATGTCACAGGAGCAACGTCTCAGTGGAAGCGGGACCAAACCCTGACCAACTCCCGAGACACCTGAGGATCCTGGCTGAGAGACCTGATGGTTGCAGAGAAGAGATTTGCTCCTCAGAATTATGGAGGCTTTATTTCTGTCAGAACACAGCATTGCCCCCACACTGGGTGGCTGCCTTCCCCATGCTCCTCACTGAGCCTGCCTGCTCCTCCTTCCTCTGACAGTGACACAGGGATCACAGACATGCCGTGAGGGCGGCTGTGGTGCTCCCATCCCCGTGTAGTTCCGGGCGCCCTTCCGTGCTTGTGGTGTGGTCAGAGTAGCCAGTGGGTGGGGATCGCCCTGAGCTCCAAGCCTGCTGCGCTGTTCCTCCAGCTGGGAGCTCACTGGACTGTTTGTTTCCTCAGAGAAAGCGTCGTGGTGGCACAATAAATTCCAGACAAGCCCAGAAGCGAGCCCGGGAAGCCGCCCCCACCCCTGAGATGGCTTTGGAAGCTGAGCCCATAGAGCTCGTGGAAAGTGGTGAGACGGCGTCGGGAGACGGGAGGGGGCGCTCAGGGCTGCGGGGCGTCTGAGCGGCCACTGCTCCCCTAGAGCCCCTTGGGTCCCTGTAACTGTTGCCCAAGGCTGTGGCCCCGCTGTGAGTGTGCGGCCCACGTGGCTGTTGTGACCTAGTTTCAGTGTCACACCTGGAGCCTGATGAGCAGATTGTGCCTCTCTCACTCCAAAGCCTCTGTAGGTCACAGAACCGACTAAGCTGCCTGCGGGTTCCAGGACTGGCCATGGGGTAGTGGCTGCCCTGCGCCCGCCTTTCCGTCTGGATGCCTTCTCCTGTTTGCCTGGGTGCTTGGCTTCCTCTGAGCTCTTTCCAGAAGTAACACACTTGCCCTGGAAGGCCAACAAGAGTGTGGGGAGGGAGCAACAGGTTGGGGTGGCCTGTGCCCTCCTCGGCTGTGCCCTGGGAAGTCGTGAGCTTCGAGGGACCTGTTAGCACTGCTATTGCCAAGCAGAAGCTCTGGTGTGAGTGGGCACCCCTGGAGTGTGACTTGAAAAGAAGCGCCAAAATCCTGTCCCACTATTAAGGGCTTCGTTCTTTTTTTTTTTTTTTTTGCTTTTTGGGTCACACCTGGCGATGCACAGGGGTTACTCCTGGCTCTGCACTCAGGAATTACCCCTGGCCGTGCTCAGGGGACCATATGGGATGCTGGGATTTGAACCCGGGTCGGCCGCGTGCAAGGCAAACGCCCTACCCGCTGTGCTATCTCTCCAGCCCCAAGGGCTTCGTTCTTTACCAAGAGCCAGCCAGCCTTGCATAAACCCTGCAGGACAGCGGCTGCAACGGGCTTTCCTTCCGGGCAAGGTTGCAGGAACAGAGCATGAGGTGAATATGCTGAGGGTATCAGAAGGCTCCAAGCCCTGCCTCAGCTTTCCAGCCTCAAGGCTAATAGGACAGGTGACTGGGATTCCTGTCTTTGTCCCTGTCGCCACAGCTGGGGTTCACAGGGGCGTGCGAGCGTTGCCGGTTTGTTGGGGGCCCCGTGGAGCTTGATGGAGAGCACTCTGCCTTGAGGTGCAGAGTCCAGTGTGGCTTTCCCACAGATAGCCCTGTGACCCGGCAGTGTGAGCGTCATCACTCCACAGGGTGGACTCCTGTGCTGATGAGCCTGTGTGTCTGTGTGTGAGGCCTTCCCCTGGGGGGAGGGCTGGAGGGGTCCTAATGCTGTTTCCTTGTGTCAATTTAAAGCTGGAGATGAGATCGTGGACCTTACCTGTGAGTCATTAGAGCCCGTGGTGGTTGACCTGACACACAATGACTCTGTTGTGGTAAGTTGAGGGTGTGCGTGACCTCCCTAGCTGGCATGGAACTTCCGCCACAGTCCCTGGTCTCCCCTCCATCAGCTGCTTCCTTCACAGCCTCCCTGACTTCATGGGGTGTGCCATGCCTTGTGGGGGGGATATTGTGACTGGCAGCTTGAGCGTACCACCCATTATCCATTGGGAAATGGGTAATGGGTGGCACTACCTGGGCAGCTGCAGCCAGCACGGTGCCCAAGGATGGGGTGCACAGTGGGGGGCCCAGCAGTCTGATCAGGGGTGAGTAGGCCTGCATCCCATGCGCCCCTTTGGCATTTTCATTCCACTAGGATGTGCTAGGAGTGGAGAGGGGGCAGGTCAGGAAGGCGGTGGCGCTGCTGCAGGCTGTTGTGTGCGGGTTTTGGTAACACCCCCCACCCCAAACCCCTGTGTTCCCGCTAACTGGTCTTGGGTTATCTTGTTACCCCAAACTGTAGAGATTCCCAGAGAAGCTATGAGACTTCAGAGGAAGGGTGGGGACAGCAGTCTCGCTAGTCTCAGAGGGGGCACTGCCCTCAGTTTATAATAGGGTAGCCGTCATGCACACATCAGCCCCCTTCCACAGTGCAGACGTTGCTGGAATCTAGTCTTGCCCAGCATTGGACTAGATCATGGCTAAGTGCTTGGTTCCCAAATGGACTGGGAGTGACTGGAACTTTCTAAGAGAGGTTGCTTTGGGATTTGCTGGAAGTGCCCTACCTAGGCCTGACTGGTGGGGTCTTTGCTTTTTGGGGCCACCACACCCAGCGATTCTTAGGACTCACTCCTGGCTTTGCACTTGGGAATTAGTCCGGGAGGGACTTGGGATCCTGTGGCATCTTTTCTCTTTGTTATGTTGGTTTAATTGGTAGATGAAAGTTTGAGGCCACTTTCCTGAGTGGGATAAGCCAGTCTGCTCTGTCTGGGAGTGATGCTGGGAAAGGAGGTGGGTGTCTGTGTGCATGTGTTAAAATGCTCTGCCTTGGGGGGCTGGAGCAATAGCATAGCCGGTAGGGCGTTTGCCTTGCACACGGTCGATCCGGGTTCGATTCCCAGCATCCTATATGGTCCCCTGAGCAGTGCCAGGAGTAATTCCTGAGTGCAGAGCCAGGAGTAACCCCTGTGCATCGCCGGGTGTGACCCAAAAAGCAATAAATAAATAAATAAATAAATAAATAAATAAATAAATAAATAAATAAAATGCTCTGCCTTAGATTGTTCCCTCATTAGTTCAGAAGAGTGTTACTTCTTGTCTCTTGGTCTCTCCCTATTGTGCTTGGGGAAGGGGGCGTGTGAGGCAGGGGTTCTAACTTGGGGCTACTACATGCAAAATATGAATTCAGCCAAGGGGTCAGAGATAGCACAAGTGAGGCACTTGCTGTGCACATGGATGACTGCATAGCGAGCCCCACCGGGCTGACCCTGAGCACAGAGCCCGGAATAGGCTCTGGACACGGCTGAATGATGTCCCGTCCTGATGCCCCAAGGATCAGTTGATTCTCCTTGGAGCCTGTTCTGGACGGTTGATGGTGTGATGTGTGATGCTTCCTCAATGCTGCCCTCCACCATACCCAACCAAAGGCGGCTAGTGAAGGTTGTGCCCAGGTGAGGTGGCTTGTGGACGCTGTGCTCAGCTTAGGTAATTAGTGAACATGGCTGAAGCGCCTAGTGGGTGCAGTGTCTGGCTGAGGCCGCTAGTTGGCGCTATGCCCAGCAGAGGTGGCTAGTGGGTGCTGTGCCCTGCAGAGGTGGCTAGTGGATGCTGTGCCTTGCAGAGGTGGCTAATGGACACTGTGTCCAGCAGAGGTGCCTGGTGGACGCTGTGTCCGGCAGAGGCTCCTTGTAGGAGGCATTGCTCTGCAGGTAGCAACTGGGGAGGCATTGTCCATGGATTCAGACAGTGCACATGTAGCCAGGTGATAACAGTGCCACCACCTCTGGCTCTTGAGGCAGGAGTGGGTGGTGCTGTTGTGCTGCACAGTTACTGGATGCCAGCGACTTCTGTGTTTGAGATTTTTGTTGTTTTGTTTTTGATCACACCCAGCAGTGCTCAGGGATCAGTCCTGGTGGTGTGTGTGGGGTCATATGGGGTCATATGCCAGGAATCGAACCCGGGTTGGAGAGTGCAAGGCAAAAAATGTTAACCACTAGGCTATTTCTCCGCTTGTGGCTTCTGGACACTGACTGGCCATGGCTGGGCCTGCCACGTATTACTCTCTTGGAGGAGCCTCCCGGCGGCCTTTGTGAAGCAGGGGCCTGTGCTCACCCATAGCCGGGAGTCTCTGGCCTGGCCCACCTGAGGCCAGGACCTGGCGGGTATGAAAATAGGTGGCACTACGGCCCTATGGCTTAACGTTGGCCCCACAAAATGGGCGTGGTGTTCAGGGCCATCTCGGTGGGGTGCGCGGTGCTAGACCTGCTATACCTTTTTGTCTCAAAGCTGCCACTTCACGCCTGAGCCCCGAAAGGGCCCTTTGGGGTTGGCTGGCACATGTGGGGTTCAGGATTTGGACAGACACAGCTGCTGGCAGGTGCCTGTATCCAGTGGAAGAGTTGCTCGGTAC
Organism: Sorex araneus; assembly: GCF_027595985.1. NCBI lineage: Eukaryota > Metazoa > Chordata > Mammalia > Eulipotyphla > Soricidae > Sorex > Sorex araneus. The sequence goes on from NC_073306.1 coordinate 144,056,162, forward strand.
ACTCAGCCCTGCACACTGAGTCTTGCAGCGAGTGAGTGGGAGAAGGGTCAGCACCTGTTCTTGAGGGCTGGGCTGCAGAGTGCTGCTGGATCAGGCCTGCTGTGAGGGCTCTGCTCTCGAAGCTGCCCTCTGTTGGCACTGGACGCTGTTTGTGGTGAATACCCTGTCTCTGCGTTCGCCTGCATGCAGCTTGAGTAAGGGTGCAGGTCACGCCTGGCCCTTGGGCCACGGTTGGTGTCTCCTTTGTCCTTACAGTAGCAGGGCCATTTTTGGGGGTGGACAGTTATTTGCCAGGTTACAGTGTGGCCTGGTGGGGAGGCAGCCCCCAGGGTTTCTCCTGGGAGGGCAGAGGGGATGGATGGGCACTGGGAAGAACTGTGACACCAAACTGACTGTGCCTTTCTCTTTTCTCTTTTCTCTCTCTCCAAGATTGTGGATGGTGAGTGTCTTCCTGGCCTTTCTCCTCGGGTTGGTAGGGCCCGTGTGTGGGGTGGAAGGAGCTGCAGGCGGGCCCCAGGAGTTGTGAGGAAGGTCCCCACCTTGGACAGATGCTTGCATGGGGTGGGGCCTCTCGGGGTGCAGGGCCTTCCTCTGGGGTGCAGACAGCCGCTGGGTGGGGGAAGGGTAGCAGTTGGCCTGGCCTGAATGCGGCCTCACACCTCGCACCTTAGAGAGAAGACGGCCCAGGAGGAACGGGCGGAGGCCTCGCCAGGAGCAGACTGACAGTTGTGTGGTGAGCAGTGATGACGATGAGCTGTCCAGAGACAGAGATGTGTATGTCACCACGCGGACTCCCAGACACGCCCGGGATGAGGCGGCCACGGGGCTCAGGTATCAGCCGGCACTGCCCTGCTGCTGCGTGTGCCTGTGCCCCGCCCCGGAGTGCTCAGTGCTGAGGGCATGTGGGTCGGGCAGGAGATGATGCTGCACCCTCTGCTCAGTCTGTGAGGCCTTCGCTTGCTGGGACAGAAATACCAGAGGGTGCTCCTGGGAGCACAGGCTGGGGGTGCTTGCACTAGAGCATTGTTGTCAGGCCTCTTCTGATGCTCTGAGAGCGAGCACTGTGGGGTCTGACACAAGCCCCTTACACGGAGCCTTGTGCTTTCAGGCCATCCGGGACGGTCAGCTGTCCGATCTGCATGGATGGGTACTCAGAGGTAAGTTGGCCCGGAGCTGAGGGGCTGCCTGCTGCCCTGTATAGTCCTGGTGGGCTGTGGTAGGCTGCTGTGGTGTTGGGAACTCTCCCTGCGCTGCCGTGGCTGTGACCTGTGCCAGGACCAGCTGCAGGGTCCCGTTTCCCTGTGCTGACAAGACTGCTGTGGGAGGGGCCAACATGGACACTCAGCTGTCTGTTTTCCAGATCGTGCAGAATGGGCGCCTCATCGTCTCCACAGAGTGTGGCCACGTTTTCTGTAGCCAGTGCCTCCGCGACTCCCTGAAGAATGCTAACACTTGCCCGACCTGCCGGAAAAAGATCAACCACAAACGATACCACCCCATTTATATATGAGCTGTGCAGCTGCAGGGGAGAGAGTGCGTGCGTGTGCGTGTGCATGCGTGTGTGTGTGTTTGTGTTTGTGTGTGTGTGTGTGAGTGTGTGTGAAAGAGAGCGAGGGTGAGAGAGAGAATGAGAGAGAGAGAGAATGAGAGCGAGAGAGAGTGAGAGCGAGTGCTGGCCAGCTGGCCGGCCTCGCCAGAATGCCTGCCTGCCTTCAACTCTGAGCTCCAAAAGACCATTGCAAAGCCAGCTTGGGTTATGGAAATTGCTCTTTTCCCCACCCTCGTCCTCCGTGTTTCCTCCAGTCTGAAGCTGGAGGGGCCATCAGGCACTTTGGACAGAGAGTCATGGCTCAAGGTGCCTCGAGAGCTGCACCCTTGCCTGGGACTGTCCCACCCGGGGCTCTGTCTGGCGTTCGGGCAGTGGTGTCTCAGCTCAGACTTAATGAGAGTGCCCAGGTCTGCCCTGTGGCTCCTTCCCACAGTGTGGCTGTGCAGGGTTCTACGGAGCAGGAGAGCCGGTTTCTCAGAGCGACCATGTGCAATAAAGCAGTTCTGGGCCCACTGTGGAGTCCCAGAAGACGGGCGGGGAGTGCCCCGGTGAGGGTCTGGAGTGGCCAGTGAGGCAGGGTCTGTGTGCTGCCTCCTGTCTGTCTCTGCTCTCAGGAACACCACATGGCCATGCCAAGGACAGGATGGGGATGGTATTTTTGATGACGTCTGTCCTGGGTTCGCCTTCTGCTCTCATCCCAGTTCAAACTGCCTAATGTCTTCTGAGAGGTGGTGGTCATAACAATGGCCTTCGCCGCCACCCATCATAGCTGCCCCCGAGTGTCAGTTTCTGAAGTGTCCAGCCCACTGTGGCTTTTTTGGCCACCCCCACTTCTGGACTCAGATGTGTGAGCAAGAAGGTGAGATGAGGTGGCCCTCCAGGGTGGGGAGCCAGCAGGACCCTGCCACCTGCACCCTGGTCCAGAGCTTCATCCCAAGCCCAGAGCCTTCCTGGGAGACGTGGAGTGGTGAAGGCCGTGCTCTGGCTTTGCAAGCAATAAGCGACCTTCAGTTTTCCCTGAAGGAGCAGGGACTTGGCACAGGAATCACTTTAGCTGGGCGGAAGGAGTGTCCTCTCTGTGAAGAGTTTGTTCCTCACTCTGGCTTTGAGCGTGAATGCAGGTAGTTTTTGTACTTAGAGAGCTGCCATTGGTCCCCTCACTCCCCCACCCACCCCTGGGTGGCGCTGCCATTTGGGTCTCCCAGGCTTGGGGGGAGTTCTCTTGGGTTCGAGCAGTGCCAGGCTTCAGGAGCCAGGATGACCATGCCACCAAAATCTCCTTTAAGTTTATGCTGACAAATGGTTGACTGTATAAGTTTTTTCACTTTCTACTAAATTAAATTGGGAAAAATAGTTTCTACTCTTTAGAAACTGCAAAATAGGAGAAGGTTGAAGAGGAAAACTCCTTTTTCCCCCGCTTCTTGTACATAGTTCAAGTCTTTCTTTGTTCCATTTAAACTGCACCCATGTAAGTCGTTTTCTTTTGGACTCCTGCTAGTGTTACAGACGGAAATAAAACCGGTGGTTTGACCTCGTAGCTTGTGTCTTCATGCACTCCTTGGAGGGTCCTGTGCTGCTGCTGCGTTCCCAGGTCTGCAGCCTCGGATGGCAGGGTACTTCTGGGGGTGCACCCTGGCCTTAGGAAGGGGAGTGATAGAGGGGTGTGGGCCCGGGCTGGAGGCCAGGGGTTCTGCGGCCCAGGAGAGGAGCTGGAGACTTGGGGTGGGTGGCTATGGGGTCAGAGAGCAGGTGACACCTCAGACAAAAGACCTGCCTGGGGTTGCACATGGTGTTTCCGGCTCCCTGAGCTGCGGGTACCTCCCACGGCTGCCTCCTGGGGTGTCCATTCCTGAGCCCGGAGAGGTGCAGTAGCTCCTGGATGACCCTCCTGGGCCCCTGGGTGAGCAGAGAGCACACTCCAGGTGTGCGGGAGTGTGAACAGGTCCCCACCCAGCTAATGTGGGCATTCTTCATTAGTTGGGAGTGCTGTGGGCCTGGGTGCTCCCACGTACCCAGGTCTGCTGAGCCAGGCGGGGGCCTCCAGAGCTCTGTCCTGGCCATTGACAAGGCCCTGTCTGACTCAGCCTCCTGCTGGCTCCCTTTCTGGATTTTTTTTTTTAATTTTAAAGAATTTAAATTTTGTTTGGTTTTTGGACCATACTCAGCAATTCTCAGGGGTTACTCTTGGCTCTGCACGCAGGAATTACTCCTGACAGTGCTTGGGCAGCCATATGGGATGCCAGGAATTGAACCCGGGTTGGCCGTGTGCAAGGCAAGCGCCTTACCTGCTGTACTATTGTTCTGGCCCTTCTTTCTTGGACATTGGCTTTTTCTCATTGCTATGTGGAAAATCAGTTTTGTGGAGGTTTTTAGTCTACTACCCTTTTGAAAAGGCTCATTTGCGTTCTGCAGAATTGGCGCCATTTCCACATGTATAGCCTGAACTCTCACCCTCTGGCCTCTCAGTGGCCACCTACACTGGTTTTGTTTCTGAGTGAAGCCAATTCCTGGCAGTGGGACTGGGGGAGTCGCCCTGAATCTTGTTCCTGCAGTAGCTCCTGAGTGGTTATTTCCATTAAAGAAATTCTTCGATTTATATTTTTCCCTTTTTGGTTTTCTGGTCACACAATGGTGCTCAGAGCTTCCTTCTGGCTCTGTGCTCAGGGATAACTCCTGGTTGGATTTAGGGAAGATTATGGAGTACCAGAGATTGAACCCAGGTGCGGACTGTGCAAGACAAGTACCCTCCCTGCTGTTCTGTCTCTCAGGCTCAAGTTCACTTTATCTTGTGTATTGTAAAATAACCATTAGAGAGGACTGCTAAGTGAATGTGACACAGCAAATGCTTACATGAAGATACAGGATTGTGGACACCACCACAGTGACCCCATCCTCCACCTTGGGTAGGAAGCCCCAACTCTTACCCAGTACAATCTGCTATTTTTTGAGTATTGGTTTAGTTCGGACTGGAGCGATAGCACAGCGGGTAGGGTGTTTGCCTTGCACGTGGCCGACCCGGGTTCAATTTCTCCGTTCCTCTCGGAGAGCCCGGCAAGCTACTGAGAGTATCCCGCCTGCATGGCAGAGCCTGACAAGCTACCCGTGGCATATTCGATGTCAAAAACAGTAACAAGAAGTCTCAAAATGGAGACGTTAACTGATGCCCGCTCGAGCAAATTGATGAACAATGAGATGACAGTGCTACAGTGCTACTGTGTTCTTGAACTTTTTATTGATGGAATCATTCACTGTTCAATTTTGAATATAGGATATCTTATTTCAGCATGTTCCTGAAATTTCTTCCTGTTGCATAGCTTACTTCCATACCCTCTTTATTGCTACACCATGTTTCATTGAAGACTTATGAAACTAACATGAAGTCTTCAGATGTATTTGACTTAACTCCCCTTTTTCAGAAAAATAAAAACACTGAGTGTCATCCTGGAAATCTCCTTTAAGGGAGCAAACAGCCACTTTCTATTTTACCCAATGTACCTACTTCTCCCTGGATGGTTCCAGTGTCCCCTGCTCTGCCACCCTGGAAAACACTGCTCTAACTTAATTATTTGGGGCTATTTTAATATTTTTGATATTATGAGCCAAAAGAATATATACCTCTATTCTATATCCCTCAGTGCAATTTTGTTCACACATCTAGTGGACAATTTCTTTTTAAAATATTTTATTAGTGAATCACCATGAGGTACAGTTACAGACTTAACGAACTTTTGTGCTTGCGTTTCAGTCATACAATGGTCAAGTGCTCATTCCTCCACCAGTGCCCATTTTCTATTTTTATTTGCTTTTTTTTTCTTGAGGGGGGTCACACCTGGCGATGCACAGGGGTCACTCCTGGCTCTGTGCTCAGGAATTACCCCTGGCAGTGCTCAGGGGACCATATGGGATGCTGGGAATTGAACCCAGGTCGGCCGCGTGCAAGGCAAGCGCCCTACCCGCTGTACTATCACTCCAGCCCCCCTACTTTTTTGTTTGCTTTTTGGATCACACCTTGCGATGCACAGGGATCACTCCTGGCTCATGCACTCAGGAATTACCCCTGGCGGTGGTCAGGGGACCATATGGGATGCTGAGATTCGAATCCGGGTCGGCCTCGTGCAAGGCAAACACCCTACCCTCTGTGCTATCACTCCAGTCCCACCCCTTTAAAATTTTTTTTTTTTTTAATTTTATGCTTTTTTCTTTTTGGGTCACATCTGGCGATGCACAGGGGTTACTCCTGGCTTATGCACTCAGGAATCATTCCTGGCGGTGTTCAGGGGACCATATGGGATGCTGGGAATCGAACCCGTGTTGGCTGCGTGCAAGGCAAACGCCCTACCCGCTGTGCTCCAGCCCTATTTTATGCTTTTTAATCGAGATACCGTGAGAACAGTTACAGGGCTTTCAGGATCAAGTATCAGTCATACAATGATCAAACACCCATCCCTTCACCAGTGCACATGATCCAGCACCAAGAGCCCCAGAGACCCTCCCTCCCTCTGCCTGTGTGGCAGATGATTTTCAATTAACTCTCATTGCTATAACATTCAATTTTTTTTTTTTTTTTTTTTGCTTTTTGGGTCACACCTAGCTATGCTCAGGGGTTATTCTTGGCTTTGCACTCAGGAATTACTCCTGGCAGTGCTTCGGGGACCATATGGGATGCTGGGGATCGAACCCGGGTCGGCCGCGTGCAAGGCAAACGCCCTACCCGCTGTGCTATCGATCCGGCCCCAATGACATTCAATTTTTGACCAAAAACTCACCATCGTTATTTGGAGTTTTCCCCCCAACAGTCAGACCTGTCAGAATGGCATCATTAGAGCGTACGTTTTCTATTGTTGAGCATATGATGTTGCATGGTCATGAAATTGGCCACCTAGTTTTGGGATTCTGGTATAAAGTCCAGAGGTATTTCTGCCAGCAGCCGCTGCATTCTGAGATTGGTTTGTGTGCCTCTGGGATCATGGCTGTTCGGGAGTGGGGGAGCTGTTTGTGGGAGGCCGCTGGGGTCTCGTTTGGGCAGGAAGCAGGGCCGGTTCTGGCCCCCTGCCCCCATCGCGAAATTCCCCATCTGTCCCATCACTGCAAGCTCCTACCTCTCTGTTCAGTTGACACAAAACAGTGGTGGTTGCCATGCTGCTGAGAGGGAAAAAGGATGGGGACAAAAACACTTTCCCATCCCGGGGCTGCATGGGACTGTAGTTTAGTTCAAAGTCCACGAGAGTAGCTGCCAGCAGCCTTTGGGTTTCTGTGCCTCTGGTATAATGGCTGCTTAGGGACCACCCCTACTTGTTTTTAATGTGTGATTACTTATTCTCTATTGTTAGGAATTTGGCAATGTCTTGAGGGGAAGGAAAACTGTGTGCTGGACTCTAGGAATTTGCTCCTTTCATCTGGCCTCTTAGTTCCCATTAATGCTCTGCATCTCAGTCCAGTGAAGACTGGACTGCCAATTGTCTCGGCTCCCCACTTTCTTGTTCGAATGTCATTGTTCTGCTCAGACAGTATGGCACATCCCCGTGACCACTATTCCTGTGTTGCTTGTGGTTATAGTTGCCACTTACTCATCTTCCTGTTTCAAATGCCTTCAAAGAGCAGGTTTCTCCTCAGCACTCCCATGCATCTTTGCTGTCACTGCTTCTCTTTCTTTTTTGTCCTACTTCCTGTATCACTTAATTTGACCTTAAATCTCTTCTACTGGGTTGTTAATTTATCTTTTTTCCAGTTTCCAAGCTGCTCCATCACAGTCAAGCTTGGGACATCTTTGAGGTGCCATTTGTTTTGAGATGGAGGAAACTTAGCCTCAGGCTGTGAAAAATAGCCCTAGTGTGAAGGTTTGCTTGTTACAGTCATAGTCCTTTCACTGGAAATATGAGGTGTCTCTCCAAACCTGCCTGTCTGGTAGGATGGCAGTGTAGCTAGCTAGTCCCTTCTGCATTGCATAGGATTGATTTCCTTTCAAAAGTTTCCAGGCTTTAGCCACCATTTCCCAAGAAATATTAGAATTAAAAAAAAATTTCTTTTTTCTTTTTAAGCCATACCTGGTGGTGTTTGGGGTTTCCTCTTGAGTGTTTTCAGGGTTCTGCAAGGGGTGCCAGATTGAACCTGGCTCAGCTGTTTGCAAGGCAAGAGCCTTACCTGCTGTACTATTGTGCCAGTCGTGTTAGGATATTTAAAGAGATTTTTTTCATAAGTATAACTTTTAAATCACTATCACTGTCATCCCGTTGATCCTCGATTTGCTCGAGCAGGCCCAGTAACCTCCATTCATCCGAGCCTTGAGATTTTAGCAGCCTCTCTTTACTCATCCTTCCCAAAGGTACCATATTAGAGGCTCTTTCAGGGTCAGGAGAATCAGACCCATCATTGTTATTGTATTTGGCATATGAATACTCCACAGGGAGCTTGCCAGGCTCTCCAGTGTGGGCAGGAAAACTCTTGGTAGCTTCCCATGTTCTGAGAGGGAGAACTAGGCTATAAGATGTCGTTTCCTGGAGCTTGGTTTTATAGTTGATGGGATTACACAACGAAGGGGGCAGTTTCTGGGTGTGACCGCCTAGCTACTAGAAAATGGGGGATCTGGGCGGAAGAGGCCCAGTCCCAATCCAAGCAGGCTTGGAGGTCTCAGCCCTGAGTCCTGCATACGTGGGCTCCTCTGCCGGCTCCTTCATTGCGTGAGGCTTGTTTGAATGTGTGGAAAAGGGCCTTGAGCATGGCTGTGGTTGGGTTCTGGATGTCTTTGGCTGCTGGGGCTAAGGGTGGGGAGGGAAAATCACCCCCCCCTCCGAGGGGCCCTGGTGAAGACAGCCAGTCCCAGTTTGGGGGCAAGAGACACTTCGTCGCTCTCTTCTAGGAGCTTGGTTTTATAGTCTCTGGATGTTGGCTGTTGATGGGATTACATGGCGCCGGGGACAGTTTCCGTTAATCCTGAATGATTTCGGTAGTTTCATTTGGGTTCACACTATTAATCGTTATCCTTGGTAGACTCTTCTAGTCCTGGGTTGGAGAGGTTGTAGAGGGGAAGAGGTTTGCCTGCATAGTGCTGACCCAGGCTCAAGTCCTGCCTGGCATTGCATCTGGTGCCCGAGCACTGCCTAATGTGGCTCCAAAACAAAAGCAATCTGCACACCCAGCTTCGATAAACTGAAGCACAGTCCATTTATCTCTGGTGGTCCTCAGACTGTACCAAGCACTACAGATAGTATGTTTAGCTTGTACGTTACAACTGAGGGGAATTTTAACATGTATTAGCTAAGCATGGACTGGAGCGATAGCACAGTGGGTAGGGTGTTTGCCTTGCACTCGGCTGACCCGGGTTTGATTCCTCCATCCCTTGGAGAGCCCTGCAAGCTACTGAGAGTATCCTGCCTGCACAGCAGAGCCTGGCAAGCTACCCATGGTGTATTCTATATGCCAAAAAACAGTAACAAGTCTCACAATGGAGACGTTACTGGTGCCCGCTTGAGCAAATTGATCAGCGGGATGACAGTGCTACAGCTAAGCAGTCAACATTTTTTTTTGTTTGTTTTTGCTTTTTGGGTCACACCTGGCAATGCACAGGGGTTACTCCTGGCTATGCACTCAGGAATCACCCCTAGTCATGCTCAGGGGACCATATGGGATGCTGGGATTTGAACCCGGGTCGGCTGCGTGCAAGGCAAACGCCCTACCCGCTGTGCTATCTCTCCAGCCCCATCAGTCAACATTTTTTAAAAAGGGGAGATAAGGGGGGCTCTGACAATAGCCAAGAAAAAAGGCTGATGGAGTATGTGGTCTTGAAACATTGCATGCATGAAACCCAATCATTAATTGGAAACAAATCAGGATGGCCAAAATAAATTTTTTTGTTTGTTTTTGTTTTTGTGGCATACCTGGCGATGCACAGGGGCTACTCCTGGCTCATGCACTCAGATTACTCCTGGTGGTGCTCGGGGGACCATATGGGATGCTGGGATTCAAACCCAGGTCGGCCGCGTGCAAGGCAAATGCCCTACCCGCTGTGCTACTGCTCTAGCCCCGGCCAAAATAAAATTTTAAAAATTATGCACATCCAAAGATGATTAATAAAATAGCAAGGTTACTGATTTATTTTTTGCTGGTGAAAAATTAGGACAGGCTGTCTAGAACAATAGGATGGGTAGATCCCCGGCACCCCAAATGGTCTCCCCTTCCATGAGTGATTCCTGAGCCCAGAACCAGTAATAAGCTCTGAACATTGCTGGGTGTTGCCCCAAAACAAAAATACAAAAACAAGAAAGGTCTTCTAAATAAAGATTATTATATTACATTCACTGGTTATATGTAATGTACTTACTAATTTTCCTTATAAGTGTATGTTACCAGTACATACTTGTCTTGGTTTATTTATTATGCATGAAAGCAAATTAAAGTTTCAGACTGACAAAAATTGCTGACCTTGGCTGCCTTCTCACGCAGCCAGTGCCTCCATGATCATGAGGTCATCTCCTTATCTTACCGCTGAGGCTGGTCCTGTCTACATCATACTCAAAGCCTAGAGAGTGCTCACAAATGGCACCAACACTTCCCTTGCAGGGACTGAGTTAGGCCCCTTGGGGTTTATGTGGGTGGGCCCTGTTCAGTCAACAAATGCTCAACACAGAAAAGCCTGGGCAGCCTTTGAAATGAGCCGGGGCTTTTTTTCTACCTTTGCACTTTAAAGTTCAACCCTTTCTGGGCTGGGGGCTGGCTCTGGACAGGATGTATCCAGATCTACTTCTGGTGGATCCATTTTCACCTTCAGGGATACGTTAGGGACAGGAATAGTGAGAAGATTCCTCATCAGACATCAGCTAATAGAAGCAGGACCAGTGATGGACATCCAGATCAGGTCCTCAGGTAAGGCCTTGGTCCTGGGTGTTACTTTCGTTTTTAGCTTTCTTTTCTGGAAGGTAGTGAGACTTGGGGTGACTGTTTTATGTCTTTGCCTCCTCCCTCTGCCAGAGGGGCACCCTGGCCATCTGTCTGGAGTGTTCTGGCCCCATTCCTGCACAAGAGAGTGGTCAGAGTTCAGTCCCAGGGGCTGGGTGATAGGTACAGTGGGGCAGGGCACTGGCTTTCCATGCGTCCGATCTGGGTTAATCTCTGAACCAGAACCAGGACTAAGAACTGAGTGCTGCTGGGTGTGGAACACCTCCCTCCCCACCCTCACCCCCACCCAATCTGGGTCCTTTCATGGCACTCCCACTGCATTTAGATTTGAGATTTGCAGCTTCTGCTTTCTGGCTTTTTCAGGTCCTAGGGCCAAGCAGCATATTTCCCTGAACCAGTGTGGTGTCACTCATAGTGGCTTCGAGAATGACAGGTACAGATTCAGCTCATTTTCTCAGATTTTTTTTTTGGCTCCAGACTCTCAAGACACACTGGTACCACACCGTGCTCTGCTTAGAATTCAAGTCACACCTGATCTTTCTCTAATGGGGTGATTCTGGACAAGTCCCTCCAGCTATGAGATGAGACCTGTTGGTACCTGACAGTTGGTACCTGACAGCACTCAAGCCGAACCTGGATTCTGGGTGGACAGCCTGAGGGGCCACATGCTTATGGCAGTGCTCCTTTCCTCGCCCAAGATTTCTCCGGACAATGGAGAGCACAGGGTGTGTGGGGAAAGGGAATATGCCTGTGGGGTGCCCACTCCCGAGCTCGGCGAGATGAGGCTCGTCAGTCACCCCCAACTCCCAAGTTCAATGACCGGGTCATTGCAAACCTGGAGAAATGGGGAGGAGCCTTCATAAGCCCCACGCTGTATGAGGATGGGGCGGCCTTGGGTGAGCCGGGCTGCTGAATATGGGTGGTCCTCCTGCCGACACCCGGGGCTCAACTCCGCGCACTGGGGTTCTGGAAGACAAAATGGCATTTGCAAATAGTGGCCCTGAGGGGCTCCGGGCTCCAGCAAGGGGCTCCAGTCGTCCGTTGAGCCGCCACGGTACCTGGGGCCGCTGGGGACAGCATGGAGTTTTCGGAAGGTGCAGTCCCCGCGGACGTCCCGGGGTGGGTGACGGTGAGGCCTTCCGGGCCGAATCGGGCCGCGGAGCCCCGGCGGCCCAGACGAGGACAGGCGGGGCACGGGGACCGGCTGGGTAGGCTTCACGCCAACGGCCTTGGGTGTCGGCGCGGCCCAGGGCTCGTGCATCGCCCCCCACCCTGCCCCACCCCACCTCACCCCGCGAGTCACCTGGACTCGGGCGAACGGGCCGGCCCAAGGTCACAGAGCTGGCGAGCGCAGCCGGCGGGTTCGAACCCGGGCCGGGCCAAGGTCATTGGCCACTGTCGCTGGGCGGCCGCCGCGCCGACCACCACCCCGCGCCGGCTGGTCGTCGCGGGGGGGCGTCCGGGAACAGGCGGAGTAGCGCGGCTCCCGCGCTCGGTGGATCCCGCGCGGCAGACGCGGCCTCGCGCCGGCCCGGGCCCTCCGCCCAACTACGGCTCCCGGCAGGCCGCGCGGCGCGGGCGGGGCCGGGCGCGTCGAGTGACGTCAGCGCCTCGCCCCGCCCCCGCGGCGCCCGGCGCCGGTCGCGCGCCGCCCGACGGGAAACGTGGTCCCCGGCCTAGCGCCCCGGCCCGCCGCGCGCGCGGCGCGGACTCGCCCTCCCGGCGTGCCCCGCGCGCCGGCTGCACGTTAACGGCGGGCGGGGCGGGCGAGGCGCAGGGGAGCGGCGCTCGGGAGGGCGGAGTGAGGCGGGAGGGGGAGGGCGCCCACACCCCTCCCCCTCCCCGCCGCTCCTTCCCCCTCCCCCGACGTAAACTGGGATCCCTTTCCCCTTGTGTCCGCCATATTGGACTCTAACTCTGGTCAGCGGCGGTGCCGGGCCCGCCGGACTCGCCGCGCCTCACGCCCGCCGCCGCCCCGCCGCTCTCGCCCGCGCCGGCGCTCCCCGCCCGCAGCGACCCCGCGCCGGCCCCCGCCCTCGGCCGGCCGCCGCCTTCAGCTCCGCGCCGCCCGCGCCCGCCGCCGCCCGCTCCCGCTCCCCGCCGCCGCCCGCCGCCCGCCATGAGCCCCGCCGACGCCAAGCGCGGGGCCAAGCGCCGGAAGAACAAGCGGGGCGGCGGCGGCTCGGGCGGGGGCAACGGCGGCGCGAGCGGCGGCAAGGCCGGCCCGGCGGCGGCGCTGCGCGGCTCCCAGGCCGTGGGCCTGGCGGCCCCGGGCGGCGCGGTCGCGGCCAACGGGCCCCTGGGCGCGGGCGCGGGCGCGGGCGGCGCCGCCCCCGGAGGCTACTTGGAGGTAAGCGGCGGGGGCGGGGCGGCGGGGGGCGGGCGGCGCCCTGACAGCTCCGCGGGCCGCGCGCCGGCGCCTGTCACGGCCACACAAAGCCGCGCGCCCGCAGGCCCGGCGGGCCCCGAGCAGGCCGGCGCGCGGCCCCCGGGCAGCCCCGTGTGCCCTTCCCCAGCCCGACGTCGCCGACACGGCCGCCGGTGCCGTCCCGGGGGCATTGTTCGAGCCGCGGAGCCGCGCGTGCGGGTGTTTGAGTCAGGCCCTCGTTCGCCTGTTAAATTCGCGCATCGCTTTTCAATTTTATCGTCAGCGAACTCTCCAGAAGTAAAATGGGTTAGAACTCACGGCTGCATACGGAGAAAATTTTCCTACGGGTCAGTTGGCTACGTTCTGATTTTTCTTTGCTTCAGTTCGATGAATAAAATGTAGCGCACAGACTTGTTCTACGATGTGAGCTGCTCTCTGAAAAATTCTTCTTTCAGTACATTTTATTCGATTTATTTTGGTATCGGGAACACACCGGGTGATGCTTAGGATTCGCTTCTGGTTCCGCGTTCAGGAATCACCCCTGGCGGTGCTCTCAGGACCATTATTTGGATGTGGGAATGAACCCGAGTTGACCCGAACAAGGCAGAAGCCGCTGTAAGATCACTCCAGCTCCTCCCCTCTTTAGCTACATAGTCAAGTCATCCCTCCTTCTCACCTCGCCTCTCCCCCTCCCCCCACACACTCAGGGCTTACTTCTGGCTCTGGGCTCAGCGATCACTCCTGGCGGGCTTAGGGGACCGTGAGGACTCGAATGCAAGGCGGTACCTTCTCACTGGAATAGCTCTCTCACTCCCACAGTCTTAAAGTTTTACAACTGGATCTTTAGTTGTATAGTTTCTTCATGAGTGTTCTCATTGTGATTGAAGATACTTGGTGGTAACAGTTTGCTGTAATTTTTTTGGTGTATATTTTGGGTCTGCACCCAGCAGCACTCTGGGCACTCCTTGTTGGGGCTCAGGAGATCTTTTCTGGTGCTGGGGATCAGACCCGGGTTGGTGGTGTGCAAGGCTAGTGCCTTACCCCATTACTATCTGTCCACACCATTTAGAGTAATTCTGGGTATCTGAACTGTTCCCTGCAAACAGTGAATTGGGGGGAGGGGGGGCACACCTTCTCTCCAAAACAATGTCAGCAAGTAACGGTGACTGACTATGCATTTCCAAAGAGACTTTGCCTCACCCTCCCTTTTACGGAGGGGATCACAAGGCTGAGGCAGACATCTAAGACGGAGGAAGACTGGAGATTGCCTTCATTCTCCAAAGGATGCCAGGGCCCAGGACTCTCTTGATCAAGGTGGCCTTGAGGTAGGGGCGTGTCACCATGCAGCTGCCTAATAAAAACTAAGGGCTGGGGAGGTGGCCCTAAGGGCTCAGCACCAGTTTAGATCCCCAGCACTGCCCAGAACGTCTGACTTCATAACACCATGTCAGTAGCCCCTTTGAGCTGCCATGTTGTGTGTGGTCTCAAAACTAACGGTGAAAAAAAAAAAAGAAATGAAGACTGTGGGCTAGGCAGAAGTGAGCCTGTAGAAGCCCGGCTGGCAGCAGGAGCCTGCTCGGTGCTGTGCCCTCGGCTTACAGAGGCAAGGCCGGTGGCTAAACAGAGCCTGTGGCATATAGCCCTGCCCCCCAACACCTTTCTCTCCCAGGAGACCAGGCAGGACTTAGTGGAACTCTGCCATGAGGTGTTGTCAATCAAGCTCTTACCACTGTGGAATGGGGACACAAGACACCTCTGAATGATGGATAGGGTCTCTTATAGCCACAGGTGGGGCTTTCCTCTGAAGTGAAGAGTTGACCTTGAAATAAATCGGTAGATAGAGAGTATCATGACTGGGCTGGAGAGATGGTATAGCAGGTAGGGCGCTAGCCTTGCACAGCATCCTGTATGATCCCCTGAGCACTGCCAGGAGTGATTCCTGAGTGTAGAGCCAGGTAATCCCATTGCTAGCTCTGGGCCTATACCACCCCCCAAAAAAATAATCATAACTATTCTTTTGCATCTCTGCTTTAAAATATGATTTTTATAATTAGTGAAGAAAACCTTATGGACTAGAAAACAACATGTAGTAGAGACTCTTATTTGTAAAATCTCTGTGTTGGGAATTCAGATGGCTGTTTTTCCTTTTGTATATGCCTCAAGTGTTAACACTGCTATGCTAGGCATTGCTTTTTGGGCTGAAAGGAGAATGATGGGCCCAGGGAGATTGTTCAGAAGACTAGAGCACAGGCTTTGCATGCAGGGGTCCAGATTCAGTCCCTGGCACCTCATGGTATCCCAAGTACTACCAGGAGCAACCTCCAAGCGCTGAGCTGAGAGTAGTCCTAGAGCATCACTGCTGTGACCCAAAAGCCATTATTTCTATGTGCTCAGGGATCACTCCTGGCAGTACCTTTGTGGTATTGAACCGGGTCAGCTGCATGCAAGACAAGCGCTTTAATCCCTGTACTGTCTCTCTGGCCCCAGAGAATGGTATTTTTACAGCTTCATGTTATGAACAATTTTTCTCTTTTTAAAAAGAACTTTGGCCTTTCTGCCTTTGTAATTAATTAATTAATTGGCATTTTGGGTCACACCCAACAATGCTTAGGGATTACTTCTGGCTTTCCATTTGGGAATTACTCCTGGTGGTTCTCAGTGGACTATATGGGATGCCAGGGATCAAACCCAGGTTGACCAAGTTCAAGGCAAACTCTCGACCCGCTATACTATATGCTCTGGCACTGTCTTTCTGCCTTTTGATAGTGAAACATTATAGACATAATACATAAAATAAATTTTGCATTATGGGATTTCTGTTTTCAGAATAGGTGGTTAAAATTATGTCAGTAATTCACGTTATCTACAAAATACAGAATTTTTGTAGTGGAAATTGACATAGTATTTTATATAATCCATCCTCATGGAGAGATTAATTGGGAACTTAGGACTACTTCTATAGTATTTAGCATTTTTTATTAAAGGAAACCATTTGGGTGGGGATCAGTGTAGTTTCAAACACTAAAGATGGGTAGAAAGGTGTTGTAGTGAAAAGGAATTATAATCATTTAAGTTCCTCTTTTAGTGCGGAAAATGTGTCACGGAGGAGATGGACCTGGAAGTTGTTCGGGGTGTTCTTGTAGACATTCCCCGTGTGCAGAAGTCACCGCCATCTCAATTGCTGTGCTTCAGTGACCCAGGAGGGACCTGACAACTGGGTGCAGCTGAGGTTCTGTGCCTCACACACGTGGCTCATTGTGCGACAGTGGAGACTCCTGCCACCCTCGGATGCTCCCTTACCCTACCTGCTACTGTGGGGCAGATGTCTCATTGGTCCCTCAGATGGCTCTGGTCTGCTTTTTCGGGCAACACTCAGCAGTGCTCAGGGCTTACTTCTGGCTCTGTGCTCATGGTGGGGCTTGCCATCACATGTGGTGCTGGGGATCAGACCCAGGTTGGCTGTGTAGGGCAAGCCCCTTAGCTGCTGTCCTGCCTCTCTGGCTCCTTGGCCTGCTTTTGGACCTCAGTGCCAGGACTCAGGGGCCTCAATATGTCTGAAATACTCAAAGATTGTTGATTGGGCAACTTGTTCTTTTTTGCGTGTTGTAGAGTTTTCCATGTGTTACTTGCATGTAGTGTGCCTGTTTTTCATGATGGACGTTTGGGTGATCTCATCTTCGGCCTGCCATGCATTCTTCTCTGTCTTTTGGTAGACACTGATAATCAATTTAGTCCCAGTTATACCTGGAAGTGGAATAGCTAATTTCATAGGTCGTTTTAATTGAGCAGATATTACCGAAGCATTTTCCTAAGTAGTTGAGTTGTATGCTAATTTAAAAAATTAGCTTATAGTAAAATTGATGTTTTAAAATAGTTTGCATTTTAACACGTGTCCGATGGATGTTGTCTGCTGGCAGCAGGTTCCAGAGCTGTTTCATGGTTCACAAAGAACCCTTTCTGCTGGTCCTGCAGCCCATTCTCTCTCAGTATGACTTAGCCTTTTGGAGAAGTCATACATTGAGCCATATAGCATGTAACTTTTTGTGGCTGGTTCATTTCAGAGTTGTAGCTTTGTGATTCATTGAGGGTGGTGCTTGGATTGATGTTGTTTCCTCTTCACTGTTCAGTACTGTTCCGCTGTGTGCATGAATGTACCTTTACTATCAGGTGTTGCCCCAAACGATAATAGTAGCGACAAATCAACAAACAAGAAAAATTTCATGCGTCTGGTAGATATCAGTCATGGAGTGGAGCTGGGCAGAAGCAAACCGTACCATTTTGACTTTCTATCAGTGATGGACGAGAGTTTCAGTTGCTCAGCATCGCATCCTTGTAGCATTTCATGTTGTCAGTAGTTAAGTTTTATTATTTTAATTAAAAAGTGTGTAGGGGCATTGTGGTTTTAACTTGCTTTTCCTTAATGACTGGTGATATTCGTCATTTTGCATGTCATTCATTCTGTGTTACCATTTGGGTGAAGTGCTTACTCAAAGGTTTGCCTTTTTTGTTGGGCGAGGGCACACCCAGCAATGCTCAGGGATCACTCTT
This sequence comes from Sorex araneus, assembly GCF_027595985.1. Lineage (NCBI taxonomy): Eukaryota > Metazoa > Chordata > Mammalia > Eulipotyphla > Soricidae > Sorex > Sorex araneus. The sequence continues at coordinate 144,073,519 of NC_073306.1, forward strand.
GGCTCTGAACTCAGGAATTACTACTGGTGGTACCCGGGGGACAACATGGGATGCAGAGGATCCAAACCCAGTTGGCTGTGTGCAAGGCAAGTTCCCTACCTGCTGTACTATTACTCTAGTCCTCAGCTTTGTCTGTTTTTAAATAATTTAAATTGGGGGCTGGATCGATAGCACAGTGGGTAGGGCCTTTGCCTTGCATGCAGCCGACATGGGTTCGATTCCCAGCATCCCATAGGGCCCCCTGAACATCGCCAGGAGTAATTCCAGGAGTTACTCCTGCAGAGCCAGGAGTAACCCCTGTGCATCGCCAGGTGTTAAATAGTTTAAATTTTTAATTTTCAGTTTTGAGTGTTCTTTATAATTCTGAATACGGCTCTTGTTGGAAACACAATATGCAAATAATTTCAGTCACTAGACCTCTTTTTAGTCAGTTAATTTTTTAAAAGAAAATAGTTCAATTTAAAATGAAGTTCAGGGGGCTGGAGTAATAGCACAGCGGGTAGGGCATTTGCCTTGCACGCAGCCGACCCGGGTTCGAATCCCAGCATCCCATATGGTCCCTTGAGCACCGCCAGGGGTAATTCCTGAGTGCATAAGCCAGGAATGACCCCTGTGCATTGCCAGGTGTGACCCAAAAAGCAATAAATAAATAAATAAACAAAAGTTTAAAATGAAGTTCAGTTTTTCAGTTTTCCACTTACGTATCTGCTGTTAGGGGAGTCAAGTTTAAAAGCCTCTGTTTTATAAAATCTCAGGTGTACTGGAGAGGTAGTACAGCAAGTAAGTTGCTTGCCTTGCACATAGCTGACTTGGATTTGATTCTTGGCACCCCATATGGTTCCCGGAGCCCCACTAGGAGTGATACCTGTATGTAGAGCCAGAAGTAAGCTCTGAGCACTGCCAAATGTACTTCCATCCCCCACCAAAATCTCACATTTAGAACTGGAGAAGAGAGTACAGCCGGTAAGGCACCTTGCATGTTTTGGACCTGGTTCGTTCTCCTGCACAGAGGTCCCTGAGCACAGAGTCAGGAGTAAACCCTGGGCACCATAAAACTCAAAATATGAATACTATCAGGATAATTCCCATTTCTTTTAAGACTTTCTTACTAGAATTTTGAATTAATTTTGTGTAAGAGAACAGATTCGGTTAACGTTTTTGTTGGGGGAGGGAGTTTGGGCCATACTCACCGGTGCTCAGGGCTTAATCCTGGCTCTTCGCTCAGGGATCACTCCTAGCAGGGCTTGGGTGACCATATGGAGTGTCAGAGATTGAACACAGATTGGCTGCATGCAAGGCAAGCATCCTACCTGCTGTACTGTCTCTCCAGCCCAGGGAGCAATTCGCAGTTTAAGAAACTTGTGCCTATAGCATGCCAAGAATTAAGTCTTAGAATTGGGCACCATGATCCCCCGTTTTAAATTAATTTTGTTTTGGCTACTTCTGCTTGGTGCTCAGGACTCTCTCTGAAGGACTGGGGGACTATGTGGTGCCTCCTGCATGCAAAGAGGCCCTTCAGCTCCTGCATTTACATTTTATTTTCTATATTATTTTATCTTGGGCTGGAGCGATAGCGCAGAGGTTAGGGTGTTCGCCTTTCACGAGGCCGACCCGGGTTCGATTCCTCTGCCCCTCTCAGAGAGCCCAGCAAGCTACCGAGAGTATCCCATCTGCACGGCAGAACCTGGCAAGCTCCCCATGGCGTATTCGATATGCCAAAAACAGTAACAACAAGTCTCACAGTGGAGATATTACTGGTTCCCACTTGAGCAAATTGATGAGCATCGGATGACAGTGACAGTGATATTTTTTTATCTTGAAATTTTTGGGGCTGGAGCAATAGCATAGTGGGTAGGGCGTTTGCCTTGCACGCGGCCAACCCGAGTTCGATTCCCAGCATCCCATATTGTCCCCTGAGCACTGCCAGGAGTAATTCCTGAGTGTAGAGCCAGGAGTAACCCCTGTGCATAGCCAGGTGTGACCCAAAAAGAGAAAAAAAAATTTTTTTTGGTCACAAACCCTGATACTCAGGGTTTACTCCCAACTCTGCCCTCAGGGATCACTCCTGGTGGGGATCAGGGGACTTTATAGAGTGCCCAGGATTGAAACCTTACCTGCTGTATTATCTCTCAGGCCCCTGTGTTTACATTTTTGAATTTGTATTCCAGTATCAAGAAATAATCTTCCTAGGATTAGATTAGATTGGAGCAGCTCAGGGTTTACATGGTTAATCCCTACTATGAGATTAGAGATTGGGTAGAGAATTGACATGGTTACTTTGTTGAATCTTTGGAAATGACATACATCTCTACTGGTCATGTTTGATTTCTTTCAAATACACAAGTCATATACGTTTTAGTTTTTTGTTGTTTGTTTTGTTATTTTGCCATACCCAGTGTGCTCAGGGTTTACTCCTGGCTCTGGGCTCAGGGATTAGATTCTGGTTGGCCATGTACAAAGCAAGTGCTTTATCTGCTGAACTGTCTCTCTGGCCCCCAAAGAACTTAATCTTTAATCATGAAGTATGATGTCTGCTGTAGAGTTTTTGTTCCTTTTTATTTTTGAGCAACACCCAGTGGTGCTTAGACTTTAATCCTGACTGTACTCAGGAATCACTCCAGGTGAGGCTCAAAGAACCATATGGAGTGCCAGGGATTGAACCTCTGTCAGCCACAAGTTTTCAAGTGCCTTACATGCTCTACTATCTCTCCAGACCCGATGCTCATTACATTATTAAATTCATGATGTATTTTTCTAGGGTTTTTGTAATGGAGATTGAATTTTGTCAATTACTCTTTTGACACAATATCATTCTATGACTTTTCTTTTTTAGACTGTTATGTGATAGGTCACCTTTTGATTTTTGGACATTGTACCAGTTTGAGTTATGAAAATAAATACTATTGTTCAGAGAGTTACTACTTTTTATAGTTGCTGGGCTTACTTTAACGCCTTGTTGAGCACTGTTGCATCCTTCTTAATAAGGTATGTCAGTAACTTTCTTACATTACCCATCTCCTGTTTTTTTTTTTAATTTTTAACTAGTGAATCACTGTGAGATATAGTAGTTACAAACTTACAAACTTTCATGTTTACATTTCAGTCATACAATGATCCGTTACCCATCCATCCCTCCACCAGTGCCCATTTTCCTCCACCAATGTTCCCAATATCCCTCCCACCACCCCACCCTGGCAGGTCTTTCCCTTTTGTTCTCTCTCCTTTTGGGTGTTGTAGTTTGCAATAGAGGTATTGAGTGGCCATCATGTTCGGTCTATAGTCTACTTTCGGCATGCATCTTTCAACCCAAATGAGTCCTCCCAACATCCTTTACTTGGTGTTCCCTTCTCTATCTGAGCTGCCTTTTCCCCCAGCATGTGAGGCCGTTTTCCAAGCCGTGGAGCGGACCTCCTGGTCCTTATCTCTACTACTCTTGGGTGTTAGTCTCCCATTCTGTTACTTGATATTCCACAGATGAGTGCGATCTTTCTATGTTTGTCTCTCTGACTCATTTCACTTAACATGATACTTTCCATGTTGATTCACTTATATGCAAATTTTATGACTTCATCTTTTCTAACAGCTACATAGTATTCCATTGTGTAGATATACCAAAGTTTCTTTAACCTGTCATCTGTTTTTGGGTACTCTGGTTTTTTCCAGATTTTGGCTATTGTAAACAGTGTTGCAGTGAACATACAAATGCAGATATCACTTCTACTGTACCTTTTTGCCTCTCTGGGATATATTCCTAGGTCCATCTCCTTGTTTTAATCGGACTATTGTGCTGCTTTCAAAGTGAACTATGCCCTTCTGAATTAGTAGTTTGTATTTTTCCAAGCAGTGTCCATTTTATCTGAGTTGTTGGATTGATGGAGTTGTTGGGTTTAGAAGTACAGTGGTGCCCACAGTATTCTGCTGTTATCCTTTCAGTGTCTGTGGGGATAGTCTCTATTATTTCAGATCTATGCTGTTGCCTCTGTAGTCTGTACTTTGTTACTGTAGGGCCCTTGGGTTTGGGCTCTTGGCTGTGGTGCTCAAAACACTTAGCTGCTGCCCTGGGCGCCCCAGATGGCAGTACAACTGGGATCATACTTGGCATATTGTGGGAAGGTGCTGGTGATAAAACTTGACACCTCATTCCTACAAGATTGGAGGTCTACTGCTGAACTATACCTGGGCCTCTTCAGTTTTGTTGTTTTATTTGGGGGTCACATCCACATCCAGGTTCTTTCTCTGGCACCCCGCAGGGTACCCCTCCCCCCTTTTAAAAAATATTTAAAGCATTTATTATTGAGAATGTGAAGTGTAAGGACCGGCCCTTTAGTTTCTGGTGTTGGACGTTAGATGCTCCTCTGCCAGGGTAGGTACTCTGGATGTCTACAGGCCAGTAGTTTTCCTTTTTTTTTTTTTTTTGTTTGTTTAGGGGCCTCACCCAGTGGTGCTCAGGACTTATTCCTGGCTTTGCACTCAGGGATCACTCCTGGTGGGGCTTGGAGGACCAAATGGAGCGGTAGGTATCAAACCCACGTTGGCAGCATAAAAGGCAAGCACCCTACCTACTGTACTATTGATCCCTTATTTGTTTATTTACTTGTCTGTTTTGTGTCACATGTGGAGTTGCTCAAGGGTTACTCCTTGCTCTGCACTCAAGAGTCACCGCTGGCAATGCTTGTGGGACCACAAGGGATGCCAGGATCCCATATGTAAGACAAGCACCCTACCCACTATACTGTCTCTTCAGCCAGCTTTCTTTGAATTTTAATTACCACTCAGACTTTTTCTATCCTTTTAACCTACCTATATAATTTTATTTGAAGTGTGTTTTGGTGGGATAGGGGGCTACAGCCTGTAGTGCAGTCCTGCCTCTTCGCTCAGGATCTCTTTTAAAGGGGTGCTGGAGTTTGAACAAGTGCTGGCCATTTGCAAGGCAAACACTTAACCCATTTGGCGTTTAAGTTTTTTTCTTTTCATTTTTGGGGAATGGCAGCGAGCTGGCTCATGCTTTCACCTACCATTCTTCGCTGTGTTCCTGGCCTTTGTGGAAATGACTTATAGACAGCTTTTTTTAAAAAAGTTTTCTATTAGTGAATCACTGTGGGGTACAGTTACAGATTTACAAACTTTAGTGCATTTCTGTCATACAATGATCGAGTACCCATCCCTTTACCAGTGCCCATTCTCCAACACCAATGATCCCAGTACCCCTCCCCCCACCCCACCTCTGTGGCAGGGCATTCCCTTTTGGTCTCTCTTTCCTTTTATAGACAGCTTATTGATTAAATTTATTATCATTTATATTTTCACTGTAATAGTAATCTATATGTGAATTATCCATGCTAGCAAGGCCTTTTCCCCTTGGCTTAATTATTTGGGGCTGGTGTATGGGATGCTTCTATAAATTGTATAGCTTTCTTTATTGAATTTTTTTTTTTAAAAACCCTGTAGACTTTTTGGCCTCATTTGCTGGAATACACAATATGGAGGAAAGATCATCTTTATTTTAGAGTTAAGTATGTGTTGATATCAAGTAAGTTAAACTTCATAACTTTATGGGCCTACACAATTGATTATTACTATAGAAATTAGTTTGTCCTTTAAGCTATTAGAATAATTCAATTAATGTTTGTAGGCTTGAATCAGCACATTAGTTTAGAGGCTGGAGCGATAGTACAGCAGGTAGGGCATTTGTCTTGTGTCTCAGACCATCCCATATGGCCCCCTGAGTGCATCTCTGAGTGTGGCCTACAAAACCAAACCAAACCCCAAATTGACTTAGTTTACACACACTTATAGAATGCAAAAAAACTTTTTTGTTTTGAATATTTAAAGTAAAATACTTATTACACCTTGAAATTAGTAAAGTTAAGAAATTTAGCTTCTTGGGGCTGGAGCGATAGCACAGCGGGTAGGGCGTTTGCCTTGCACGCAGCCGACCCGGGTTCTAATCCCAGCATCCCATATGGTCCCCTGAGCAACGCCAGGGGTAATTCCTGAGTGAAGAGCCAGGAGTAACCCCTGTGCATCGCCGGGTGTGACCCAAAAACCAAAAAAAAAAAAAAAAAAGAAATTTAGCTTCTTTTGAAATAAAATAATAATTAAAGATACCAGAGATTGTACAGCAGGTAAAGTACTTAGCTGGCCAGCCAGGTTGATCCTTAGTACTGCATGTGGTCCTCTGAGTCCCCTAGGAGTGACCTTTGAGCACTCCTAGATAAGAGTAAGGCCTTGGGGCTGGAGCAGTAGTACAGTGGGTAGGGTGTTCGCCTTTCATGTGGCCGACCCGTTTCGATTCCCAGCATCCCATATGGTCCTCTGAGCACCGCCAGTGGTGATTCCTGAGTGCAGAGCCAGGAGTAACACATATGCATTGCCAGGTGTGGCCCAAAAAGAAAACACAAAAAAGAGTAAGGCCTTGAATATGGCCCAAACTTGACCCCCTCTTAATTTTTTTTGAAAATAATTTTATTTTAAATTTATTTTTATTTTGGATTTTTCCGTGGGAGTAGGCTACACCCAGCAATACACAGGGGGTCCTTCTGGCTCTGCACTAAGGAATTACTCGTAGTGGTGCTTGGGGAACCATTTTCGATGCCAAGGATTGAACCCAGGTTAGCCACATGCAAAGCAAGTGCCCTGCCCTCTGTACTATCTGTCCAGCTCTCTATTTTATATTTTTAATTCAATTTATTTAGTTTTGGGCCTGGACTGGAGCGATAGCACAGTAGGTAGGGCGTTTGCCTTGCACGTGGCCGACCCGGGTTCGATTCCTCTGTCCCTCTAGGAGAGCGCTGCAAGCTATCAAGAGAATCCCGCCCATATGGCAGAGCCTGGCAAGCTACCTGTGGCATATTTGATATACCAAAAACAGTAACAACAAGTCTCACAATGGAGACATTACTGGTGCCCAGTTGAGCAAATTGATGAACAACGGGATGACAGTGCGACAGTGCTACAGTTCTACAGTTTGGGGCCCGCACCCGGCAATGCTTAGGGGCTTAATCCTGGCTCTGCACTCAGAAATTACTCTTTGCTGTGCCCGGGGACTATATGGGATGCTGGGGATTGAACCCGGGTCGGTTGCATTCAAGGCAAGTGTCCTACCCTCTAGCCCATGAAATAATTTTAGGCTTACAAAAATGTTGCCAAATTAATGTAGAGGGCTCTCTTGTTTCTTTGTCTATGTTCTCTGTGTTCACATCTCATGTAATAGCGGTGCATTGGCTGAAACAAACTAAAAATGAGTGCAATATTCACTATAGACTTTAGTTTTACTCAACTTTAGCTGATATTCTGTTTCTTTTCTGGTATCTAATCAGGGTCATTGCAGTGCATCTAGTGGCCCAGAATTGAATTCTTTTTAGCTTATTTCCTGCAGGGAAGTTCTATAAGAGCTGGTTAATATTCAGGTTGGAGTGTGGGAGAAAATTGGTCTGTTTCTGCTGTCTCAGTGGCTTGTCAGTTAATCAGTGTCAACTATAGTCCATATCTTCTCAAGAAATTCTTTGTATTTGTGTCACTGAATTTCTGTGTTGCTGTAGCAAAGCAACTAAGCATTTACGACATGTTTCCACGGAGAATTTACTATCCCTTCAGAGGCCACTGTAGGATGTGTGAGCTGTTGGTGGTCTGGGTGGCCCAGAGAAGGGGTGAACACATTCTTGCCAATGCTGTTTTGTGTCAGGGCCAGAGTGATAGTACAGTGGGTAGGGAGTTTGCCTTGCATGCAGCTGAACTGGGTTCAATCCCCAGCATCCAATATGGTCCTCCAAGCATCACTGGTGTGATCCAAAAAAGAAAACAAACAAACAAAACTTGGCGTCTTAGATGAAGAAATTCCATGATAAATTGTTTTTTGTTTTGGCGGCCACACTTGGTAATGCTTTGGGATCTCTCTTGGAAGTGTTTGGGGGACCATATGGGTGTTGGGGATCGGACCCGAGTTGGCCCAGGGTAAGATAGGCATGCCATCCGCTATATTGTCTTCTGTCAGAATGGATCTTTGGTCCTGCTTATGATCTTGACAGTGTTGCTTACTTGAACTTGTTTAGTTGTAGCTACTCTCAGTTTCTCCCTTCAGTTCAGAGACTATTAGGAAGGTTAAATCTGTCCCCAGTCATTGCAGTTAATACTTCCTCACCTCCCTTGGCTTTAAGCTCTCCTGCTTTATTTGCATGTGTTCAGATGCCCACACAAGTATTCCAGTTGGAGTGCTGGGATTAGCAGATCGTAGATTCTGTGGAACTTCAGCACTGAATGTAACAACAAAGCTCAGATTGATTGCTGATAGTATTTGCTAGCTGAGGGAACTGAAGTTTGAATAGTTTGAAATCATATTTTGTTGTTTCAGTCAATGTCCTTTCTTGTACCTTTCAACTCCTGGTAACATTTACCAGCTATCAGTAATTCCTACCTCTCATCCTAGCCTGTATGTGTTCTCTTCTTTGAGTCTGTCTTCGTGAGTGCTCGCTGCTCCTTCTCCACTTGCCTGTCTGCTGCCTGAGCACCTGAATGGCTTCACTTTCCTTGGTGACACGCTGAGCTTTTCTGCTGCCTGCCAGACTCCTTTTCCTTCTAGTCTTATGTGCTGCTGCAGTTTCTGCCTGTGTCCACATTGTGGCCACGCAGCATCACAGGCATGGCCCTGTCCCCATGCTTGCAACGTAGTTCTGTGCAGGATAGTTTGCTTGGTCTCTGCTCTTTTTTCACTGTTGCTCTCAGAAGAAAGCCCGTGCGCTGCTCTGCCATTCTCAGCTGGTGCCTTCCTGTGGGGTTCCCTGGTGCTTGCTCTTTGCCCACCACAGTGTGTTTAGTTGCTTCTCCCTTCGCATCTGAGTCCCACCTGCACACAGTCCCTGCTCCTGGTCCAGCACATGTCCAGTTCCTCCCGCTCACTTTCCCCTGGAGGCCTGCTGTCTTCTCATCCCAAGGAAAGTTTTTTCCCTTTGCACCCTGCCAAGTTAGCCTGTGTTCCATTGGGTTCTCTGGACATTGATTGGAGACTTGCTGCAAAATTCATGTGGGTCTGATACCTCCCGCCTCTTCAGAGCCTTTCTGTCTTATGCTCTGTTGGATGTTCTTAGCATTCTTATTTTGATTCTCCATCTTCTTTCCCCTCTTTTTAACCTTGCTTAACTAAGGTACCTTTTTATCTGAGTTTCCCCAATGAGTCAAAATACTGATAAATAATACTGGCTGCCTTTCCTTCTCTCTCTCTCTCTCTCTCTCTCTCTCTCTCTCTCTCTCTCTCTCTCTCTCTCTCTCTTTCTGTTTTGTTGTTGTTGGTGGTGGTGGGGCTCAAACCCAGGCTGGCACTTGTAAGCACCCTACCCACTATAGTACTTGTCCAGGCCCCTCGCACAGCTTTTTCATCCTTTTTGACCAGAGTGGGGTGGGTGAGAGCCCTCCCCGCCCCAAGGGACCCGCCCTGGCAGTCGACCTCCACAACCCAACCGCCACCGTGCTCCAGACTGCTTTCCACACGCGTGGGCCGAGCTTCATATATGAGTGAACATATTCCTAAACTGACACATCATAAGACACTCCCTACTCATTTTCCATAATTACGCCGACCCGGGTTTGATTCCTCCGCCCCTCTCAGAGAGCCTGGCAAGCTACCAAGAATATCCCACCCACACAGCAGAGTCTGGCGAGCTCCTTGTGGTGTATTCGATATACCGAAAACAGTAGCAAGTCTCACAATGGAACCTTATTGGTGTCTGCTCAGCAAATCGATGAATAACAGGACGACAGTGCTACCACACCATATTTGATTGGAGGCAAGATGGCGCCGATGCTGCCCGAACCCCTTGCACTCTCCTGAACCCGGTTCACCATCTTGCCTTACACAACGTGTGGCTCAGCACAGCAGGCATGGAACCCTATGCGTGATCCTTGCTGTAACTCTAAGCATGATTCCTGATGGACATCGCCAGCTGTTTTGCAACATTTGGACAGAATGGCATTGGTGGGGCATGAAGAAACCGCAGCGTCACCACCTGCCCCAGCTGGGCTGAGTCACAGCACCGTCGGATATAGAATCGTGGCGGCAGTGCACTCAGTGGCTCATCCACGGTGGGGTGCTGTCAGCCAACCACTGGGTGACCTGGAACTCGGCGCAGGTGTTCGACATGGCACAGACCCTCCGAGATAGGGTCCTGCTCTGCCAGCTGCTCAGCAACCTCCGGGCTCACTCCATCAACCTCAAGGAGATCAACCTGAGTCCCAGGTGCTGCCCAGAGATGCAGGCAGGTGCGTGTTTGTCAGTGTGCAGATTGTTAACAACATGCCAGTCCACCAAAAGCTTACATTCGGTAGACTGGGAACACCTGTAAAGGCGATTAGGCGGCCCCAAAAGCCTCCATCCCTCTCAGAGAGCCTGGCAAGCTACCCGTGGCATACTCGATATGCCAAAAACAGTAACAACAACGGTCCTCATTCCCCTGATCCTGAAAGAGCTCCCAGTATGCCATTGGGCTATACTAGCACGTGACAGGGATGAATGGAGACGTTATTGGCGTCCGCTCAAGCAAATCGATGAACAATGGGATGACAGTGATTCAGTGATTTTTGCTTTTTTGATCACACCCAGCGATGCACAGGGGTTACTCCCAGCCTTGCACTTAGGAATTACTCCTGGTGGTGCTAGGGGATTATATGGGATGCTGGGAATCGAACCCAGGTCAGCCGCATGTAAGGCAAACACCCTATCCACTGTGTTATCGTTCCAGCCCCTCATCCTCTTTTATTATCAACCTTCTCAAAGGTCATTGAATGGTCAGTCTCTAATCAAATATTGTAGCTGTTTTTCTACGCTGGTAGCCTTGGGGCTTACAGTATTTGACCTTGATTGCATATACTTTTCTGGAACTCCGTTTTGCCCTTATATGGCAAAACTGTTCCTGTTACTTTGCTTACCTCCTGGTTTTGGAAAGGTAAAGCTTATTTCTATATTCCAATTATTTATTTGTTTGGGAGCCACACCCAGCGGTGCTCAGGGTTTACTCCTGCCTCTTCTCTCAGGGATCACTCCTAGTGGTTTCTGGGCCATATAGGATGCCAGGGATTGAAGAGGGTCAGCCATGTGCAAGGCAGATGTCCTGCCTGCTATAGTATTGCTCTAGCCCTATTCTTTTGATTTGCTTGGGGACCACACACGGTGATGTTCAAGGTTTATTTTTGCCTCTGCACTCAGTAATCACCACTGGCAGGCTCAGGGGACCAGATGGGATGCCAAGGATTGAACCCAGATTGGGCTCAATGTGCAAGGCAAGCGCCCTACCCGCTGTGATATCAGTTTGTCCCCTGCATTCCTATTCTCTCTCTCTCTTTTTTTTTTTTTTTGGCTTTTTGGGTCACACCCGGCGATGCACAGGGGTCACTCCTGGCTCTGCATTCAGGAATTACCCCTGGCAGTGCTCAGGGAACCATATGGGATGCTGGGAATCGAACCCGGGTTGGGTTCGCATGCAAGGCAAGCACCTTACCCGCTGTGCTATCACTCCAGCCCCTGCATTCCTATTCTTGAGCCATATATTTTCACACGGGTGATTCTGTGTTCAGTTCTGCCTCTCAAGTGCAGACTTAGATTTTGGTGGAAGCATCTGATAATAAGGACAAAGTCAGCGGACCAGGAAGTCTCTTAACATTGTGGTTGGATTCACTAGAGTGATGGTTGTGACCTTTTCCCCTGAATCCAGCAGGTGAGTCACACTGTTCATGTTTAAACTAAAGTTCTTTCCATATTATAGAATAGTGCTGAAGTACTACTGGTTTGCAGCCAAATCATTGAAAGAAACTTCTCTTAAGATCTCAGGCGAGTTGTCTGTGGTTATGTATTAGATCCAACTGCCTTTGCTGTCAGGTAGAAAGATGATGCTTGATCATCTTAAATATTTTCTTTTTTTTTTTTTTTGGGCACACTTGGTTGTGCTCAGGGATCACTCCTGGTAGGGCGCAAGGGATCATAGGAGGTGCTGGAGATCGAATCTAGGTTGTAAAAATTAAATCATAATGCAAGGCGTTCACCTTCCCACAATCCTGTCGCCGTGGCCCTGTATGTTATTTTCAGTTTCAGGAGTCTGTGATTGTCAACTCCTGTGCTGACACAGTTTCAGAGATGACCCATTGCCTAAGACATTCTGCTTTACAACTGCTGAGTAGATGGAGCCTGGGACACTTGATGGGCTGTGCCTCAGACCTTGAGCCCTGCCTGCCTCTAGAGTGGGGGAGGTAGCTGGTCCACTTGCAGCCTGTACCCATGGCATTCAATGAGCACTTGTTATGGAAACCCGTGCATTTTGCCATCTAATTTTAATTAAGCTGATTCTCTCAAAATAGTCTTTAAAGATGCCCTGGACTAGAGCTCATGCCAATCATGAAAACCCAGAACAGTTCTGCAGCACTCAGCATGTTCAGACCAGCCTTTGATGTCTGCCACATACCCAGGATTGAAAGACAAAACAGCCATATTCAGCCAGAAGCTCGCTGCTTCTGCAGGCGCTGAGGGATGAGGCAGAGAAATCAGGATGGACAGAACACTGCAGAAGATTCAGGGTAAACTGCCTTAGGGTAAAAGTAGCACTGTAACACTGTTGTCCAGTTGTTCATTGATTTGCTTCAGCAGGCACCAGTAACGTCTCCATTTTGAGACTTGTTGTTACTGTTTTTGGTATATCGAATATGCCACGGGTAGCTTTCCAGGCTCTGCCATGTGGGCTGGATATTCTCGGTAGCTTGCCGGGCTCTTTGAGAGGGATGGAGGAATCGAACCTGGGTGGCCTTGTGCAAGGCAAACATCCTACCTGCTGTGCTATCGCTCCAGTTCTAGGGTAAAAGTAAATTGTGAAAATTAAATCATAATCCATTTGATTTTACTCTGGAATGCTTGATATAGGTATTTCTAAGCAAGTTTCATTATCTGATTTTTGCTAGGTTCTGATTAATTTTTTTATTTGAACCACTGGTAAAGTATTCTAAGGCATTTATATTGAGATGATTTCTAGAATGGACAAGTTTTTTTTTTTTTTGCTTTTTGGGTCACACCCAGCGATGCTCAGGGGTTACTCCTGGCTTTGCACTCAGGAATTACTCCTGGCGGTGCTTGGGGGACCATATGGGATGCCGGGGATCGAACCCGGGTCGGCCGCGTGCAAGACGAACGCCCTACCCGCTGTGCTATCGCTCTGGCCCCTAGTATGGACAGGTTTTTGTGGAAAGACGAGATTTATCTAGTGGTGGAGCAGTTGCTGTAATTTAAAAAGTATAATTTGCTATTATTTTTTGTTTGTTTTGGGGCCACACCTTGGAGGTGCTCAGGGGTTACTCCTGGCTCTGTACTCAGGAATTATTCCTGGTGGTGCTGGGGAACCATATAGGGTGTCACAGATCTATCCTGGGTCATGCAAGGTCAACGTCCTACTATTGCTCTGACCCCAATTTGCTATTATGTTTTAAAGAACTTTCCTTGTACACTATTGACCCTGGTTCCATGTCCAGCACCGCCTATGGTCTCTTGAACCCTGCTAGGTGTGGTCCCTGAGCACAGAGCCAGAATTAAGCTCAGTGTGTGCCCCTTCCCCTCTCACTCCTGCCTCCCTCAAAGAAAAAGAAAAGGATTCTTGGGAGAATGTAAAAAACAGCAGATGAGTTGGGGGCTGGAGTGATAACACAGTGGCGAGGATGTTTGCCTTGCACGCAGCCGACCTGGGTTTAATCCTCGGCATCCCATATGGTTCCCTCAGCACCACCAGGAGTGATTCCTGAGCACAGAGCCAGGAATGACCCTTGAGCATTGCTGGGTGCTAAAAAAATTAAAACTGAAAAAACAAAACAAACCCAAACCATTAGGTGAGTTTATTGTCAGGTGCTGTACAGAGGTTTTTTGGTAATTTTTAACACATGGCATGCTTAGACAGAGCTTGGAGGACTATGCATTGCTGGGGATCAAACCAGGGCTTCCTGCATGCAAAGCACAAGTTAGCAGCGCTTGGAATGATTTCCCCAGCTGTACTCAGAAAAGCTCTTACAGTAATGAATTGAGTATCAAGGCTTTTATAACGTGTTGATAAAAGAATGGGATTTACTGAAAATTCTTGGCCAGACATGGAGGTTTACAGGATGTCTGTGACAGAGTTGAAAGTGTTGCTGGAGAGTTGGTCCAACAAGGCTGACTGGGCACATCGTGGGCGGCCCATATCCACAACCTGCCAGTAAAAAATTACAAAGGCGCGCGCGCACGTGTGGGGAGATGATATGTGTGTTGTGTTGTTCGAGCGCTCTTGGGGCGGTTCTCTTTTGTGCGCGCCGCTCGAGTTTGGTGCTCTCGAGCCGCTGTGTATGGACCAGATGGGATGGCTCCTCTTGTGGTCCGCTTTTGTGTGTGCTGCTGTGCTCTCTTCTGTCTGTCTCTGTTTCTGTCTCTGTAGTCTCTCCTCTGGTCTCTCCCGACCTCTCTCTGTCTCTGCTTCTGTGTCTTCTCTCCACTTCTGTGTCCTCTCCTTGCTGTGTCTTCTGTGTTGTCTCCTTCTGTCTCTGCTGTCTCCTTGGCTTCTGTGTCTTCCCCCTGCTTCTGTTACAGTCTTAGTTTATATAGCAATCACTTAGGGCGGTAACACAAAGGTGGGTTGAACATTAACAAATCAACAAAGAAGGGTAAGACCATTTCTCAAGGAGATTAACAAAATCTCATCTAAGGAGATTACTCAAGAGATCCACTCAAGGGTGGGCTCCAAACAAGGGTGTGTCCCTTTCTTCCTTCCTCAGCTAGTAATCTACTTAAATCACTGTCAGTCCTATTGCTCATTGATTTGTTGGAGCGGGCACCAGTAAAGTCTCTCATGGTGAGACTTGTTACTGTTTTTGGCATATCGAATACGCTACGGGTAGCTTGCCAGGCTCTGCCATGCGGGCGCGATACTCTTGGTAGCTTGCCGGGCCCTCCGAGAGGGGCGGAGAAATTGAACATGGGTCGGCCGCGTGAACGCCCTACCACTGTGGTATAGTTACGAGACCCCCGAGCGGTCGGCGTCCTCCAACTTCTTAGAGGGACAAGTGGCGTTCAGCCACCCGAGATTGAGCAATAACAGGTCTGTGATGCCCTTAGATGTCCAGGGCTGCACGCGCGCTACACTGCCTGGCTCAGCGTGTGTCTACCCTACGCCGGCAGGCGAGGTAAACTGTTGAACCTCATTCGTTATGGGGATTGGGGATTGCCATTATTCCCCATGAACAAAGAAGTCCCAGTAAGTGCAGGTCATAAGCTTGCGTTGATTAAGTTCCTGCCCTTTGTACATGCTGGGGTCGGCCCAAGGCCCTGGCGGAGCGCCGAGAAGACGGTCGAACTTGACTATCTAGAGGAAGTAAAAGTTGTAACAAGGTTTCCGTAGGTGAATCTGCGGAAGGATCATTAACGGTAAATAGTTATAGTAAATTTATTTCTAATATTTCTAGCAATGTCATTTTGTATGAGCACAGTAAGAGACATATCAGACTTAAAGTATGGTTCTTGAGGACATTCACTATATATTCCAGACCACAGTCCTCAGGCCACGTTAGTCTTCCTAACCCCAGCAGGGTCCTAGTCTTGTTACTTTTGGATCATGATGGCATTTGTCTATGACCATGTTCTCAACTTATAGTTGAGTATTGTGGCGCTTTGGCCTGGCCCATTTCGATGCCAGGGTAGCTCACAGCTTGCCCTGGGTCCATTCTGTCCCTTGTCGGGACCTTGCTTTTGGGATGCTAGGAACTAAGGGCAACTGAGTGGAGAAAGCAGATGCCCAGGAGTAAATATTATTGGAGTCAATCAACTTCCAGGTTACAAAGCATATTATTAACTGTCTTCCTGTGTCTATACAGAAAGGACATTGCTTTAAGGTAAACTAAGTTCCCTGCGGCAAGGTTAAAAGGACAAACCCCATGTTATCCTATAATGCAGGGTCGGACAGAGCTAGCTCAGTGGGTTCGAGCACATGCTTTGCTCAAACCTGGTTCTGTTCTTTTTCTTTTCTTTTTTCTTTCTTTTGCTTTTTGGGTCACACCTGGGAATACACAGGAATTACTCCTGGCAGTGCTCAGGGGATCATATGGGATGCTGGGAATCAAGCCCAGGTCGGCCGCATGCAAGGCAAACACCCCACCCGCTGTGCTGTCGCTCCAGCCCCAAACCTGGTTCTGTTCTAAGCTTCACATGGTCCCCAGCATACCACCAGGAGTTGTCTTGGAGCTCTTGAACTTGAAATAGCCCCTGAACACTGCCAGGTATGGATAAAACCCAAACCAAATCCTTTAGTATGTTCTGAAGGGGAATTGAGTGTTCTACATACAAACAAGGAGTCAAAATTTATTGACCTTTTCAGTAATAAGTCTCTGTCAGAAATTTATTTTATTATTACTATTATTATTTTTGCTTTTTGGCTCACACCCGGCGATGCACAGGGGTTACTCCTGGCTCTTCACTCAGGAATTACTCCTGGCGGTGCTCAGGGGACCATATGGGATGCTGGGATTCGAACCCGGGTCGGCCACGTGCAAGGCAAACGCCCCACCCACTGTGCTATGGTTTCAGCCCCAAGAAATTTAGTTTTTTGAGAAAATATCAGTGATTCTGCCCCCTTGAGCAATGGTGACATTTGATTTATTATATGTATATATATACACACACACACACATATATATATACATACATATATATATATATATATAAAGGTGATACTTGAACAGGTGAATAATAGCTATTCGTTTAGAGCATCGTTCCTCAATTGAGCATACCAGGGTACTCCAAAGGAGCCACAGGTGAAAGTAGCATAAGTGGGGGGCATGAGATAGGTGGCTTTTAAGAAGGACATGGGGGGGGGTGGCTGGAGTGATAGTACAGCGGGTAGGGTGTTTGCCTTGCATGCAGCCGACCCGGGTTTGATTCCCAGCATCCCATATGGTCTCCTGAGCACCGCCAGGAGTAATTCCTGAGTGCATGAGCCAGGAGTAACTCCTGTGCATTGCCGGGTGTGAGCCAAAAAGCAAAAAAAAAACAAAAAAAAAAAAACAGGCACCGGGTCAGAAGGGGCCCCAGTTGGGCAAGGTTGAGAACACTGCTGTAGGGAGTTGGGGAGGCCTCAAGCCCAGTGCCCAGGACTGCCTTCATCAGGCTTTGCTGGCAGTTTCACCTGGCCAAGAATAATAGAAACCGTTACTTCACTGCACACTTAAACTCAGACATGAGTTTGATTGATTTATTTTGGAATGTTGGTGATGGCTGATTGGGTGCTCTATGCTGGGGTCCGGCCCAGGCCTCCCCTCAGCCCTCTGGCCTCTCTCTGACCTTTAGATAGGAGTTTGAAAGTTGCTTCTAGCGATAAGTTTTCTGTTTGGGGCCGCACCTGACTGTGCTCAAGACTTACTCCTGGTTCTGCTCTCAGGGATCAATCCTGGGTACACTTGGGGACTTTATGTCTTGCTGGGGATCAAGCCCAGGTCAGCCATGTGCCAGACAAGTCCGACAACTTGCTGTGCTAGTTCTTCCACCAGTTTTATCTTTATTAAAAGTACAAAAATGTGGGGCCAGGGAGATAGCTCAATGGACTGTGCATGTAGGAGACCCAGGTTGGTTTTCTCATGCTTCCTGGTCTTCCCCACCAAGCGATTGCATCACAAAAACAAAAACTCTGATCAGGAAGTTGGAATCACCTGGGGGTTCAGCAAAATTCCTGCTGGGTTGAAGTTGGTGGGCACGATTCAGTAAGTGTACCCAAGCATTTATTTATTTCAAGGAAAGTGGTCTTTCCAGCAAGGGCTTTTGGGAAACCAGCTTTCCAAGTAATTGCATTGTATAGTACTTCAATGATAAGATTTCACACAGAAGTATCATACCGAGATTTTAAAAAATACTGAAGTGCACTCAAGTCACACTGGTCTTAAATTTTTTTCCTCTTGGCTTTTTGTGATACAGAGACTTAAGAGCTAGGGCAGCTGCTCAGTGGGGCCTGTGTGCTTTGCATGTATGTGCTATGTGTCTGGACCTGACACCACACAGGAAAACATGAAGAAATGCAGTTTCAGTTCATGTGTGCGTGCGCTTTATACACTCAGCCACCGCATGGGAGCGCCTTCCATGTTACTGGAAGGAGCTGCAGGAAGACCTCCCTGTGGGGAACCCCTAGAGTGGTGACCCTGTGTGACTGAACGCGTTTCTCCTTCTTCAGCCCTCACTGGGATTGGCTCTTCTCCCACTCACGGCTGCTCCCGGTGCCACTTCTGCTCACTCCACTCTTGGCTTTGCAGGGATGCTTGATACATGTTCTCTTTCTTTTCTTTTTTTATTAGAGAATTGCTGTGATGTACAGTTAAAACTTATGAATTTTTGTGTTTGCGTTTCACTCATACAGTGATTGTTTACCCATCCCTCCACCAGTGCTCATTCTCCTTCACCAGTGATCCCAGTATCCCTTGATGGGGGATGGGGTGGGGGTGGTGAGAGGGATACATGTTCTCTTTCTACACCATTTTTTACTGGATTGTCTGTTGGGTGAAGAATGTTAACACAGAGACCTCCTTGTTCATAACCAATGAGTGTGTCTGGAATCAGTCAGGGGACATGCATAGTTAGAATACTCTTTTCCTTGGTTGTTGTTTTGATGGGTGTGTGCGCGCGCGTGTGTTGCTTTTGTGCCTTATCTAGCAGTACTCAGGCTACTCCAGATTCTGCTTAGGAGTCCAGACTGTGCTCAAGGGACCGTGGTGCCAGGACTGAGACTGGAACTCCTGCAAGCAGGGCATGTACTCAGTACTTTGAGTCTTCTCCCTGGCTGCCTATCTTGTGAGTTTTTCCCGCTCTGGAGGAGCCTATGTTCTCTCTTGAACACGTCCTTCCTCTGTATCTCTTCTTCTGGCATCAGAGTTTTGTTAATTGAAAATTGGCATGCTGTTCCGAGGGCCAGCACCTCTTTGCTCATGCCAGCATGGGCCTGGCGAGCTCAGTGACTGGTCAGTAGTGTTGAGGGGCAGCGCTGGGGGACCTGGGCCTGGCCCACACTAAGCCTGTTCATCACTTCAGCCATCTCCAATGGGGCTCTCCCTCAAATTTTAATGGTTTTTGCATTTTGTATTTCAACATGTTTTTTATTCCTATTTTGCCCGGTAGTGATTAGTACTCACTCCTGGTTCTTTGCTCAGGGATCACTACTGATGTTGTGGTGCCAGGGATCGACCCAGCCCGACCATATGCAAGGCAAGTGCCTTAACACTGTGCCTTCTCTCGGACCCCTGCAATGTCTACTTTTACATCAAATTATGATTTTTATGTCCTTGTAAAATACCTCCTACTAATTGCAGTAACCTTTTGTTAGTCATTTTTTCTTTTTTTTTTTTTTTGACTTCTTGGGTCACACTGGCAATGCACAGGGGTTACTCCTGGCTTTACACTCAGGAATTACTTCTGGTGGTGCTCAGGGGACCATATGGGACTACTGGGAATTGAACCGGGTTGGCCACATGCAAGGCAAATGCCCTATCCGCTATACTCTCACTCTAGCCCCAGTCATTTTTTCCGACTTACTCTGGAGTGATAGCAAAGCGGGTAGGGCGTTTGCCTTGCATGCAGCCAGCCGACCTGGGTTCGATTCTTCCACCCCTCTCACCCTTTCGAGAGCCCCGCAAGCTACCAAGAGTATCCTGCCCGCACAGCAGGCAAGCTCCCCGTGGCATATTCGATATGCCAAAAACTGTAAACAGTCTCACAATGGAGATGTTACTGGTGCCCGCTCGAGCAAATTGATGAACAACACGATCACAATGCTACTCTACCTACCCATTTATTTTACTTCCCTTTGCCTGTTTTCTCTTTTCCCAATTAAAAGTATTGTTAAAATAATGATAGCAGGGCCTATAATTATAGACAGCAGGCAGGCACTTGCCTTGCATGCGGCCAACCAGGGTCGATCCCCAACACCCCTTTTGGTCTTCCAAGCCCCACCAAAACTGATCTCTGAGTGCAGAGCCAGGAGTAAACCGTGAGCACCACTGGGTGTGGACCCCCAAAACAAAAAGATACAGCTGCTATTTTGACTTAAAGATTACTATGTGGCATAGCATATCTCTCTAATTAAGCCACAGTGAGTTTGAGCCACCTGTGGTATGCACTGGTGTCATGTGTTAAGCATTTCTTTTAAAAACTTTAGTTTGGAGGCTGGAGTGATAGCACAGTGGGTAGGGCATTTGCCTTGCATGCGGCTGACCTGGGTTCAATTCCCAGCATCCCATATGGTCCCTTGAGCACTGCCAGGCGTAATTCCTGAGTGCACGAGCCAGGAGTAACCCCTGTGCAACGCCGAGTGTGACTCAAAAAGCCAAAAATAACCCCCCCAAAAAACAGCCTTTAGTTTTGACTTTTTGGTTCAATTCCTGTGGTGTTCAGGGGTCACTTCTGGCAGGCTTGGTGAGCCATATGGGATGGTTCCCTTCCCACAAAAGACGGGGATTCAACCCAGGTGGACTGCGTGCAAGGCAGACACCCTACCTGTTGCACTGTTGCTTCACCCCCAAGCGCTTTATTTCCTAAACCACTATAATCATGGGGTTCAGTGTTTTAAAAACAAACCAGAGAGAGAGCAGAGGGGTTAAAGCACTTGCCTTGCATGTGATCAACCCCAGTTCCATTTTCATTACCACATATGGTCCCTCCATATCTGCCACTCCCTGGTGCCTCAGAACAAGAAGTGTTTCTTTAGTATCTTGTGAGATAAATGCCTCCAAAGAAACTGAAGGTTGATGTGACTTCTCAGGCTCCCGTTTCAGGAGGTGGGGCTGTGGCTCTCCCTAAGCATGGTGCTGAAGGAGACCGTAAAGGTTCTGTCGGTGAGCCCTGCCTCTTCTGACCCTGTGATACTCAGGAGTTACCCCTGGCTTCACTAAACTCAGGAATCATATACAAGTCAAGCGCCATAGCCTCTGTACTATTGCTTTGGCCCCCAGTTTTTATATTTTAAAGCATAGTTTATTTAGAAGTATGTGTAAAAACAAAATTGAGCTGACTAAATTTTGTCTGGAGAGACATATGGTTCTAGATAATGTTTTATTAATTTTTCTTCATTCTGTGTTATGACAAATTCAAATGGCTTGGGAAAATATATCAGCATTGATGTTGCTGTTTTTGGAAAAGGTGTCAGCATTTGGGGAGAAAACTTAGTTTAGACACACATGCGCGCACACATATACATGCGCGTGCACACAATGACACTTTGGAATTCCACTTTATGTTTTCTGTTCTTACTGTCACCATGTCTGGTCATTTTTGTTGTTGTAATTACTCTCTTGTGGTTAGCATTTCAAGCTGTTAGTTTGCCAAAGCATTGTTTGCCAAAGCGCGCAGTGGAGTGCTTAGATGATGAGTAATAGCCTCAGTGCAATTTGGGGGGATTCTTAAAAAAGGTGAGTTTTCACTGGGGATACTTCTGGCCATTCCTGGAGGGCTCAGGTCATCCAGGGTTGCACCTGGTGATGCTTGGGGCTGACCATGTGATGCCAGGTTAGACCCTAACACTGCCCTAACTCCTGACTCCTATTGATCACATTTTATTAGTCTGCCAACTTGCTCAGTTTTCACATATATTCTGTCTCTTTCTTCCCCCTTCGGGGCAGAAAATTCAGCATATATATGATTTCATTTTCCTCTCATAGTCACTCACTGTCTACACTACTTAGAAATGTTTTTATAGAGGCTGGATGTGTAGCTCGGTGCCTAGTGCATGCTTTGCCTGTGATGCCTTGGCTTCCATCCATGTATTGCTAAATTTAAAAGATACCTTTATAGTTGTTTCCCCACTTCTTTTCTCTCTTTATGTTGTTTGTATTTTTTGATTTTTGGATTTACAACTTGAGATGTTCAGGGGTTGCTCCTGCTTGTGCTTGAGGTGATGGTGGGGGGCGTCCCTGTTTGGTGGAGTTCTATTGCTCTGTCTTCAAATTGACTGATTTGATTTTGTTTGCTTTCGGGCTACACCTGACAGCGCTCAGGGATGACTCCTCATGGTGCCTGGGGACCAAACGCAGTGCTAGGGATCAAACCATGTGCAAGGCAGTTCTGTCTTTCTGGCCCAGCCCGCACGTTTTATTGATTTTTTGGTTTCCATTTGTCTGCTGAAATTATCCATCTGATCTTGCATTCTGTCTACCTTTTCTGTTACAGTCAACATGTTATCATAGTTAATTAAATTTGTCAGGTGGTTCCAGTGTATGCCCATTCAGTTTTGTTTTGATGATAGCTCTGTCACTTGGAGTGTGTTGTCTTTTTTTTTTTCTCCATGCTTTTTGTGTATTACATAGTTATTCTTCAAAGCCAGACACACTGTGTAGGACAGCAGGAGCCCAAGTAAGTGGTTTTTATGAATGAAAGTGGGATCAGCTTTCTTTATGCTGGGCCTGCAGTGCTATGGTTTGCGTCACTCTTGTTAAGAGTTGGCTGGGGCTTAGGATTTGTGGTTGCTATGGTTATCTCCGTGCTCCTCTGCCTTCTCCTGTCTGTAGTGCTGCCTGGGCCCTGCCGCTGAGTACCTCACAGTCTGTCTGGGCCCTGAAGCGCCCTCTCTGAGCACTCAGGATTCGCTGTTGGCTGTGTGGGGGAGGGATGTTCTTTACCTGAGTGAGACTTGGAGTCCTGCTTCTGGTTATGTTCAGTCCTGACTCTCCTTGGTTGCAGCCAGCTCAGTGCATGCCTGTGGGGTGTTGCCGAAGGCCCCCCCCCAAAACACACACCTCTTTGGATTTGTGGTTGTCACAGTTGGATCCGGGGCCTCTGGCCCCTGTGCCTGAGCCTTCAGAGCTGACTCCCTCAGACCCTTCACTCGCCCACACGCTCCACTTTCCAGGGTGCCCCAGCCCCTCCATCTTGATTTTAGTATCTAAAATGGAATCAATTTTTGTATTTAACAACATTTCTAAAGTATTGATTCTACTTTTCTCTTTGTCTCTGTATTGTGTATAGTCATGACATCTGCAAACACTGACACTTCTTTCCCCATTTCTGACTTTTAGTGCTTGAACTTTTTTCTTTTCTTACCCCCCTGGCAGGACTCTTCCATGTAATGTTGAGTACAAGCAGTGGTGGCAGGGCCCTTCATTCTCATTCCCATCTCCAGAGGGAAACTTTCATTTCCATCTTTAAGTTTGTATCTTATTCACAGGGCTTTTTGGATCACCAGTGTCAGAAAATTACATTATAGTCCTGATTGTCTAGGAATGCCTAGTTGTTCAAGGTCATCTGCATCTGTTTGATACAGTGCTTCTTCCTTAATCTCTTTCTTTTGGGGAATGGAGAGTTACATCCAGAGTTGCTCAGGGCTCTGCACTCAGACATCACTCCTGGCAGTGCTCAGTGGACCATATGGGATGCTGGGGATTGAACCCGGGTCTGACTTTTGCAAGAAAAATGCCCTTTGTGTTGTCCTATCACTCAGACTCCTCTTCTTAACCTTGGATGTGGTAAAGAAATGGCAGTGACTGGAGTGCTGACCCCCTTGCACTCTGGGCAGCCTCCTGCCAAGAGTGATGCCTCTCTGAGTGTCAGTTTGCTTTGCATACATGTTCATCCAGGCCTGTTTGCATCTGTTGTGAGATAGATAGTGAGAGGACTTGAAATCTTTCTTTCCAGTTAGTTTCATGATACAGATTTTGGCCAATATTTGCTGAGTGCTATTTGTTTTATTTTGAAGAGTTCTAAAGCAGAGGTTCCCAGACTAAAACCACAACCACCGTTTGGAGATCTGAAAATGCCCTCCTCACAAGTGGTGCCTGAGGCTGCTCCCCTCTTCCCCCACTATTCCAGCGCCAGCCCAGCAGGTGGCAGGTGCCACCCACTCTCAGACCCCTGGTCTAAAATTAGGGTAATTTCATTTAATGATTACAGTTTTGCTCCAGTGTCTATTACCTGTTTTGGTGAGTTGTATTTTCTAGGAATTCTGTGAGCAGATTGTCTAAATTTTAAATTTTGACCCAAAGATATTAATAGTATCCTTATAATAATTATCTTTTTTTTTTTTTGCCACACCTGGTGGGGCTCTGGAGACATGGGGTGCCAGGGATCAAACTGGGTTGTCAGTGTGCCAGGCAAGCAAGCACCCTACCTGGTGGAGTAACGTGTACTACTGCTCCATCCATCTTTTTAAAAGTTCATGCATTGGGGTTGTGGGATTACCTGAAAGCTAAGCTTTCTTTTTAAGCTTACTTGTGTTACTAGTAATTAAGGTATGTTGTTAAAGTAAAAAGTACGAATTTCAAAAGCTTTTTGGAGGTTTTGCTAACCTTTGAACTGTTTATAGTGGTCAGCACTGTCTCTCCAGGTAGTTTCACACTGACCATTGTTTCACTTTTAGGGTGGTGTCCATTCTGCGGGTTTGAACCAATGTGTAATTACACGGATTGTCCATGGTAGCACTGCCCTATAGAGCTGTGCTTCAAAGCAAACACACGAACAAACGCAATAGCCTTTCAGTTCTGTGAACCGAGGAATTCTTCCAGAGGGAAAGGGGGAGTGGCAGGAGATGGAAGGGTCACTTAGCGGGGTGGCTCTAGAGCTTTGTGAGAAATAGGCACATACTGAGGTGTCAGGCTGTATTTCCCAAATTTTGTAGCATTGTAAGCAGTCAGTAAGACCTGTTTGGAACAGCCTGGTTTATTCCTGCAGACTTGTGGCTGGAGTGAAGCGTATAGCCTTTGCACATTGGCTCCTCTCACTGACTCCCATGCCTTTATGAGTCCTCTGTTTCCTATGGCCTGCGGATCACTGCTGATTAGTACTGAATAACCTTCCGTGGCCTGGGTAGGCTCAGTTACTGCTCACCTGCTGAGGGAAAGCACCTTGGTTGCTTCCGAATAAAATTAAATGTCCAGGTGCAGGCTTTCGAGTTCATTTGGGTCCATGTAAGGAGCAGGATCATATCCTGTCCTATCATATGGTGAGAGAAGGTTTCGTGGGCTGTGTAAGAAATTGTGCCCTGTGAGAAGGGCTGTTGCCACGGTGTTTCCACCCTGGTTCTGCCCCGTGCCAGCTCTGCTGCGGTCCATGTTTGTTTGGGCCATTGGTTGGGGAAGGGGGGGGGCGGCCTTCTCATATTAACTTACTTCTTAGCTCGCCTTTCTATCTTTCATTTCCTTTTGTTTGGGAGCCACATGCAGTGGTGCTCAGGACTTACTCCTGGCTCTGTTTAGGGATCACTCCTGGTGTGCTCAGGAAACCATATGGGGTGCAGGGGATGAACCTGGGTGGACTTAACATGTGAGGCAGGTGCCCTACCTGCTGGGCTGGACAGTTTGAAAGTAGTTGTGTTGGAAGGGAAGGAAAAGATAAGCAGGAAGCAGTCCTACTTGCCATACTATTGCTTTGGCCCCAAGACTTACTGTCTTACTCAAGATGATTGGATGAGATTTCTAGCTACCCCAGCCCCTTTTTGTTTTTGATTTTTAGACCACATCCAGGAGTGCTCAGGGACTTTTCCCAGCTCTCTTGGGGACCACTCCCTGAAGTTCTTGGGGGCTCCAGTACTACTGACGGCCAACCCCAGGCCTACTGCATTCACAGCATACACTCAGCCTTTTGAGCTCGCTTTCTTTCTTTCTTTCTTTGTTTCTTTCTTTCTTTCTTTCTTTCTTTCTTTCTTTCTTTCTTTCTTTCTTTCTTTCTTTCTTTCTTTCTTTCTTTCTTTCTTTCTTTCCTTCCTTCCTTCCTTCCTTCCTTCCTTCCTTCCTTTTTTTCTTTTTGGGTCACTCCTGGCATTGCACAGGGGTTACTCCTGGCTCGTGCACTCAGGAACTACTCCTGGCGGTACTCGGGGGACCATAGGGAATGCTGGGAATCGAACCCGGGTTGGCCAAGTGCAGGGTAAACGCCCTACCCACTGTGCTATTGCTCCAGCCCCTTGAGCTCTTTTTCTGGCCCACCTTCCCATTGTACTTCATTGGGTTTGGGCCCACACCCAGCAATGCTTTGTGCCTACTCCTGGCTCTGCACTCAGGTGCTCAGGTGATCGTGGGATTCCGGGGATCGAATCTGGATCAGCCTCATGCAAGGCGAACACCTCATCTACTGTACTATTGGCCTTTAACCTTCCCATTTTAAAGGAATGTTCAGGACAGTCTGAAAATTAGGAGTACTTTGTTAACACCTTTTCATATAACTCAGTATAGAGTTGTGTTTTCAAGGTGGGTGGTAAGAAATGTAAGAAGCATCTGTTTCCAGAGTGTTTGCAATCTGTATGATTTCCACTATTAATGAGTTCAGATTATTTTTCTCTGTGCCATATGGAACCTGAATTGTAGAACCCTGGAGTAACCTGGAAATGTTTGAATGGGTGGTTTTCTGCATGTGAGTTGACATGGTGGTAGTACTATACTTGTCCTGATATCCTGACTTTCTAGGCAGCTTAGACATGTCATTTTTCCAGATAAGTTATCCCCAAACAAGCAATAATTACATTGGTTAATAGACTAAAAACTGATGACTAATTTGTATTGGAAAGTCACAAAAATAACAGCTATATGCATAAGACATTTCATGTAACTGGACTTTAGGCATATAACAAATAACTTCTCTGCCTTCATTAAGTCCCAAGTCACCATATATATATATTGAACTTGAACTATAGTAGGTTGTTCTAAAGTTGGGCCAATTCAGGAGAGTAACTTAAAGGAGTAAGAAAAATTGTTCCAGTTTTCTTTAGACGTTATCTATTAATGTTAATGAAAATAAAAGTTTATGTTCTAATGAAAATGAGTTTTCATGTTAGCTAACAAGAATGCTATAGTAATATGGATTCAGTGATCAAATTTTAAATGTTTACCGGAGAGATGACAGGAATGATAAATTTCATAGCATTCAGGAGGGACTGAGGTTACTTGCTTGCATATGTAGGAACTAGGTTCCAGTCCCGGTGCTGCATGATCCCCTGAACACTGCCAGGAGCCCCACGGCAAAGCTGGGCGCCCATACAGCAGCAAAAACATTAAGCTAACCTTGCACCTAATTCATAATACGATTTTGTTGTCCAGTTTTTATTTTGTTTTGGTTTTTGGTTTTGGCACCACCTAGCAGTGCTCAGTACTACCCCCAGCACACAGTAATCGTGCTCGCGGTGGTTGGGTTGCCAGCCAGGGATTGAACCCAAGCCTCTCCCAGGCAAAGCAAACGCTCAGCCCATTTAGCTGTTTCTGGCCCTGTTCTTTTCAGGGCAGCTAGTTTGACATTGTCTGTGCCCTGGGAAAGTTGAATCCCAAGAAGTGGGAGTTGTGGGTTACTACAGGATTGGTCGTCCCTGAACTGTACGGTGTGAAAGTCACTAAGGAGGGACAGTATGATCAATGGTATTGAAGAGGACTATCTACTTTGGACCAGAGAGATAGCATAGCAGGTAGAGCATTTGCTTTGCATGCAGCCAACCCGGTTTGATCCCTGGCATCCTAGAAGGTCCCCCAGGCACTGCCAGGAGTGATTCCTGAGTGCAGAGCCAGGAGTAACCCTTGAGTGTTGTTGAGTGTGGCTACAGAAACAAAAAGTCAAAACAAAAAAAGATTCATATTCCTCCAGTTGGCATTGATTTCCTGGATGACTCCTCACTGCCAGATAACATAAATGAGAAGATGGCATGTGCCACCTCACAGGATGGGTGAAGTACAGAGGTATGCAGGAGCGGCACCACTTCGTGGCATGCTCAGGGCATGGTCTCCCTGGGGCTTGAAGGGTGCTTGAGTCCCTGGTAGAAGAGGGGGGTCTGGGGGGTTGGAGAGATGATAGTATAGCAGGTAGGGTGTTGACCCCTAGCAGGTCGCTGACTGGAGTTTGATCCCCCAATGTCCCATATGGTCCCCTGAGCAGCTTCAGGAGTAACTCAAGAGCATCGCCAGGTGTGGCCCCAAAATAAACAGAGATGAAGAAGACACACACTGGTGTGTCCCGTGGGGAACCCCGCACACTCAGTCCTGTATGCGTTGGAACGGGACACGGTGTGGAAAGGAAGCAGTCTCCTGTGTTGGTTCTGCAGAGGCGCATTGTGGGGTGTCCTGGACATATGGGGTATAGACAGACATGCCAGCAGCGTGTGGTTTTTGTGTTGTGTATGTAAGAGGCTTGCTTTCGACTTCTCTGGGCTTTTTTTTTCTTTTCTTTTCTTTTTGCATCACACCTGGCGATGCACAAGGGTTACTCCTGGCTCTGCACTCAGGAATCACCCCTGGTGGTGCTCAGGGGACCATATGGGATGCTGGGAATCGAACCCGGGTCAGCCGCGTGCAAGGCAAACACCCTACCCACTGTGCTATCACTCCAGCCCCTTTCTCTGGGCTATTTGGTCAGAGCTGTGTCTTAGGGACCCATAATACTAATGCTTTCAATTTTTTTTTTTTAATCTCATACACATTCTATCCAGGTTTGATTCCTGGTGCCCCATGGCCCCCTGAGCACCTGCTGGGATTGGCGCCCAAACAGAACAGAAGCATTTTTGCATCCAAGCAGTGCTCTGGAAGCCCAGGGCGTCGCCAGCAGTTTTTGCCCTGAAAGCCGAATGCCAGCCTCAGGGCAGATCAGTGCTGCTGGAAATTCCCCAGGCCTTTGGTGGTGGTGTGTGTGGGGGCGTGGGGGACACATAAGTGTGGTGCCAGGGATCAGACGGGTCAGCTACATGCAGTCCAAGTGCCTTAACCCCTAGACTGTCTCTTTGACCTGCTTTTCTTTTTTTGCCCTAAAAATATCTTTTGGTAAATGCTTATGTGTAAAGTCTTGCAAACTGTTTTTAGAATCCTAGGAAGGTTCTGAAATAAGCCTAGGATAGAATATACAGAATAAGCCTTTCTGTATAAGCCTATGAAGAAAAAAAAGAAATAAAGAAATAAGAAAATAAGACACTGTGATTCGGTGTCTTATTTATTATACACATACCTGCTGTCGAATCCTTTATCCAAGAGCAGGAAATAAGTGACCTACAGAAAGAGCAAAGAACATTATAAATACATATTCAGATGACTGTGGCATATTACATTTTGGAATTACATATATTTTTTTTTTTTTTGTCATACCCGGCGATGCACAGGGTTACTTCTGGCTCTGCACTCAGGAATTATTCAGGGGATCATATGGAATGCTGGGAATCAAACCCAGGTCGGCCACGTGCAAGGCAAACACCCTACCCGCTGTGCTATCACTCCAGCCCCAAGAATTATATACATTTTTTTGTGGATGTTTTTCTGGATTATCTTAGTCATTTATATACACAAATCTTTAAAAGAAAATTTTTATTAAAAGCAACATGATTTATGAAGTTGTTCATTATATAGTTTTTCAAGCAATTTTGTCTTCTAACACCACCAATCTTCCCTTCCCTAACATCCCCAGTTTCCCTCCCAATCCCCACCTGCCCCCTTAGGCACATAACACATTTACTTTATATTGTTTATTCCAACAGAACTTTTAGAACTGGCAAATAAGATGATCAGAAAATATCAGTAAGCACCAATTAGTGATTGCTATATGATCTTGACCTATGACCTATGTAAATAAAATTAAAACCATTTAATAAAATATTAAAAATGTCTATTCTCATTTACACATATAAGTTTTCAGCTCTGGAATCTATAGTATATTACATTAAATTTTATTTTATACTTGGATCTTGTTATGGTAATAATCATGTCTCACCTGTTATTAATAACACTTTTAAAAGCAATTCGGTGTTAATATATTTTGGAGTTTACATGGAATAGGTAGGGCCTGTCACTGTCACTGTCATCCCGTTGCTCATCGATTTGTTCGAGTGGGCACCAGTAACGTCTCTCATTGAGAGACTTATTGTTACTGTTTTTGGCATATCCAATACGCACGGGTAGCTTGCCAGGCTCTTCCGTGCAGGCGAGATACTCTCGGTAGCTTGCCGGGCTCTCCAAGAGGGGCGGAGGAATCGAACACGGGTTGGTCACGTGAAAGGTGAAAGCCCAACCAATGTGCTATCGCTCCAGCCCAGATAGCGCCTATATATGTAAATTTCCCCTTGCACTTTATATAAACACCTTGGTTTACAAATTTGTTTATGATGATTTGTTAAATTCAGTATTACAGTTCCAATCCTACCACCATTACACCTCTCCACCATGGTCTCCAATTTTCCCAGCCATCCCTTAAGCTTGCCTCATAGCAGGCCCTCAATAATTTATATTGCTTGTAATCAATAATCAATAATTTGCTAACAGAATGATCAAAACATGTTTCCTTTGAAGAAAGTTAGTAAAAGTTGTTGTGTCTCATCATGGAGCCATTAAGTCCTTTCATCATGGAGCCATTAAATTCTTTCTGCTTATTAAACATGTTCCTGCATGTTCAGTGACAGAAGACAGAACAAGCATGTTCAGGTGAGACATGGAGCCCAAAACCCAACCTGAGCATCAGTTGCAGGCCACAGATCTGAAGCAAAGAGAACATCCCCTGAGGACTAGTGCACACTCGGACATGGCAAAAGGAAGGGTCAGAGAACGGAAGCAGCTTGATAAAGACTGGCTGTAATAGAGTGGGAGGCAGCGCACCAATGGGGTGGGGACCACTTCCAGTGGCATACTGTGTGTGTGATGGGTATCTCTGAAGAAAATATTAGGGATTAAAGAACGTTTTTAATTTAACTTTTTCTTAAAAATTAAAAACAGGGGCCGGAGCGATAGCACAGTGGGTAGGGCGTTTGCCTTGCACGCGGCCGACCCGGGTTCGATCCCCGGCATCCCATATGGTCCCCCGAGCACTGCCAGGAGTAATTCCTGAGTGCAAAGCCAGGAGTAACCCCTGAGCATCGCTGGGTGTGACCCAAAAAAAAAATTAAAAACAAATTTATACACTGTGATATACAAATACTGTTAGTAGTAGGATGTTATGCATTAAATATTCCAGCACCATGTTCTCCTCCAGTGTCCATGTCCTTCCACCATTGTTTCAGTATCCCCCCACCCTTGTATTCCCCCTGCAATACCATCCCCATCGCCCCTCCATGACCAGCTCCCTACATGTGGGTAATGTGCAAACCAGGAACTTTCAACGAATGGGAAGGGTGGCACCCAATCTGGAACTCTAAGCCCACACAATACCTTTTTTTGGTGTGTTTCTTTCGGGGCCACACTGAATCAGAATTTGGGACTCGTCAGCATAAGAACTGGCAGGGACTAAGCCTGGGCCTGGCACATACATTTGTTTCAGTTCTTGGACCCATCTCTCCTGCCTCAAAATACTTTTTTTTTTTTTTTTGCTTTTTGGGTCACACCCGGCAATGCACAGGGGTCATTGCACTCAGGAATTACCCCTGGCGGTGGTCAGGGGACCATATGGGATGCTGGGATTCGAACCCAGGTCGGCCGAGTGCAAGGCAAACGCCCTACCCGCTGTGCTATCACTCCAGCCCCTCAAAATACTTTTAATAATGAAGAACAGAGACTCCAGACCTAAAAGCTGCAAGAATTCATGCAACTTAGTCACATAATTGTTAAAGCGAGTGGTCAGGCAGAAGAATAATAATATCGATGGGAAATATGAATCTATACAAGCAGATGAAGAGCCCTGGAAATTGTAACTATGTTTTGAAAAGCTGCTATGAAGCATAATTACCTATTTAAAAATGACAGTGATTGGGGGTATGATGCCCTCAGCAGGTCAACCTGTACCTGTGGGGTGAGTGCATTAGCAACCTGATGGTGCCTTCAGACTTCCAGATACCCCAAAATTGCTGCTGTACCTTTGGCCGGACCCTAACAACTTGGGGCCAAGTTTACCACGAAATTAAACGGCCAAAAGTTAGGTATGTGGGAGACACACCCACAAAACACCTTCGACTCAGCTATAAGAGACCCAAAAGAGATCAGAAGACTCAGTTAGGGCCTGTAGTGCAGAGGTAGGCGGGAACCCGTCTCTTGAGAGCTCTAGGCCCGGCTTGGATCAGGACTGGGCCTCCTCCCCAGGTCCCCAATTTTCCAGTAGCTTGGCAGTCACACCCACAAACTGCCTCTGACACCTTGTAATCTCATCAGCTGCCAAGACCCAGGGACTATAAAACTCCCGAAAAAGAGTGCCGCAGAATGTCCTGACCCGTGCCAGGCTGTCTTCACTGGGGTGCCCCGGGGGGAGGGGGAGCCCAGTGAGAGCCCTCCCCGCCCCAAGGGACCTAGCTCCAGCAGCCAAAACCCCCACAACCCAACCCCTGCCATGCTCAAGGCCGCTCCCCATGCGCTCATGCTGAGCCTTGTATGAGTAAACAAGCAGCCGCGCGACACATCGTAAAACATTCCCTACCCATTCCCCATAATTACCACACCACATTTTTTTTTGATAGTTAGCTAATATCATTTTTTTTATAATTTATTTATTTTTAATTAGAGAATCACCGTGAGGGTACAGTTACAGATTTATACACTTTTGTGCTTATACTTCCCTCATACAAAGTTCGGGAACCCATCCCTTCACCAGTGCCCATTCACCACCCGTAAACCCGGCGTCCCTCCCACCCTCCCCACTCCCATCTCCGCCCCACCCCACCCTGCCACTGTGGCAGGGCATTCCCTTCTGTTCTCTCTCTCTAATTAGCTGTACCACACCACATTTGATGGGGTTCAGATAGTAGGCCACAAATCATAGAGTGAAATATACATGTGTGTATATGCATATATACATATTCTCAGGTATATATACCAAAGTTCATATCACCCAACCTTCAACAGCATGTTAGTGATATCCTATAGAATGTCTTAATGACTCTACCAAAATAGAACAATCTTCACACTGTTTTCTATATGAACACTTTTTTTGTAAGCATGTTTAGCAGTTCTTTATAATAGGCAATGTGAAATATATTATTTCGGTTGTGTTTTGGTACAGGGATTGGGGTTTGGGATGGAAACATCCTGAATTTGGTGGTGGGAAGGTGTAATGGTGGTGGGATTGGTGTTTGAATATTGAATGTAATCAAACATTATAAACTAACTTATAAAATTAAAAATTTTTTTAAAAAAGTAATGTGGAGTTCATGCCAAATTTAATCAGCTTAATCAATGCTGAATAAATAGCAGTGCTCCTATATTATATTTTAAAAAATAACTGATTTACAGGCTTATCTGTGAAAGGTATTGTGTGGGTAGCATAAAGACTAGGAGAGGAGATGCCAAGTTCTTTCCTGCTCAGTGATCAGACCTTGTTGGTGACTGTACGCACCAGAGGTTTCCAGGCTGCCTTGACATGTCCCCAGCTTTTCAGAAACAGTCACTAACTAGGCACTCCCCCAGCAGATCGGCCTTATTCACGCAGACAAGCAGAAAGTGTCCAGTTGGACCTGAAGTTGCTGCCCAGCACCCGCCACGTTGCCTGGTGCCCTGGGAAGAGAAGAGGCATCACCTACTTTGGGCCAAGTGATCGCTGTTTTTAAAAAAATTTTTTTTATTAGTGAATTACAGTGAGGTACTGTTACATAGTTACATACTTACAAATGTTGGTGTTTGTTACCTATCCCTCCACCAGTGCCCATTCTCCATCACCAATGATCTCAGTATCCCTCCCACTCCCCACCCCCTCCCTCTCCCCCAAGTGATCACTTTAAAAGAAGAGATGACATCACCAACAAGCAGCCTAAATATGGATGAGAATCTCCAGACCAGACCTAACCAGAAAACCTAATCAGTTCTTAAAAAAAAAAAAAAAGGAGGGGGGGGAGACAAAAAGAATAGTGGCAGCAGCGTAGAATAGCTGCATTGAGATTGGGGCCAGGGGGTGACTCAACTGTAGGACACAACCTTACATATATGGGGGCTCTTGGTTCAACCCCAGTACCATTTAAAAAAAAAAAATAGAAGGAACAAGACAGATTTAATATACCAACCATATTGGCAATCATAGTGTTACTGGTCTGAATTTAAAAGTTTTCAGATAGTACAGCAAGCATGTGGTAGACCCCAGTTCCATCCCTGGTACCACATAGATTCCCCCCAAGCACCACCACCACCAGGAATGATCCCTGGGCAAATGCTGGGGGTGACTCACTCCTTCTGTTAAAAAAAAAAAAAAAGATGAGATTAGAAAAAACAGTGTTCAGTTATGTACTTTCAGCAGTAAATTCACTTTCAATATAAAAAAGTCAGAGAGAAGGCTGTATTCCTTGGAAGACGGAGATGCGAATGAGGAGAATCTCTGAGTGGCTCTATTCCTACCTGACAGCTAGAGAACCAACGGGTCTAGCTGAGAGCCTCTACCCAGTGGACGGGGCACTTCTTTGGTTTATTTTCCTGTTTTGGTTTGGGGGCCATCCCCAGCAGTGTTCAGGGCCTTTCTTGCTCAGTGCTGGGGGTCAGGCCTGGTGCTCCTGCTTGCAGACCCCAAACTCCAGCCTGCTGAGCACCGTGTCCAGCCTCCGAGATGTTTCTGTACCTACAGCATATGTGCACGTGATACTGATAAAGCTGCAAGGGAAAAATACGGTGGGAGAGTTAACAGTGCTGCCCCGGTCATTGGTAGGGCAGGTAAAGAGCTCTGGTTAGAGAAGACTTCCAGGCCATCTTCAGCCAGCGCGGCCTGGTGGCAGACTCGAACTCTCCCCAACGACTGCTGTGTATGTGCACTTTTTGTAAGTAAAATGGGATATTTGCCAAAATAGTTCTCTGGGCCATCAAAGAACATGCCTTCTTATATATGAAGGAACTGAAATTGTACAAAGTATGTTTTTACTTCAGTGGCATTTTATTAGAAATCAGTAACATAAAAATATTTAGAAAATTACAAATACTAGAAACTAAACCATACTTGTTTTTAATATCAAACTGCCCACATAAGTTTATTCTCACAGTTCTCCTGATGTTATGAAATGGACATTATCAAAGAACCATGGGACAGGATTTGGGTTGGCCGCATGCGTGGCAAACCTCCTACCCACTGTACTCTCTTTAGGGGGCCACATTATGTGCAGGACCCTCTCCTGGTGGTGCTAAGGTGACATATGTAGTGCCAGGGATTGAACGGCAGTTAGCCCGGCACTATCTCTCGCACCCCAGGTTTTTATGCCTGTAATTATTTTGGGTAGGTAGGCCTCTCAGGTCAGTGCTCACAACTCCCAGCATTGCTCAGCCGTCTGGATTGGTACTTCTGTTCAAGGGCTTGAGGTTGTGGTGCTTCTTGGTCCCTGTGGTGCCAGGGCATAGAGGGCAGCCCCAGTAGTGTCCAGGGCTTCACCCAGTGATGCTTGGGAAGCCGTTGGTACTGGGGGTTGAACTAGTTCGGATGCTGCACCCTAACCTCTCTACTATCTCTCGGGCCCTGAACTGCACTTTTAGCGGATCAGAGAAACCAAGAGACAGGGCTTGTTTGGGAGGGAAAAAAGTCAGAATTTGTGAAATGAAGTTGACGGCATTTCTAAGGAAATTTGTATCATAAACTTTCTGAATTCTTTGTTGTGCCGCACCCAGCAGTGCTCAGGACTTACTCTTGGCTTTGAGCTCAGGGATCACTCCTGGCAGGCTCGGGACTACGTAGGTTGCCAGGGATTGAACCTGGTTGACTGTATGGAGGGTAAGCACCCCACCTGCTCTGCTATCACTCTGACTCCACAAACCTGTATTCTGAGAGAAAAAGGGGTTGATGGCGTGTCTCACATTACGGTGGAAACTTGCAGAACCAGCAGCATGCAGAGAAAGGATGTATTAGAATACTAGGAGCAGAGATCAGTAAATTAGAAAGGTAATCTGGAAAACTCACAGCCTAGAATTTCTTGCTGGCACCACACTGGCAAGCCTTGCCGCCTCCGCGTGCTTGTACACATGCCGGCCATCATCTGGGCTGTGCAACGTAAATGGGGGCTTGCCCAGTGCACTGCTGGTGAGGTGTTAGAGGTCACACGTGGGCAGAACTGTGGGGACTCCTTGGCTCTTAGCCCTGTGGTGGCCAGGTGAGCACTTGTTGGCCAGCTCCTGATCTCCTGGGCTTTTTCGCCAGCAGGTGCACCCAGTGGAGCTCAAGTCTTCCTCTGGCTCTGCCCTCAGGGATCACACCAGGCAGGACTCAGGGGCCCATATCTGGGAATGGAATCTGCGTCATTTGCATGCAGAGCAGGAGCCTTACCTGCTGCACTGTCTCTCCAGCCCAAAGATTTGTTTTGGGGAGGGGGCGTGGCAACCACACCAGGCAGTTCTAGAGGCTACTCCTGCCAGTATTCAGGAGACAGCCTGGGGCTCTGGTCCTTCGAACCGTATCCCTGATCACAGAGCTGATTCTTTCAAGAGTCGAGAATTGTCTTGTGTCGTTTAAATGCAGTGTAAGAACTGGGTGATCCTTAGACAATTCAGCGGCTGCTGTAAAGAGGACTGGGCGGAAGGAAAGAAGCAGAGTAGGGAGGGGAGTACCAAAGGGTGCAAGGGGATGCAGGGGATGCACACATTTGTGATCTTGATTCTTGCAGTTTTGGGGCTGAAATGTCAGAACTCTTCGTGTTGTGTATCTTAGTATTTCTAGCACATCGTACTCAGTTGTACTTTAGCAGAGCTGTAAAGTAGTTTAGGATGAATCAGTGGAGAAGTCTGGGAATGACTTCAGAGGGAAAAGCACTCAGTTGAGTTCCTTGGTGCTGACCCTGAGCGGGCACAGTCTCTCTTTTGAGCAGCCAGATGTGTGTAGGCACCACTGCCGGAGGCACGACTCCGTGAATATGTGTGTATAGCCCCGGCCTGTGCAGGCTGAGCCAAGCAAGGATGCAGTCCCAGTCACTGCACCAAGAAAGGAAATCAAAGAGAATGGGGGGAAAGACAGCAGGACATGTATCAGTCATGAAGATAGAGCCAGAGTCGCCACATGGGTTACTGTTTGGCATATCGAATACGCCATGGGGAGCTTGGCAGGCTCTGCCGTGTGGGCGGGGTACTCGGTAGCTTGCCAGACTCTTTGGAGAGGACAGAGGAATCGAACCCGGGTCGGCCGCGTGCAAAGCAAACGTCCTACCCACAGAAAATAGATCAGTAAAAATCAGTTTGTGATAATTGTGATCTCACACTGGTGTTGCTAACATCACTGTATGTATTTACTGGGCTGGTTGAAGTGTCTGTATTGTTTTCATTCATTGAGCTTGGTGGACTTCTGCACAACTTTACTTTCAAATTTGCTGTTTTCGTACTGGGCTGTCCATGCTGTGGTATTTGGAGGAGGTGCTGCATGCCGCATATGCTGCTGCGACCTAAGGTTGAGGAGCTATGGGGCTGGGCCCTTTATACACTGAGGGCCTGGTGTGGTGGCCGTGAGCCTCAGGGGCTGGGGGCCTGGTGTGACAGCTGGCTGGCCTCTTGGAGGGGAAGGGAATCTGCTGCCCCCGTTCCCAGAAGGCCGCAATGGTTTACTATTTCGTTTATTTTTGGATTTTGGGTCACACCCAGTGGTTCTCAGGGCTTCCTCCTAACTCTCTGCTAAGGGATCTCTCCTGGGGGACTAAGGGTACCATATGGAGTACAAGGAATCAAACCCATGTTGGCCACTTGCAAGGCAAGCGCCCCTCCCCACTGTACTATCGCTCCAGCACGATATTAGTAAAATATTGTGAGTTTCTAGGATACAGTTTAATTTTTTAAATTTACTTTTTCCCCATGTGTGTGTTTTAATTTTAGAAGTATAGTTAATGTTTCTTAAATGTTTTTGGCTTTATGGATCGTGTTTTGAAAATGAAAATTCTCTTCTGTTCCAGACTCCGTTTAATTTTGGCATGAACCACAGAAGCCCACCTTACCCCGCCGGGGATTACTGTCTTCTGTGCAGAAGCGAGCGGAAAGACTCTGCGTTCTTAGAGAGTGGAGTCAAGACCGCCAGCAAGTTGGCGCTTTCCATGGCGCCCAAGGGCAACAGCGTGCTGCACCTGCCGCTGTGGGTGTGCCCCGACTGCCGGCGCACCGTGGAGAAGGAGGAGAGGCCGGGCCTGGAGCAGCCGCAGCCGCAGCCGGTGAGGCCCCTCCCCTACTCTGATGGCGGGCTGTTTGCAGGAAGTGGGGCCGTGTTCTGTGTGGCCAGACAACACTGCAGTCAGCCGGCTGGGGGAGAGTTTGGTCTGAGGTCAGTCCTCAAAGTCTCCTGAAAAGTAGAGAGTCACCGTGGTTCTCTAGCAGACCCTGTACTGTGGCGGCTGTGTGGTCTCCGCGGTGCGATTCTCGGGCTGTGTGGGTAGTGTGGAAGGCTGCCCCGTTAGGCAGACCTGTGCCTTAGTGTACCCTGGCTCTGATGTCAGTGTTGTGGTTTTGCTTTTGTGATGCTGGGATGAAACTTGGGTCTCCGACATACAAGGCCAGCCTGGACTTGCTTCTGAAAAGGCCCACCGCACTTCTGGGAGCCTGGGGTTGATGGGCACGGCCAGTGGAGCCCCATTTTTCAGAGCTCTGCTGTTTCTTGAATTTCTGCTCACACTCAGTGGACTCTCTCAAACCTCTCTGCTCACCGCGGCTAACGGGGTCCCTTCCCAGACTGTTGGCTAGCCTCGGAGCCCTCGACGGGATGGTGCTGTGCTGCCTGCTTTGGTGTAGCCAGAATCACCTTTGTCTCTAGTCTCCTCAGGCTCCTTGCTGCCTGCCCCCAGCCAGTGGCTTCTGTCGGGCTCTAGAGCCCCGATCAGGTCCAGTGTCCTGGTGCTTTAGTAGTGAGATAGTGACACTTTGTTTCTGGTGTCCTGGTGACTCCCTCCCCATACCCTTAAGACCCTTCACAGCCACTTCTTCCTTCCCCGGCCCTCAGGTCGGTGGAAGATTCTCCATGTTTCCTTGAACTTTGAGAGGATTGCTGCTTTGAACCTCCTCAGAGAGATGGATGATGCCCTTCCTGGTCTTCTCCTGTGCTGCAGCTGAATTTCTTTGTTGATTTATTTTTCCTATCTGGGGGCTGACTGGGCCATCCCTCCAGGCTCCTTGCCTGAGACAGGGCCTGCGCTTGCGCTCTGCTGATTTCACGCAGCCACAGATGTGCTATCACTGTCGTCAAAGGACCCAGGGGCCCAGCTGGAGTATTTGGGCTTGTGAGTCCAGGGGAGGAGAGGTCTGGTTAGCACTTTGGGGGTCCATCTGTAGTGCTCACAGGCTGGCAGTACCCATGCTAGTACACAGTTGAGCCTTCTTGCTTGGCCTCCAGATGGTGCCTGTTCTGTGCCGTGCCTTTTTCGCTGCAGTGTTGATATTAGCCCCTCAGTCTGCTGGGACAGACGCTGCAAGTCCGGCCCCACAGCTGCTCCTCAAGGGCACAGTGGTGCCTGCTCCTGCAGCCGTTGGTTTCTTGTTTCCTCTGGACTCCAGCCTCAGTGCTCTGCGCTCTACTCCCTCCCAGAGTGCAGCGCCCGCATGCCCTGCTGGTCCCCTGGGTGAGACCCTGCACAGGTTCTGTCTGGTTCTGGTCAGGTCAGAGACCAGGAGATTCTCTCACTTTGTTCCCTTCCTGCTGAGTTCAAGTTCCACGAGGAAAGCAGTTGTGTGAGCCATCTTACGGGGAACACAGCCGTGCCGCATCCACTCACTATCCCCAGAATCCAGCCCAGTAGCATCTAAGTGAGCAGACTGGGGCCCGTCAGCCTTAGGTCTCTACCCTCAGAGCATTTGGCTTTATTGGTTATTGGTTCACTTTTGTTTACTCTTTGTGTCCATTTAAAGTATTTGATCTTGGGGCTGGAGAGATAGCACAGCGGGTAGGGCGTTTGCCCTGCACGCGGCTGACCCGGGTTCAAATCCCAGCATCCCATATGGTTCCCTGAGCACGGCCAGGGGTAATTCCTGAGTGCAGAGCCAGGAGTAACCCCTGTGCATCGCCAGGTGTGACCCAAAAAGCAAATAAATAAATAAATAAATAAATAAATAAATAAATAAAGTATTTGATCTTTTCTCTATTTTTTAAGAATGGAGCATCTGTGCACCAATGCTCTGTGCCCAGGCCACTCGTGGTTTATTGTTCAGGGCCATTGGTGCTGGAGCCGTCAGATTTACACCCTGGTGTAGTGCTTGGGGGTCGGTGCTGTGCTCCTCGGGCTCAGGCTTAGCCTCTCTCCTCCGAAGCAGGTACTGGTCCCTGTGACCCATCTCCCTCCACTTCCCCTGTTTTCTGGTGGAAAGTCATTTGGTGTTACTGGCATTGGTTTGTTTCCGGGCCTGGTCTCAGACTTTCTTTGCTTCCTGGCTTTTTACCATTGTTGCATCCTGTTTCTTGGGCTTCTGATCCATGCTTGTCATTCACAGACCTCCTGTTGTTTGAGCTGGTTAAAATCACTGTCTCTGTACAACTGAGGCTCTGCATCAAGTGAAGCTGCTGCAGTGCTGAGGAGTGACAATGCTGTGGGCAGCCTGCTGACCTGAAATAGCCAAAGGCCTGTGGCGCTCCATGCAGCTCATTGTGGACATTCTGATTTTTCAATTCTTTTTTTTTTTTTTTGAAGTAAACAGATTTATTTAGAGGCTTTTGAGGATAGGAGGAAGGGATAAGAAAGAGAGAAGTAAGAGTAACGCGCTCAAGAGAGAACGCGGGCTTCTCCAAGGGTGGAGGAAGCCCCTACACATAACCGAGCTTCAGACACAAAAGTATGAAAGCATGAAAGTACACATCTCAAGAGGGGAGATGCGGGCGACACATGTGCTCAGCCACGTGGGTGCAAGCAGCACATGGGCTCAGGCAGCATAGCGCCCGATTTTTCAATTCTTTAAATTTTTTTTTAGAATTTTGAGGTACTGGGACTCGAACCCAAGCCCTCACATACATGTGTGCTCGACCCTGTCATCCTTCCTGTTGCTGTGGGGTAGGGTTGCACGTGTGTGCAGGGGAGGGCTGCCTCCCTCCTGGGGAGACAGGGGGGCCGACCTTCCCTGGCTGTGGGAGGCCTGGTGGGTGACTGCTGTCACTACCTGCTCCGCATGGGTCATCTGGGCTCTCAGTGGCCGCTTTCCTGCAGGAGTAGAGGACGTGCCCGCAGCAGAGGTCGCCACGACTGCAGCCTGCTCTGAGCAGCCAAGGGAAGGGCAGTGTGCGGGAAGCGTGTGCGGTCCGGCTCCCTCCTCGAGGCTCTTTTGTTTGCCACTGACTACCCTTCCCACAGGCCCCCTGCTCAGCTTGGGGACTCTCAGCTCTGCTTCTGCCCCCCCCCCCACCGGGCACGCACCCATCTGTACCCCAAGACGCCACAAACCTTTGCTTCTCTCTTCCTTGTTCTTCCACTTTGTTTTTTGATGACACCCCATGGTGCTCAGGGCCTACTCCCAGTTCTGTGCTCAGCAGTTACTCCTCGTGACCCTCGAGGGACCAGGATGCTGGGGATCGAACCCGGGCTGACTGCAAGGCAGGCGCTCCCCATGTACTGTGTCTAGCCCCACCACATTCATCTTAGCCCCTCAGCCTCACATCAGGGGTTACAGCACAGTGGAGGGCCCAGGGGGAGGCTGTGGGTTTGGGAGTCAGCGGGCGTGCAGGAAACCATGCTGCTCTGGGGGCTCCCGGCCCCAGGACTCGCTTGCTGTGCCTCAGATCCTCCCTCTGTCTCAGAGCTGCCTTGGGGACCTCCATTCCCGTGCTCTCCTCTGCTGCTCTCATGGGTGTGCTTGCTTCCAGTCTTTCCCATGTGTGCCGGGTTGGCTCCCTGTCTTCTCTGGCATTTTCCAGACTGGCTTTCTTGTTTCACTCATTCAATCCTTTCACAATTGATGTGTTTCACAAATAATTCAATGTTATACTAGAACTTATTCGTTAGTCATTTTGTGGAAGGATGAAGAATAATTTCTCATCACTCACTATCCCCCATAGCACTGTAGCACTGTCGCACTGTTCATCGATTCGCTCGAGCGGGCACCAGTAACGTCTCTATTGTGAGACTTCTTGTTACTGTTTGTGGCATATCGAATATGCTGTGATAGCTTGCCAGGCTCTGCCGTGTGGGCGGGATATTCTCGGTAGCTTGCCGGCCTCCTGAGAGGGTCAAACACCCTGCCCGCTGTGCTATCGCTCCAGTCCAGCCTCCTGTAATTACTGAAAAACAAGGGCTATTTAATAACTCTCTCCCTTGCTGATGGTGAGTCTTGTTAGGGTGTGGGTGGGTCAGAGGCCACAAGCCAGAGGGAAGAGAAGGGCAAGTTCAGAGAAACAAGCTCCCAAGCTCCACCTTGGGGAAGGGGGTGCTGTGTGAGGGGCTCGCCGCCGTGCAGACTAACACAGCCCAGAGGAAGACTCGGCGGGGGAGGGGGGTCTCTGTCGGGTTCCCAAGGCCAGTGCACCCTCGACGCCATGCTAGTTTCTGAGGTCAGAAGACATGTCCCCTTCAGCAGGGATGGTAAGTGGTAGACACAGTGTGAAGGTGAGTGTGCGAGGTTGTTATTCCCATCCTGCCCCTGCCCCGGCAGTGTGTGACCTCCAGATCTTGCTCTTCCTGACCTGGGTCAGCAGAGCGGAGGAGAGTCGTGCGTTGTTCGGTGTTGGCTGTAAGGCGCACGCTCTGTGCCCATGCCGTTCTGCCCAGGCCAGTGAGCTGGGGCTCACTTTCGAATCACGCCTTGGTGAGACGGGATGTATAGGCAGGGGTGCGTGAGGTGCTTAGAGAGTAGGTGACCCTAGGGGGCCACTATTGGAATCATTTAAGGGTAAGAGGCAGATGGCCACTCTGCTGCGCTTCCTGCTCAGGCAGCTCCAGAGGCTTGTCCCTGACTTCTGTTGGCTTGCCGCTGTGCTAGGGCTGAGGCCTCTTCTAGGGGGTCGAAGTGTGCGGGATGTGGCCAGACCAGGCCTTGAGAAGGCGCCACTCACATGGGCGCAGCCAGTTACCAGCTGTCCCTCCCCCCTCCCCGCCCATCCCCCCTCTCCCCTCTCTCCCCCTTCTCCCTCCCCTCCTTCCCCTCCCTCTCCTTGTGCCCCTCTCCTCTCTCCCTCTCCCTCTCCCTCCCTCTCCTTCTCCCGCCCCACCTCTCCTTCATATCAAAGTGTTGACTGGTTTAGGTTGCTATCATATAGACTGGAAAACAAAATTGTATTTTCATCTGTGTTTGTTTAAGGAACAAAGCAGCTAAAGGGCCCAGGGGGATGGCTGCAGGGCCAGAGCACATGCTGGAGGCCCAGGGTCAACCCCTGACATTGAATGGTGTCCCTCAAGCAGGGGTCACTGAGTCCCACTGATTGTGGGCCCCCAAAACAGCCAAATAAAAGTTGAGGTTTGGTGGTGTGGGAGATGCACTTTGACAGTTTTCTCTGAAAGAGATTCCTTCTGCAAGGAGTGGGTAAGATTTTTCTCTTAGGAAGAAAGCTGATCAGAATAATTAAATCTTTTCTCCTTTTCCGTTTTCAAGGAAGCACTTTTATTCCTGTCAGAGTTTTTGTTTGTTTTGGGGCCTCACCCAGCACTGCTCAGGGTCACTACACACTCTGCTCAGGATTCACTCCATGGTGCTTGGGTGCGGGGGATCCGTCCCGGGTGGGCAGAGCTCCAGACCAGCGCCCTCCCTGCTCTGCTGCCGCTCTGGCCCCAGAAGCACCACTTCGAATGCTGTTTTGTTATAGACGGTAGCAGTTTCGTCTGTTTTCACGGCTTCTAAGTCAGACACCGGGGTTCAGGTCTCTGCTAGCCACTGTGTGTGGGGGGGGGGGGCTGATTGATGCTGATGGCTCCTGTATAAATCAGCCGCCTAATTTTGCTCACTGGATCTTTTCTTGTCCTGTGGGTTGGTTCATGCTATCAGCAGAACAACAACCAGTCTTCATGAAAGCAGTTGTGGGTAGAATTGTCAGGTTCCAAGGAAAGCCTTGTGGCAAGATGGGTGTGAGCCCGAGCATGGGTAAGGCCCCGAGTTGGCTATCTCCTGCCCCACTGAACACCTTGGAGGCTGACCCCTATGTTTTTTTTAAGGACGATATGAGTAGTGGTCTTTGGCTTTTTGTATTTTTGGTTTGGGGGTCACACCCAGCGGTGCTCAGGACTTACTCCTGACAGGCTTCAGGGACCGTGTG
The DNA here is from genome assembly GCF_027595985.1 of Sorex araneus. Lineage (NCBI taxonomy): Eukaryota > Metazoa > Chordata > Mammalia > Eulipotyphla > Soricidae > Sorex > Sorex araneus. The sequence goes on from NC_073306.1 coordinate 144,117,476, forward strand.
AGGTGCTCGGGTTTGAACCTGGGCAGCTGTGCCTGAGGTAAATGCTATCATTCCTTGTCAACAGGAAGTGTCACTCTTGGTTTCTTGTTCCTGTTCTGCAGTTTTCCTGTGTGTTGGTCAGTGTTACGTTGGTCAGGACAGGTCCTGCTCTTGTGTTTCTCTGCCCCCGGGTGGCCCTGTGCAGCTCTGGAAGCCATTCTACCCTGGTCCGTGTGTTCAAACCCCAAGGAACACATGACACAAGCCCTTGGAAGGCGACCGAGTACTGCAAGTGTTGTGCAAACCTGGGCAGGCATGTCTGTCACTCCACACTGAAGCCCCTTTAGCACCCTCCCCCTCATGGCAGAGGGGGGCCTTTCCGAGACTCGAGACAGGGAGAAAGAAGGCTTCAGGGGGCCCTCGGCATGGACATGGTCAGTGCTGCTGCCTCAGTGTGCAGTTCCTGGCGTTACCCCCAGTGCCAGACTGGCAGCGAGCTCCCGGTTTTTGCTCTGAGCCATTTGAGGTCCCTCCCACACTCACAGGGGTCCCCCTGGGGTGGCCATGCCGGACTGTCCTTCTCAGAGAGGGGAGATGCCTGAGTCCCACCTGCTGTTGTGCATCAGTGCCAGGTGATAGAGACGTCTCTGAGCTATGTGCTCTGTCCAGCTTCAGTGGTACCCTGAGCAGCGAGCCAAAGAAACGATCCATTCCGGGAGGAGCGTGTGCTGATGGAGTTCGTTCATTTTGGTGTGAGCTTTGAAGTGTGTTCCAAGGCGCTTTTCTGGATTCCTCTTTTCTTTTTGGCTTTTGGGCCACAGCAGCGATGCTCAGGGGTTACTTCTGGCTCCGCACTCAGGGGAGCGTGGGATGCCGAGAATCAAACCTGGGTTGGCCGTGTGCAAATCAAGCGCCCTCCCCGCTGTACTGTCGCTCCAGTCCCACAACACATTTTCCTTGATTGGTTAATAGCCGACACGTGCATCTGAGTCTAATCAAACTGTTTATTATATTCTCTTTCTGAAGCAGAGCCAGGATTTTCTTCACTCCCCTCTGGGTGGGTCACAGCCAGAGGCTGGCGGCGGGAGACTGGCGCTGGGCAGTCAGACGATGCCCACAGCAGGACTGGGCACCCCCACAGATGCGTCGTGTGCCTGTGAGGCCTGCAGCGAACGCAGGTAGTGGAGTGGCAACAGAGGGCGGCACTGGGTTCGGGGGCAGCTGGGGGGAGGGTGTTGGAGGTGGGCGCTCTGTGAGGAGACCAGAGTAGCCCGAGCATTCAGCGAAGTTGGGGCCTGGCCCTGGACCTCCCGGGCTCGGGTTGCCTGGTGGCGCCTATGGAGGTCAGGAGCAGCAGCCTTCTGTTTGTCTTTGGGGTGGGGGACAGCTGCCGGGGGTGGGGTGCGGCCCCCGGCACACGGCCCCCTCACCCCGGGTGCCTTGTGTCTTCCCAGAGAGGCGTCGGCCGAACCAGAGCGGGAGCCCCAGCAGCTGCAGAAGTGCTGGTCGGAAGTGCGCTACATGGTCCGCTGCGTCTACCGCCGAGCAGGGACCCCGCTGGCCGATGACCACGACCAGTCTCTGGTGCCGGACAAGGAGGGGCTAAAGGAGCTCGTGGATAGGTACGTGCTGCCCTGGGGACCCTCCGTCCCATCCAAGTGTCCTATTTGCATTCTGCCCACAGCCACAGTGGAGCTCTCCCACCCGTGGAGAAAGCAGACTCTCCACCCGTGTTTCACCCCGCCAGAGAGAGGGCAGCTCGTTTCCCATTTCTGGAATGTTCTAGAATAAAAGCAGTGCTCCTGCCCTGGGCTGCTCCAGGGCCTATTCTCACTTTGGTCTCTCCCACCTTTAAGTGCAGCCTTCTCGGGTCTTCATTGGCCGAGTGCTGTGTGTGGGGTCTGTGTGGGAGATGGGAAGAATGATGGGAGCAGCAGCATGCTGCCCAGTCCCTGCGGAGGTGGCCTTAGTTCCTGGTGGGTTTGAAGAGCAATCCCTCACCCCTCTCTTCACAACTTGTAAATGCTTAGGAAGAGAGTAGGGTAAGAGGAATGGAAGAAAATACTCAGCGAGAGGGGTCAGAACAGTAGTACAGCGACTAGGGCATCCGCCTTCCATGCAGCTCACCCAGGTTTGTTCCCTGGCACCCTATATGGTCCTCCAAGCACTGAGGAGTACTGAGTGTTGAGCCAGGAGGAACCCCTGAGCATCGCAGCAAGTGCTGCTGTAGACTGTCTCGGCAGAATTGGGAGAGGCAGGATGAGTCACCGGGCTGCGGAAGCAGTGCTACTGACATGACGCACAGTCACAAACAGCAGAGTCCAGCAGAGAGGGTGCTGGCCTGGCTAGGTTAGTAGCAAGTACTGGAGCACAGGCCTGGTGTGAGCACAGGGCCCTGAGCGGAGCTGCTGTCGTGTCCCTGTGTTGCGGGCCCCTAGTTGGCCACCCCTCTCCAGCACACTCAGGGAGGGCTCTGTGTTCAACAGAAATGGGATAACGGAAGTTCATGGTCTGTGTCCCCTCTCGGGAGTGAGTGTGTGTGTCCACACCGTATTCCTGGTCTCCGTGCTCAGGCATACTCACGCGCCCTCCCCACTGCGCCAGCCCTCTGGCCTCTGGGGCTGCACTTTAGAGAAGAGTTCCTTATTCCATTGCAGAGTCTGAATGGGAAATGGTGGGGTTTGGGAGCCTCGCGTGCCTGACCTGAGTTCCGTCCCTGGCACCATGTGGGCCCTTGAGCATCAACAGGTGTAGCCCTAGTGGTCCTGAGTGCACTCCTGGAGTCCCTTGAGCACCTCCAGTGTGGCCAGAGCCACACTGCACCCCGGCCGCTAGTGTTGACCACTGCAAGGAGCACCACCTAAAGGCTCAGAGTTTGGTCCCTCCCAACACCTCCTGATGTAGCCCAGAAACAGTCAAACGGAGCAGGTGACAGAGTAGCCTCCTCTTAGATCACCCTGAAGGTCCAGCTCTCAGCCACTTCCCCAGAGAGCCCTGGTCCCAGGTGAGGGCACCCTGAGTCGGGCCAGGCCTTCATTCCTCTCACTTGTTTGTTGTTTGCTTGATTACAGTGGGCGAGTTGAAGAAAGCCCGACAGCCGAGCCTGTACCCATGCTGTCGCTGTGCTGCCCTCCTGGCGGCTTCTACTGGTGCTGGGGTCTATTTCTCCTGGGCACTGCACCTTTCCACTTGCTGGCCCTGATGCCACTGGCTGGTGTGCTTGTTCTGCCCCCTACTGGCTGTGTGGGTTCCTGCACCCCTCAGTTCTGTGGATTTCACCTTGTCAGTGATTCACAGTGCTGAATTGAGTTAGGACCTGAGACCTGGCTGCCCAAGTGTCAGCCAGGCCAGTCCCCGGGTGAGCTCCCTGCATGGCCCCTCCTCTGTGGTGTGCAGCTGACTCCCTCACCAGCTGCCCCAGAAGATGGTGATCAAGGTTGATGCCGAGCCGCTCACAGTGCCCTGAACAGGGCCCTTGTGACACTGCCCGCTTCTCCTTGCAGACTCTGCGAGCGTGACCCCTACCAGTTGTACCAGCGCTTGGAACAGCAGGCCCGAGAATACGTGCTAGAGATGAAGGTCCGTCTCCTCCGGCAGCTGTCAGCCGCCTCCAAGGTGAAGGCACCGTCGGGGCTACAGGGCCCGCCTCAAGCACACCAGTTCATCTCCCTGCTCCTGGAGGAGTATAGTGCCCTGTGCCAGGCAGCACGCACCATTAGCACCTTCCTTGGCACGCTGGTGAGAGCCCGCACCTCCCTTGGTCAGGGTCTGTGGGGAAGGGTTGAGGAGAGGCTGAGGGATCTGCTGTGTCGTGGACCTGTCTCGGGACCATGAGGCAGGAGAATGGCTCGCAGGTGCCGCCCAGGTGCTTCGTGTGGGTGAACAAAGGCTCTTCCGGAAAGAGCCTGGCAGGAGATGGGGCCGGGGTGTGAGTAGGGCTTCCCTGGAGACAGTCTTGGGCGAGAAGGGGCCTTGAGCCCTGGGGGCCATCCCTGTCCCTCTCCTGGCTGACATTGGACGACTTGGGGAGGCTCGATCTGGGGCTGGTTCTGGACCTCGCTTGGTAGTGGAAGTGCGTTTAAGCAGAATGCAACGAGTGGTGCCTAAGATGTACAGCCCTGTGTCTTACATAACTGTAAGATTTGAGGTGCGTCTAAGGCGATGACCCTGTGGCTAGAGACCTTGGTGCACACATTTCTGTTTGATCTCGACAGTCCAGTTTGCAGTGAGTCAGACGTGCAGTATTACTGCACCGAACCACCACTGTCTAGGGGCCCTTTGGCTCCACCCCAAACCCTCACCCCTTTGCACATTATTTCAGGGGATTCATGGCCTTTTTCTCGATTCTCTGCAGTAGAGCCTGTCCACCCCTGAGGACAGCAGTTGTCTTCCATCCTAGCCAGGAGACCCATGAGGCCGGTTCCTGGAGTCATAGTGGAAGGAGCACCAGCTTGGAGCCATGCATATGCATCAGAATATTGCCCGTTAAGCAGAAAGTAGCTCTTTGGGCCGTGCTCCATTTCACTTTCATAATGATCATCTTTTATATTTTCTGTTTTGCTTTTTGGACCACACCCGGTGGTGCTCAGGGCTCACCCCTGGCTCTGCACTCAGGACTCACTCCTGGTGGGCCTCTGGAGACCATATGGGATGCTGGGGATTGAATTCAGATCAGCTGTGTGCGAGGCAAGCGCCCTTGCCGTGCGCTGGTATGTGCCCACCGTAGCACCCCCTCCCTAGACCTCAGAGACATTTGGTTTTGGAGCTTGCAGCACTGGAGCAAATTGGGCATTTGAACAGTTTTTCCTCTGGGAAACAACAGAATCCCAAACAAGATGAATCTCGTGAAAGGCTTTGCTGAGGTGGTGCAAGAGGCAAGCTTTCGGGGTGAGACCAAGTGAAAGATAGAATTGTGAGAAGTGCAGGTGCTTGGCCCCCATCCTGCTCCCAAGATTTTGGAGCCGAGGAGGCAAGTGGGGTCGGTTTGACACGGGCGGATTATCATTGGCGGGGAGCAGGCGTGCATTGAAGGGCGTTACTAGCACATGGGCACAGCCTCGAAGTGGCCATCCCTCAGGGCATGCACCGTCTCTGTAGCTCCTCCTCTTACCTTTCTGCTGAGTCACTTAGTGGAGTTTAGGGTCCCCTCAGTGGGTGGAGAGAGATCTGTGGGGCAGCTTGGGGGTGCTCAAGAGAGTAGCACCAGGGTGCCAGGCACACAGGGAGTAACCCTGGGTATCTGGGTCTTCCCTCTTTCAGTCCGTCCTCTGTCCACTTTTCATAGGAAAATGAACACTTGAAGAAGTTCCAGGTGACGTGGGAACTGCACAATAAACATCTATTTGAAGATCTGGTCTTTTCAGAGCCTCTTCTTCAGAGCAACTTGCCAGCACTAGTGTCACAGATCAGGTATTTATTTGGACCTCGTCCACCTGTGTCTTGGGAGAGTGCCTGGGCCACCCTGGGCATCTGCGCATCACTGCCAGGTGGGTGGTCGCTGGGCAGGGGCACAGGGCTCTGCTGGAAACTCAGCCGAGCAGCAGGCTAGAAGCACATGGCAGAGACCTGAGGTGTGCTAGGTGCTGCCCTGCCCGAGGGATGGCCACGGGAGATGGCTGCAGCCTGAGCTGAGAGGAGACTGGGCCCAGGGAAGTCCAGCGTCCGTTTGGGCAGTTTCTGGGGTCTTCTGTAGTTGCTGGGGCCTTCTGGGGTTGGGTAGTAGAAGTCGGCCTTCGCTCTGGGGCCCCACCTTCTCGTTCTTAGCAGTGTGAGAGCCATGTGTGAACTCAGGTCGGCCGCCTCATCTACTCCACATATGACAGACCTGCCCCTGCGTTGTGTGGCCTGTGTTGCTGCTGGTGCCCCGAGGGTGTGCCTGGCACACATAGCAGAGCTCCCTCTGCAGGTGACTTCTGCTCTTGCTCAGCGGGGGAAGGAGACTTCTCCCAGCAGTCCTCAACCAGCCAGGCTTTGCTGGGTCTTGCTGGGTTCAGTGCCAGCACCTGAGGCGGCAATATGACTAGGTCCCCATTTTGCGAGGATCACCCACCCTGGTGGTGCTTGGGGCCCACAGGGCCGTGCATCGTGCTGGGATGGAACCCTGCACCTTCTCCTGGGTGCGCCCCACACCAGTTTCCTGTCTCTTAACCCCTGCGTTGGCCCAGTCTTTGTCATCATGTTCCTGAATTCTCTTGAGGGATCCTAGCCATTCCCTCCTCACACCTGAGCAGCAGCTGGTAGGCCCCCTCAGTGCTGAGATAGAAGGTGGGGAGTTAGTCAGTGGGCTGGGGTGTGGTCTGGTCACCCACAGGCTGGAGATTGGAGTGTTCTTCTACAGGACTGTCGTGGGAAAAAAATGTTTAGAATGTTCCAGTTGTGCTTCTGAGAGGCATTGCGTGGGGTGGGCGTCTCCCCATCAGGTTCTGAGCCAGGCAGTGGCTGAACGGGTAGGTGATGGCGGAACTCCAACGAAAGGCACCTGTGTTGTTTCCTTCCCTCTGTATGAAGGATCTAGGGCCCTGCGTGTCAGTTCTGCTCTCAGGCCAGCATGAGTGGGCAGTGAGGCATGAAACAATTTGGCCGAATCCCCAATGCTCTGGACTGTGGATCTAGAGCATCTTCTATTGGGGCTGCTGGCGTCCAGGCCTGCCTTAACAGTTCCAACCTAGACTTTGTTTTGGTTTGCCTTTTGGGCCATACCGCTGCGGTGCTCAGGGCTTACTCTTAAGCTCAGCACTTGGCAGTTTGCGTTACCAGGGATTGGATCGGGTACAGCCAGCACTCCACCGTCCCTACTGCCTCTCCTTTCCATACCTGTCTGGAAGTAAACATGGACAGCATCACATAAGGGGGTGCACAGCACGCACAGAAAGCTTCATCTTGGTGAATTGTCACGGCATCTGTCATCACAGACCAGACTGACAACCTGTAGCCATCAGGGAAGTCCTTGGGCCCTGCAGGTCCTGGGCGCCCCCTGGTGGCCATGGCACTCTCGCGCTCCCTTCTGGGCTAATCTTGTTAGGATCCCGGAACTCCTGCCTACTTTCTTACTAAATGTATCCTCCCCCTTTTCTTTGTTTCTTGTGTTTGGGATTTATTCCTGGCTCTGTGCTCAGGGATCGCTCTTGTTGGGGCTTAGGGACCACTGGGGTTGACCCTGGTCAGCCATGTGTGGCAGGCGCCCTACGTGCTACACTGTCTCCAACCCCGTGCTCCTCTTCTTTATGTTCACACAAGTTACCCATAGATCATCCTTGTTTTGGAGAAGAGCTTTATTGGTGAGCCTGGAGTGATAGAGGTGACCCAAAAGCACAAAAAGAGCAAGGCAAGCGCCCTACCCACTGTATCATTCTCTCCGGCACCGCTGTCCCTTACTTTCATTATTTTTATTTGCGGGGGTGTGTGTCATACCCAGCATTGCTTAGGGCTTACTCCTGGCTCTTCTCAGAGGTCACTCCTGGCAAGGCTCAGGGGACCACATAGGGTACTAAGGATGGAAGCTGGGTTAGCGCATACACAGCAAGCACCCTCCCTGCTGTCCTCACTTCTGTGTGTGCTTCTCTGTGGCATTAATCCCCTCACATTGTCAGTGCTAAGAGGCTCCGAGATCATTGCCGACTCCTGAGCCTCCCACCCTGCTTCACTCTACCCACGCCTTGTGCTTCGCGGCTGCCATTCCCCCAGCCTCCATCTAACCTGTGCAAGAGCGTGGCCCGGGCGCTGGCCGCGCAGACCGGCCTCACTCTGTGCTGTGCCTGAGAGCCTGTGAGTGGGGCGCGGCGCTGAAGCTCGGGTAGGCACCCCTCCCTCCTCCCTTCCTCGTCAGCCCGGCCACCGAGTGGGTGCTGTGGTCAGCAGCAGCACTCCTGTTTGTTTTCACTACTCAATCACTCGACTCTCATTGTTGAACGTACAGTCACGTAAAGGTCCTTACTGGAAATGGGGGGCGGAGGCAACTCTAGATTTTGTCCATACACACCCCTAACCCACACATATTTTAAACCTGATGCCAGTCTTTTGTAATCTGCCTGCATGAGAGCAGCTGTGATTGCAGAGAATAGGGCGTGCCTGGCCACCCCACATCCCCGTTTAGAGGTGCTCTCTGAACTCTCCTACTCCACAGTGAGATGTCTTCATGGTGTAATGTATTTGAGTATCAAGAGCAACAGTTTCTAGGGACCGAGGAGACAGTCATTGGCCAGGACTGTACCTCTGAACCCCATCCCCAGTGCCACCTGACCTTCAAATCTTCTGTGGTCCCAGCACAGCTGGGCTTGGGCAGTGCCACCACGCCTGGTCCGAGCATTGAGCCGGAAGTGACACTTGGGAGCTCTCACTCTCCAAACAAATAACTTTTTACTTAGGTTTCATTTCTCTACCACACCCAGCAGTGCTCAGGGCTTACTCCAGGCCCTGTGCTCTGGAGTCACTCATGGTGGGACCGCCGTAAGCCCTGTACCATCTCCAGCCCCCAGGCAACCATTTCTGACTAAGCTGAATGTCTTCCAGGGCTTCCTCCTCTCCTCGGGCTGCCCGTTTGCTCTCCTCTTGGCTCGCTCATCAGCTTTAAGATGGACTGTGAGCCAGGGCGGGGAGGGCACTCGCCTTGCTTACCTGACCCTGGCTGACCCTGGTTGGATCCCTACAACCCTTAGGGTCCCTGACTGGGTGTGGCCCCCCAAAAAAGATGTAATACAGAAGAAAGGAAAGAGTAATGTTGTTTCTGGAGGCTGGAGCGATAGCACAGCGAGGAGGGCATTTGCCTTACACACAGCCAACCCGGGTTCGATCCCTGGCATCCCAGGTAGTCCCCCAAGCACCACCAGGAGTAATTCCTGAGCACAAAATGATGAGTAACCCCAGAACATAGTCGAGTGTGACCCACAAACAAATCTCCAGTGGGATCAGATTTTACATAGGACTTTTGTTCTGTTTGGAAACCAAATCCAGAGAATCTTGACAGGACATTTCAAAATCAAATACGACATAGCTGCTCAGGGGCATGGAGGTGAC